>NW_017731408.1:4064715-4127666 GCF_001890085.2 Hipposideros armiger | reverse complement strand
AGAGAGAGAGAGAGAGAGAGAGAGAGAGTTGGAAAAGTCATGATGCATTTTTGCAACGAAAAACATGGAAAAAAATGCATCATGACTTTTCCAACAACCCAATATATACACTTTAGCTTTTACCAATCTCAGAGTGGAGACCAAATGAGAGCCAGTTAACAGGCAAAGGTTATCATCATCTTCAATGAAGCATCCTGGCGATTCTACATAACCAGTGACACGTCAGGATATCACATCAAGTAACACAATATCATTTGCTTTAAAGATAACAGCCACAACAACCTTCATCTTTCCCCATGAGCCATTCTGCAGACCTCTGCTCTTTTGGCTGGGCCATGTTGAATTTCTAAACTGCATCTCCACATAGAGAGGAAAACTATTCCAACTCTTATGGTCATTACTCACTCTTAAAAGATTAATTTAACAAAAATGAATACCCACCACAGTAATGAATGTAATTCACTGGGAGAGTGGTTTGAGAAAGCTAGCCACGCTGGAAACATTACTTCTTAAATTAATGACAGAACTGAAAATTATTTTCAGATTTGGTCAGCATTTTTGAGAAGTAATGATTAGCCAGGGTGGGAAAAATCCAGATTAGTATTAAGTGTTTGCATGTTATGAGGCAGAATAAGCTAAACCAAGGCTGGGACTTATTATTCAGCCTCTCACCACCCGCTTTACAAGCCAAAAGGGACACACGAGGTCAGACTGTGCTGTAAAACTTGGAGAATTAATAGAGCTGGTACATTAAGTCCCCGGTTACATGGATTCATCACAAATAAGAGCTAATAATAATAGCTAACATTCATTAAGTGCTTACTCTACCAAGCCACTGGGAAAAGCACTTTATATGCATTATTGCATTTATGCCACAAAACTACTCAATAAGGGGGGTACTAATATCCTCACTTTGCAAATTAGTGAGGATATTTAGGAACAGAGAGGGTGAGTCATTTGCTCATGGGCACACAGCTGGTACATATGGATCCAGGATTTGATTCCGAACAAAACAGCTACAGAGCCCTTACATTTAACCACTATCCGATGCTGTGGCAAGGTCAAAAATGCACATGCCCACACTTACACCTTGATACTCCTCCCACATCTGTGCAGTGTGATAAATCACTTTCATAGACATTGTAACTAATTGTAACTAATTGTAACTAATATTGTAACTAATCCTCACCTAGAAACAATAATGATAGCCAACCTTTAGAAAGCCGTGCTATGCTTCAGCCTCTGCTCTCACACTTCACATCTACTCATTCACTAAATTCTTATGAGGCACTTGTTATTATTATCCCCATTTCACATATAAGGAAATGGAGGCACAGAGTGGCTAAGTTACTTGTCCAAGTCACATAGCTAGAAAGTAGCAGGGCTAGAATTTGAACCCACTAGGTTATAGTGACTCTTATACCAACCTGCAGAAATAAGTATTATGCTTACTTTACATCTGACATAACAAATTTTGGGTAAGCCTAGATGTGATTTGTCTCAGAAAGGCATTGCTAATCTACTGTTGGTTTTGAGAAGTTACAAAACATTAAACAAACTAATATGCTATTTTGTAAATATGTATGTGTGTGTATGCTTTATCTTTGTGTTAGGACAAAATAGTGGTTAGATGTATATGTGAGCACAACCAAACATTTAAATAGATATGCTCTTGAAACCTTGGCCTCCAACTCTATGCCAATGCTCACATTGTGTTTCTACCAAACCCTACGAGACCTAAATCAAAGTGTTCTTCCTTACAGAAGCTATGCCTGTCTATGTGAGCTCTCCAGGGTCCATCCATGACCCCACCCAGCAAGATCATTGCAGTGTCATGTGTATTAGAATAGTTTTACCAGCCTAACAAAAAAGATCTTTGAGAGAAGTGTCTTAAATGTTTTTCAAACTTTCCTTCATCCCCTCCATCTCCCCAGGACCTGGCAGGCATTTGCAATGCTAGTGCCACAGAAGAGAGCCAGGAGCAATTGTTAGGAGTTACAGAGTTCAGGGTGGTTTGTAGGTGGCACCCAGTGTAAAATTCTGCCAGTCAGTGAGTGATTCAACAAGCAATGAACACATGAAGTTCCTGGCTTCATAAAGTTTATAATAATTCTGGTGAAGGAAAACATAACAGGAAAACAAACAAGTAAATATATCTCATGACTGATAATGATAAGAGCTATGAGCAAAGACACCGTAAAAAGAATAGGGCTATGTGGGGGAAGCAGATGGGAGAGGGTAGCTTTTTGTGTACAAGGAGTTAGAGACAGCACTTCTGGATAGAAGATTGAGCAGAGATCTGAATGAAGGACATGCAGATGAAACACATGCATATCTGCAAAGCACTGAGAATAAACTTGGCCCATTATGAGCTCGACATAAGGGCTATCTCTCCTTATGGGAAAAGCATTCGAGACAGAAGGATTAGCAGGTGCAAAGACCCCCCCAAGGTAGGAGAGTGCTCTGCAGCTCTAAGAAACTGTTAGGAGATCAGCATGGCTGGAGCTGAATGAGTGAGGATGAAGTAGGGAAAGTGATGTGCCCAGAGAGGTGATGAATTCATGGGGTTGGGGAGCAGATCCTAGAGCCTTGAAGGCCACAGTAAGGAGTCCAGCTTTTATTCCAAATGAGACAGGGAGCCATTGAGATCTAAGGCAAGCAATTACATGATTTGACTTACATTTTTAAAGGATCACTCTGTTTTCTATATTGAGGTTAAAGTGAAGGGAGTGAGGAGTGGCAAATGCAAGGACAGAAGCAGAAAAATTAGGCAGCATTGCAATATTTGAAAGGCGAATTCAACAAGATTTGCTGATAGATACGATGAGCAGCATGAGAGAAAAGGAGGAATCAAGGAAGACTCCAAAGTTTTCTGCTTTTGATTTATTTGTTCGTATTTTGCATAGGCAACTGGAAAGATGGAGTAACCATCTATGAGATGCAGAAGACAGTGGGAGAGCAGGATTTTGGATTTTATAGGGGTGGAGAATGGAAATCAGGAGTTCAGTTTGGGTCACATTAAGTTCAAGGTTGCTGTTAGACTTCCAAGTAGAGGTATTAAGTGGCAGTTGGATACAGAGTTGAGGGGGGGAAAGCAGTTTCTCCCTTTCTGTAATGTCCCTGATGTACAGGGGAGAGGTCCAGGCTGTAAAGATAAATTAAACTGTTACTAGCATATGGATGGTGTTTAAGAGTCATGAAAATAAATTAATTCACATAGGGAGTAAGTATGGAGAGAAAAGCAGAAAGGTTCAAGGATTAAGCCTCAGGACACTCCAGTGCTTAGAGATCAAAAAGTGACGTGGAAGAGGAAATGAGAACAGATGACGTGGAGAGCCAATACAGAATAATCAAGGTTTTTCTGTAAAGGAACAGAGGAATGAGGAAGCAGCTGAGGGGGCATGAGGAATCGAGAACGGTTTGGGTTGTTGAAGGTGAGAGAAATTATAGCATGTTTGTAGACTTGTATTAGTCCGCTGGGGCTACCATAACAAAGTATCACAGACTGGGAGGCTTAAACAACAAAAATTTATTTTCTCACAGTTCTGGAGGATTAAATTCCAAAGTATCAGTAGGGTTGGTTTCCTCTGACGCCTCTCTACTTGGTTTATAGATGGCCATTTTCTCCTTGTGCCTTCACATGTTCTTTCCTTTGTGCATGTCTGTGTCTTGATCTACTCTTCTTATAAGGACACCAGTCATATTGGATTACAGCCTACTCTAATGACCTCATTTTAACTTAATTAAATCTTTAATGGCCCTATCTCCAAACACGGGCACATTCTGAGGTACTGGGGGATAGGACTTCATATATAAATTGGGGGGGGGGGAGGACACAACTCAACAAGGCTGTTGAGAAAGATGCCAGGGAGGGTCACTGCAACCATGTCCTTGAATAGGCAAGAAGGCGTGGGATCAGGTGTACAAAGGGAGAGGCAGGGTAAAGGCAGAACATGGATGGTTCATCTGTAAACAAGAAAGCAGGCAGAATTCCTTCATACAGCTATAAGAGGGTAGGTGCATATGGTGGGGACACACAGAAGTTCTCTTCTAATTGCTTCCATTCTCTCAGTGAGCTAGGCATTAAGGTCACTCTCAGAGCATGTGGTTGGGAAGAGGGTGTTGGAAGGTTGAAAGAGAGAAGAAGGTCTGTCACAGTCATTTTGGATACTGGGAGACTGAATGGTCTCCTGAGAGAGGTAGTATGGCAGCTGGGTATCACCAAGATGAGGTAACCCAACCTAGATTACAGGTGAGTCTAGTAGGCATGGCTGTATTTTGCCCCCATGGTGTTCTGCGGTATAAGTGCAGGCCTGGAGTAGACAAAGAATTAGATTTAACCAGAATGGTCAGAAAGGTGTTGGCTTCCAGACAAGTATGACGAAGGTAGACTGGGGCAAGAAATCTGTGGGGTAATAATGACAGACAGGGGCATCTCTGCTGGTAGGAAGGTATATGAGTATCCTGGGGCTGCCATAACAAAGCATCACAAACCGGGCAGCTTAAACAACAGAAATTTATTGTCTAACAATTCTGGAGGCCAGAAGTCTGAAATCAAAGTGGCAGAGTTGGTTCTTTCTGAAGGATGTGAGGGAAGGATTTGTTCTAGTCCTCTTTCTTTAGTTTGTAGATGGTTATCTTCATATTCACATGACATTCTCCCTATGGGTGTCTGTCCCCAAATTTCCTTTTTTTATAAGGACACCTGTCATGCTGGATTAGGGCCCATATTAATGATTCATTTTAACTTGATTATACCTATGAAGGTCCAATTAAGGCCGCATTCTGAGATACTAGGTGAGGACTTCAACATATGAATTTGGGGGGGACACAACTTAACCCATACCAAAAGGAAGTCAGGACATAGGCCAGGGGTAGGGGAAGGACATCTTAGAAATGGTAGATCATCCACCTTAGTAAACTAAGAAAAGAAGAGTAAATTAAATCCAAAGTAAGCAGAAAAAAAGAAAAAATAAGAATTAGAGAAGAAATCAATGACATTGAAAAGAGGAAATCAATACAGAAAATCAATGAAATGAAAACTGGTTCTTTGAAACGATCAATAAAATAGATAAGCCACTAGCCAGGTTAATTAAGAAAAAAAGAGAGAGGACACAAATTACTAACACCAGAAATGAAAAAAAGAGTTATCACTACAAATTCTATGGACATTAAAAGGATAATAAAGGAATACTATGAACAAAATTATACCCACAAGTTTGATAAAGTAGATAAAAGGGACCAATTCTTTGAAAGACACAATTTTCCAAAACACACAAGAAGAAATAGACAATCTGAACAGGCATATTTGTTAAGAAACTAAATCAATAATTAATAACCTTCCAAAATAAAAAGCACCAGACCCAGATGAGTTCACTAGTGAATTCGACAAAACATTTAAGGAGAAATTATACCAATTCTCTACAATCTCATTCAGAGGATAGAAGCAGAGGAAATATTTCTCTATATCTATATAGTCTCTAACATCCCGGTAGTATCACTGTACTTCAACAAAGAGTCATTGACTTCCTACTGTGTCTCAGGTACTGCCCCAGATGCTAGGGAGAAGGTACTGAGGTAAGTAAGACATTGTTCCGGCCTGCAGAAGACTAACAAGCTAAAAGGAAGCAAGAAGGTCTAAGGTAAATTAACAAAAACTGTGAAAACAAAGAGCAGGAAAAGTGGCATACCACAAACACAAAATACCATGAGGGTGATGGGAAAATTGTAAGGACCAAAAGTTGCATAAAAGGGAATTAAGGAGGGCTTTGTGAATGAGGTAATATTTGAAGCAGAACTTGAAATATAGGGAGAATTTCAACAGCAGAAATCTGTGTGTCTGAACAAGTCAAGATACAGAGGCTGCAATCTGCATGACATTTTTGGGGAATGGCAAGTAGTTTAATTTGCTTGGTGTCAAAAGGGCCTAGATGCATACGCACATAACCCAGGATGTAATCAGGAACATCTGATGGCTTCTGAGCAAGCAGGTGACATAATCAGAACATGATCCATGAAGGATATTCTGAAAAAAAGCACATTAAATGGTTTGCAACAGAGAGCTAAAAGGTCAGGAAGAATCATTCAAAAATGTCTTCATGATTTGGGCAGGGAGGGCAAAGGGAATGGACAAGAGAGCATCGACTGCAGAATATTACAGAATTAGGCTTCATGTGACTTGATAATTTATTGGCTATGAGAGACAATAAATGAAGAGGAATTGGAAAAAACACCAACATTTTGAACCCAGTGATTGGAAAGCAAAGAGCTATTCACAGATATAAGGTCAAAGGGAGAAGCTGGTTTCCATGGAAAGATAATTTGTTTTGAACATACTGAATTAAAGCTGCTTGAAAAAACCCAAGTGAAGTTATCTAGTGGTCAGTTGGAAATATGGGATCAGAGATTGGCAAAGTAGATAGGGGTAAGGAGTCACAAATTTGGTTGTCTTTTTCACAGAAGAATGGTCAATATGAATAAAGTGTGATAATAGAACTTTGGTTAGAAAAGACTTACTGAGAAGGAGATGGAAGAATTGGTGATAAAAGACAGAAGGTTAAAGAAGGGGCGGCAAGTAAGGGAGGGATACTCACCAACATCAACAATGCTAAATGGTATGCATGCACATAAGCGTAGTGGACAAAGAGCTGAATTTGATAGTTAGCAGGACAGTGAGGAAAACTCAAGACTTAAAGAAAACAGACAATCCTGTACCATCGACAGTGCTCTGTCTTGCTATGTGTCAATAAGAGACTGTCAACCTCTGATTAAGAGCATGGAAACTGTTTCTAGGCTGCATGAGTTCAATTCCCTGCTCTGTCACTTATAAGTTCTTGGTCATGCAAGTCAAGCTCCCTCCTCATATAAGACAAGCCTTGTCTTTCTCATCTGTAAAAATGCAGGATTTGTTTAGTGATCTTAGGTATTATCATTGATGATGTTCTTTGTACTGAGTGAGCTGGACACTTGGATGGCCTGTGTAGTTCAATATAACACATAGATTTAAAAATAATCTTAGAGAAGAACTATATAACACAAAGACAACCCATACATATTACTTATAAGTTAAATACATAATTTCATTTAACGTGTGTGGCATCTTCCCATCCCTTCATTTGTTTTCATTCCCAAACCAAGCATTAAAAAAAATAAATAAATAAAGCAGAGTACAAAGGCAAGAAATTCTAATCACTGAAAAAAAAAATAGATCACCTTTTAAAGAAGTTATAGGGGTACGTGGTTACTATGGACAGAAGCACAGTGCAGACCTAGGAAGATGGTACGAACATAACAACTGTAAACAAACATTTCAGAATATGACAAGGAGGCAAATACGTCTGCTCTTTCTCTATTCAAATATGTGGGAAAGGGCAAATATGCTCCAATCATCAGCCAAACCTGGACAATGTACAACTTAATAAATTAGATAAAGATGTTCGACATTTCTCTTCTATAGTAAACTAAAGTGGTCATAAAATGCAAAATACTTTATCCCAAATGCACTACAGTTTTACAGGCTTAAGACAAGGAGGAGAATGAAGTCCGTTTCATTCTTGTTCTCATTTAATTGTTTTTAGTGACTAAAAGGCTAATGGTAGTGCAGGCTTACTATAACATATTTAGGGGTAGGGGAGAGAAGGGATAAGGCTTCAGCCATTTTATTTTGCTGTAAGTAATTCTTATGTCATGTTTTTTTGCAGTTGCAAAGTGTGCACAATTTCAGTGTTTGTAAAAAGGGCTTCTGATCTCATAGAAAGATATTTTGAATTCAGGAGGAGACGAAGGGCTTACCTAGCTCTATTCTCTCTAATCTATAATATTCACTTTGGAAAATGTTGGAAAGATGGGCTTAGCATGCGCTGGGCTTCAGCCATATTGTGGTGTGTAAATTAGAGCTAGCAGGCCATCACAAATCATACAAACTATTAAAATACATTATAACAAGTTCCTCAAACTCAGAAATATTGACACTTAGGACAGATAAATGTTATTCTGTGGGAAGAGGTTGTTCTGTGCATAGTAAGTTACTTAGTAGCATCCCTGGCTTCTATTTATGAGATGCCAGTAGCACCTCTCCCCAACCCCTGACCAAATAATGACAACCAAAAACACCCCTAGACATTGCCAAATGTCCCGTGGCAGGGGGACCTTGCTCCTGGTGGACAATCACTGAAATATAGAAATAAACTCGCAGACCATCGCTTGAAGGTTTCCTTTTTCAAGGCACTAAAAAAAAAAAAAAAAAAAAAAAAAACTTTTTTTTTTTTTTTTTTTTTAACAAAGAGAGTTCATAAACTGTGAAAGTCCAAGTTTCTCAATATCTGCCCGACTGGAGAAAGGCTTTCTATGTTTAGTCACCAAGTAGAAGCAATAATCCTGGCAGTTTCCCATTCCGAATATCATTAGGAGATTCACACAGATCATTGTGTAACAAAACCCAGACAGTGTGTTAAGTTTTGAAGCACCCTCCCTTAACATCAAATGATTATGATTAAAAGAACCTGAACTCTACACACTTAAGATTTGAACTGTAGGGTAAGGATTTGGGGGCAAGATTTATTGAAAATGAATGTTATTAACTTTACTTAAGTCTATAGACTAATTGCTGAAGAAATAACCTTGCACAATTCTTTCCAAAGAATAGTATATAGTTATTAAGTAAATAATCATTCTGAATTATTAGCTCTTGAGATGATACCCTACAATGTCTGTGGGGATATTGGGATCCACAGAGATTATGGATGACTGACACTTGTTTCCTTTCTGTTTTGGAGTAATCACCCTTTGGATTCATTCACACACACACACACACACACACACACACACACACACACACACACACCCTCTCTAATCAAAGATAGAAACAAGAATTTGTAAAAGAAGCCACTAAACTTCTTGGCTCCAGACTCAATTTATCTGAACCTCAATTTCTCATCGTCAACTATTGCAGGTTAGATTACCTTATGTCTACAGCTCTTTCCCAAGGTAACAGTGCACGTATTTTATGTTTAAAATCCAAGTCACCAAACAGAAAACATTGGGAATGGTGAGAATTCTGCAGACCACATGTTCCACTTTGATACTCATATTCACATTCAGATTTGCCTAGGCTATGTGGAGGCACTATATATTCTGTTTCAAACAAGACAACAAAAGTCCTTCTCTGGAGGACTTGGGTCCCACAGTGTCTGTCTTCTAACATAGTACAGAGGGAATGCCTCTTCTTCCATTATAACAAGGCTGTGAGTGTGTTTCTTGACACTAAATCGAGAAAGGGAAACCCCAAACCTCTGGCCTGGGAAATTGTGGAAAGAAGACGTGAGACAGAAAGTTCAGTTTTTCCAAAGACCTTCCATTTCCTCAAGAAACTTCATTTGTGTTTTTGTTACATGTATAAGAATTTAATAAGCAACTGAATTTTTGAAGGAGAAAAGGGAAAGAATACCTGATAATATAATTTTGCATGTGAATTGGTGCATACAAAATTCTAACTCTGAAAAGAAGAAGCTTCTCAAACCAGAACAACTAGAAGCCTCAACCCAGATTCTTCTCAAGATAACAAATCTTCAACAGGCTGAGCCAGTTCCATTAGAAGTGCTTAGAATATGGCTATACCTAAACACAGATCCGCAACATCACTTTAGCCATAAATTTGGCCAAAACAATCCATTCTTGGCTTTCTTTACAATGAAATGACTGAAATGACATTTTAAAATGCTGTTATTCAAATTTCTTCCTTGGAAACAAGCCAGCTGACTGGAGAAAAACTTGTGCTGATAAGAATGAAAATGCACCCAAAGCTAATCAAGCTTACTGTGCTCTTCACCACGTGATAGTGTCCAAATGTAGTTTTAATTTTCCTGTACAAGGATTTCACATACGCTTTAAAATAAGGTCTTCGTGTACAGCAGACTCACTGATGAGGCCCGAAAGGAAAGAACTAGCAAAGATCTTTATCATGTGGGGTGGAATTCAGGGGCCTTGCCCTTTAAGGTTTTTTCCAGAGGTTTAGGGCAACTCCCTGGGATTACAACAAGACCTTACTCTTTCTACCTTTTTATACTCTTTCCCCACCTGGTTTTCAAAACATCCTGATAAGTTTTTTATGTAGTACTACATATTTTTATTGGGACCTTTCAGTGTACTAGGTTTTGTTTAGAGCTTTTGGGTTTTCATTGTTTTGGTTGGGATTTTCCTTTTATGAGGTGTTAGGGCAGAGGAGAGGGTGTGTTATGTTTATATTTTGTTTTTATTTTGGTTGCCACACACTCTTCTAACCCTTCCCCTGGTGTTGACCCCTCTGAAAAGATGATAATCCCATTTCCTGCATCTTAAGAGAAATTCCTAACAGATCAAGAATCTTAATCAGGTTTAGACAATTATTTAAGTCTTTTTTTAAGGCTTCCCACTGACATTAAGCCCAAGATCAGTCAAAATGTGATGTGTTTCATGAGTTCTTTTCAGGTACCCTGGAAATAGGGTACATGGTCTCAGTTCTACTTTGAAATAGTCTGTTCCAAAGAATTGCAGCTTTCTGATCTTCCTTACTTGTTAGCATTGTATTTCTATAAAGTCCACCAAAGAAAGGTTTTCAGAACATTAAAAAAATTAAATTAACCTGAAAGTTGCTGACCTGAAGCATATTTAAGAAACATGAAAATCTTCCTTCTGAAATCCATGGGTTAAAAGAAATGGACAAGGACAAAATATAATCAAAAGTATTTTTCAAAGCCCTTTGCTTCCAGAACCAAAATGGGAATCTACTTTCTTTTCTGTAGGAAAAGACCAATTTAATTGTATATTTCCCTACTGTATGCTTGTGGCTGGATCTGAACCAGTGTGACAAGTAAGAAGTCTCAAAGGAGAGCAGAACAGTAGTTTTCTTTATTCTTGGAACACCTGTTAAGAGGTTATAGGGGGTTTTATATACAGCAAATACAACTCCAGTCTTCTCTTTCTCAGGGTTAAAAAAAAAAAAAAAGCCTCATTAAAATATATCCTTTGCCAAAGTTTCATTGCTCAAAAGAGTCAATGTAACTCTCAACCCTCAGGCAGTCTGCAAATTGTGCTTTCAATCTTTCCAAGAGATTTCTTGTAAATTCTGAGCTTAAATATATTTCCCATCATTTTCTAGGCTAAAGTGGTTTCTGAATTAATGTATATTTAACTATAATAGTGATTAAATAAGTTATTTCTTAATGAGCCAGCATATTATATACATAGTTTGCTATTGTATACACACACACACACACACACACACACACACACACACACACAGAGGGTGCCAAAAAAATGAACACATATTTTAAGAAAGGAAAAAATTATTAAAATTGTAATACAATGAATGACGCTAGCATTCATTTGATTAATGCCATCTTTTGAGCAAACATCATACTATACATTGCTACTGTAATTCAGTTCAACTTCGAAAAATAATACATAGATAACACCTTTCAAAATTTATACATTTTTTGGCACCCTGTGTGTGTGTGTGTGTGTGTGTGTGTGTATTTTTTATTTTTTTAAGAAACAAAAACTGTATTGAAATTGCAATACTCAATATATACTGATAACAAAAGATGACTGCAAGTCACATTTGACTTCTGCAGTTACAAGAGGAGGTACTCAAAATGGTTACCATCAGCGTCCAGACACTTCTGATTAAGGAGAACTACTGTTTGAGCAATGTTGACCAAAGTGCCCACTTGTATACATTTATTAGCACCCTCACATATACACACACACACACACACACACACACACACACACACACACACATATATATATATATATATATGCCGTATTTCCCCATGTATAAGATGCACCCTTTTTTGAAAAATTTGGGGTCTAAAAACTGGGTGCATCTTATACAGTGGTTGTATATTTTTTTTACTTGCATTTCCCGCTTTTTTCACACTTGTTTTTGCACTCATACAACCACTATATAAGATGCACCCAGTTTTTAGACCCCAAATTTTCAAAAAAGGGTGCGTCTTATACATGGGGAAATACGGTACACATATAGATATATAGTCATCTCATCTCATAAGTGTAACTGAGAGGTTAGCATAACAGAATTTCCAGGAAAATCAACCGGTAAGTAGAACATTTAAAATAGAATAAAGATATTACACATTCAGTAATGGGAAACTTCCAATCAATACAGTAGAATGAGTTGGCAACAGAGGATACCTCCATTCAACTAACACATAGAAATGCTGACTAAAAGTAATAACAATAATAACAAAAAAAATGCTGAGAGTGAAAACAGGAAAGAAAAAGATCCATATATCAGAAAAAAAGAGAGAACTTAAAACCAGAGTGAGGAGCTGAAGGCAAATGACCCACACTGTCAATCTCAGATACAGGCCCAAGAGGCCGAGGTCTCAGTTTAACCTATTCAGGGCGGCAAATATGAAAAATGAAAATATGAAATATGAGCTGTGCCTTCCAAATAAAGCTGGGAACATAAAGGGCTGCCCCATATGTGAGATAGGGCATAAGATACCTCTGCCTGCTAGCCTGGGCTGGCTTCAGGAATCATACCCTCTTCCTGAGGCAGTAGATGAAAGAAGAGTTATTTGTAAGTTATCAAACTCTGGGCCGGCGGAGTGGCTCAGTTGGTTAAGAGTGCGAGCTTTGAGCAACAGGGTCGCTGGTTCAATTCCCACATGGGCCAGTGAGCCGAGCTTAAGCTAAGCTGCTGCTGAGCTGCCAACAGGTGGCAGGATGGCTCAGCTGGTGAGAGCACATGCTCCTAACAACAAGGTTGCCGATTCAACTCCCACATTGGATGGTAGGCTATGCCCACCCGCAACTAAGATTGAGCAAGTCACCTTGAGCGGAGAGGCCGCGAGCTGCTGATGGGCGGCCAGATGGCAACTGGACTTGGAGCTAAGCTAGCTGTGCCCTCCACAACTAAGACTGAAGTACAACAACTTGACTGTTCCCCTTCCCCAATTCCCAAACACTGTTATCCTTCCCCAATTCCCCAATAAAATCTTTTTTAAAAAAAGCCTTAATCCCAGCCCATGCTCAGGTGTGGAGTCTATATTGGTCTCCCAAGTGGCACAGAAATCCAAGAGTGACACATTAATATATAGTGGTCTGAAACACTGAAATCTGTAGGATCCTGACTGATACCAGCCCAAAACCATTCTACACGGACACAATGGCCCAGGGCACATAGGTCTGAAGCAATCTCTGCTGCAGAGGAGCTAACAACAAAACACAACAAATCACGACAGGAACAAACCACCCAACAACGACAAAATTGGTACCTCAAGAATTGGAGACAATAGATCCATTTGAAAAAGTATTTAAAATAAATGATTACAATATTCAAAAGATAAAGAGAGGAAAAGAAACCACAGGAAGTACTACTGTCTGCATATTTGAGCATCATTTTGTCCATCAAAGGATAGAGGGAAGAGCAGAGAGTCCAGCTCTGAGGAAACTGCATTACATAGTACTTGAGAAAAGCTCATTTGTCTGGTCTGAATAAGCAGTCTGTTTTCAGAGTGAGATACCCACTTCAGGAAATGCTGTTAGTTCATACAAGTGACATGAGGAATTACGTAATTCCATAGTCATTTTCCTTGAGAAGTTGCACTGACAAGAGGAAAAAGACAATGCAATCTTCTTTGACTTTTTGGCAAACTTTAGGCTGGAAATTTTACTTGCCATGTACCAGCTTTAATCCTCTTCCAAAGGTGAGATGAGGGGCCTTGGGGAGAGTTTTGATTCTCCGCTCTTCCTTTCTAGTAAAATTACTCATTTGTTGTAATTTTTTCCAGTACTGATAAACTCTATAAAAATTTTTTTCCAATCATGATGACCAAGTAGTTTCCTCTTTCCCTTGTTTCTGGTAATCTTCAAAGGAGAAAGAAATTCCCTAAGTAAAACCAGGATTGCAATTCCTAAACAAGCCATTCCATAAACCTGAGTTACAATCTTAGTCTTGTCCCTAACTAGACGCCTGATCTCAGGCACGTTATCACAGTTTATTCATCTGTGACATAGGAGAAAATAGCATTTTCCCTAAAAAAATTTTGGAAGATTTAATGATGCAATAACCTCAGTGACTGCTGGTTTCCTCCCTGCCTGCCAGCTTTCAATCAATAATCCTGAATTACATTGGCTTGGTTCACCTATGAATCATAAACTTCTTCTCATCTAAAGATTAGTCAAAAATATATGATAGAGCACTTGAGTTTGCACAGCCTCTTTGGACTACTTCAATCCTCAATTATTTTATTACCCTGCCTGTTATTAAAATCTGTAGTAATTTGTAGTTTGGCCATTGTTTTAACTGGGCATGCAGGGAAAAATGGGCCTCCAGAAAAATCCTTAGGGACCACTATATTAACTACTTCTGGAATAAAAATCAAATATATTCAGAGGGTGGATGAGTTTCATGTCTTATAGATAAAATATAAATGTATAACTGAGGGGCCAGCCAAGTGGCACATTGGTTAAGAGTTAGTTGGCTTGGGACACCAGCTCTGAGCAGCAGGGCTCCAGTTCAGATCCCACATTAGGGCCAGTGACACTGCACCCTCTATAGCTAAGATAATGAACAACAGCTCGATCCAGAGCTGGGCTGCTGTGAGTCGCTGGTGATGGCGTCAGCTGCAGTGAAGCTGCAGTGAAGCTGCAGTGAGCTGCCATAAGCTAACATGAGTGGCTGGCAGCCAGCGTGAGCTGCCAAGAGCTGCTATGAGCAGCAGTCCAGTGGCCAGCAACCGATCTGCCTCACTCGGGAAGAGCGCAATGATAATACCAACATGGGCCAGTGAAGCGACGTCCTCCACAACTAGACTGAAGAACAAAAGAACAGCAACCTGTCTGTCCCCCTTCCCCAATTCCCCAGCACTCTTCTCCTCCCCCAATTAAATCTTTAAAAAACAAATGTACAACTGAGGATTAAATTATACTGACTACCTAAGAGAATACCAACCCAACAAAAGGTCTGACCCTGTCATTATGATTCTATTCATTTTCTTGAATACAGAGGAGAACCTAAGCCAGACTACAGAAACAAAAAGAAACATAGGTGGAAGTGAGTGATTAATATAAAGTTAATATTCAGCATAACAGGCAATTTTGATAGAGACTAGTTCATTAAATAACTATTATGGTTTTATGTTTAAGGACAAATTTCCATTTAGGAAGAAAAACTGTGAGACAAGATGAAGACTAATAATCATTATGAACCTGTACATAGGAATAATTAGGTGTCAAGAACCACTCATATTCAGTTGAACCTCAAAAAACTTGAGAAATAACAGTGCTTCAGATTTGATTTCAACCTAAAAAGTTTCACAAAATCACAGAGGAATCCTGATATTAACAACCAAAACAGAACAAGAAAACAATGAATATATAAAGGTCCAAGGAAAACTAGGCCTAACAGTTCTGTTCAAAATTCTGAGAAGGCAGTAGAGAACCAAAAAAAAAAAAAAAAGAAGCCCATCGAAACTATTCACAAGAATATCTCCGTCAATAGTTCTTAAATGATCAGGCTTTATCATCTGGAATCAATTGCCCTGTGATGGAGAAACAGATGTTCTATCAAGGTTGCTTTATAATCAAGTGAGCCAGGAAGAAGGGTAGGGCCAACTCCTGAAACACGCAGAGCCCTGTACAGAGATGAGAAAAGGGAAGGGAAGATAAAGAAAGCAGATTGTCTTTGGCAAGAAATGAAATAAAATGAACAAGGCTAGAAGTTCTATTCTAGCCCACTCACAAAGCATCAATCCTGTGGCAGACCAAGAACCACCACCACACTTAGTCCTTAGGTTTCTGATACATAAAAGAAAGATAAGCATATTATTACTCTGTGTAATCCCACTAGAATATACATCCCATGAGGGCAGTGGCTTTCATCTCTTTTGTGCCTTGCATGAAGTAGATCCTCAGCTGCATGGGTAGGTGGGTGGAAGGGTGGATGGATGGATGGATGGATGAAATTACTTCTCATTGAACTGCACCCCTGACTTAGATGACCCTTCCACCCCTTTTTAGGTTGACATCAGCCACACCGAAAGCTCCTCAGATTCTAGAATCTTGATTTGAATAGATGTTTGGAAAGCCACCTCTCACAAATTAAGAATGTGTGACATGTGTGAACACAACTCTATGTGCACAGCATGGATATTGAATTTATTTACCCCTGAATTGTGAGTTATTAGGGCTTTTGTAAATTTTACTCCACTTGCTTTAAAAAAATTAAGTCTAATCTTTAAGGGAAAATAATATTAAGCAGAGTTTTAAACTAAACAATGGAGCTTGCCTTGATTTTCTGTTCTTCCTTTTTTAAATAAAGGAACATAAATTCAAATGTATGGAAAGAAAAGCAAAAGACCAATTTTGCATTTATTGAATGATCATTTCATTTTTATTTTGGTAATATGGTGAATTATATTCATTGGTTTTCAAGAATTAAAGCAACCTTTCATTTCTGACATAACTCCCACTTTGTTATTATGTAATATCATTTTGCATGTTATTGGATATAATATGCTGATATTTTATGAAGGATTCAGTATCTATGTTCATGAGGGATATTGGTCTGCAATTTTCTTTGCTTTTTTTGTAATATTTTGACAGGTTTTAGCATCAGGGTTATGTTGACCTCATAAAGCTGGTTGGGAAGTATTTCCACCACTTCTATTTTCCTAAAGAGTTTGTGTAAGATTGGTAGTCTTTCATTAAATATCAATACTTGCTAGCATTCACCACTGAAAGCATCTGGACCTGGAGTTTTCTTGGAGGCAAAGACCAGTTTTGATAAGACATTTTATTCTGCCCCAATTCCCCTGAGAGGCTATATAATAAAACCATTTTCTTGGTTATCTTGTTTGAAACTTCTGAATCACTGTTATTCAATAGACAGCGACAGTAACCATGAATAATAACTGATGACTTACCAAGACCAAAAATGGATATTATGTTCATAGAAAAATATTCAGTTTCTTATTTTGGATGAAAGATGATCTGATTATACAAGAAAATTAGAAGCTCAGTTAGGTAATCCATACACAAACCCAGCAGGTCAATGCTTGGAGACCAATACTTCCAATGCTTTCCAGAGCACACGCAGTATAATTTGTCTTCTCTGTCCCTCTGACACTCTTGATTACTGCCCATGTTCCTAATTTCCAGTGAAAATAAAGCACCGCTGAATCTTCCAAGGCATTGAAATTGGTTCAATGAAGTAAAAACTGCCAAGAGCAGGCAGATTTAAATTATTACACATATACGTAATTTTTGTTTGTAATCCTCCCATTCCCAAGTCCAAGTTAGATTTTTCAGGACCCCATTTCACTCATGTACAAAGCCAGTGTATGCAGATGACTCCATAAGGAAAAGATATATATTCTTTTGATTTTTCATTTTCTATTTTTCCATTCTCTATTAAAACCTCAACAAAAAATACATTTTTCTATCTAAAGAATTATGAAAATGTCTTAAACTGAATGTATCAAAAAACAGTCAAACATGCCCCTGTCAAATTAAAAAAAAAAAAAGATATGACCAATAAGGCTGAATTGTAATGAATTACCTAAAATATGCATTTCCTCTAATGACTGCACACTTATTCCAGGGAGTTTACATTCTCAGTTTATGTAAGGGACCGTTCTCTTAGAATTGCCTTCAGAAGTTGCACCCCATCCTCCTGTCAGTCCTCAGTGGAGTGATTTGGATTACGGTTAACAGATGAGAGTCATTAAAGGCTGTGCTGGATGTTCTCCATTTTTCCCTTAAGAACCACTGTCCATGCCTCTCCACTCTGTGTCCTGGGAGACTGATCTGTATGGGCTGTGTTAAGCCTCTCCGGTTCTCTGGCTTTCTCTCAAGCTTGTCCAAAGGTAAGGAAGTAGTATCAGAAATCTGAAGGCAAAGAATAGAATGAACTCAGGGATATGGGTGCCTTCCTCCCCTGAAGTCCCCAAGTCCAGTGGGAGAGCTCCCACCTACATCTCATTCTGCCTTCCAAGAGCAGCTCCTTCCTTTTATCCCTTTCAGGCCCAAACAACATAAGGGTTCCCTCTGTTCCTTCTTGGTTTTTCATTATTCTTTCTACATCTTTGTAAATACAGTTGACTCTTGAACAACGTGGGAGTTAGGGGTGCCGACCCCCATGCCGTCAAAAATTCGAATATGGCTTTCGATTCCCCCAAAACTTAAGTGGTCCCTTAGTATTCACGGGCTATTGGTTCTGGGACACACAGCACCCCTCCCAACCCTCCTTTACCACCGCCCCGCCAAAATCCACGATTCTCTGTCCCCTATATAAAATGGCGTGGATCAATATATACAGTTGACCATCTACATCCGTGGACTCATAACTGCGGATCTAAAATAGTACAAAAGTCCACATATTAGTGGACCTGCACAGCTCAAACCTCTGTTGTTCAAGGGTCAACTGTAGACCCTTTACTAAAGACTCCTCAATTAGACACACAGACACGCACGCACGCACGCACGCATGCACGCACACACACTGTGAGTCAGCAGTATGTTTCTTGTCCAAACCTTGACTGATAAAGGAGTGGAGTCTGCTGAACCAGCTGGATGATTAAGCTGGGTAACATGCCTTTTAGTACAAAAGACAGACTATGTAATCATAAGAGTAATTTTTTGGCATTGCCCATTCATCGGCTCTGAACTACTTTCCAAAAGAAAAATTCCAAAATTCTTTAGAGCAGGGACAGCATCCTCTAAACATCTAGTATCCAAAGGTGATTACTTTGGTGGAAACACTATTCATTTAGCTGTTAAAGTTCTGGATATGTGTTGTTTTTAAACATTTCATGACATTATCGTCACATTTTATAATACCTGTTTATCATTTCCCATCTTAAAAATATAGGTATTTTGGAATTTCTAGATGCACAATCAAATTTTGGGGCTATCCAGGTCCAGATAGTAAAAACAAGAAACAGCTTATTACTAAAAATAGAGGGGGAGAAAGAGAGCTTGAGAAAGAGATATTTGAGGATAGATTGGATATCCTGGGGTATTGTGAAAGAAATATTGTTTCCAAAAAACATTTATTAAGTAGACATATGTAAAATTATTTTCATGTTGTGTGGGGCAAGTTGTCTACATAAAATATGCATGTGTTTGAAGAATTATTTCCTAAGACTTTTCAAGAATCCGTTTTCTTTTTCAGAATATTAATATTTAAAACAAAAACTTGAAACCTGACCTGGTGGCTAGTTCTCTTTTTGGAGCCAGCTAATTTCATAAAGCTGGTGTTAAGCTATTCTCTTTCTTTTCTCTGTACATAATGTACTATATTGAACTGTTATTGTGGCTTAAAAATACATGACAAACCGTTTGAATGTTCCCAATGTTTTTAATTTAGATTTGCACAATCATAGAATTAGAGATGGAAAAGCTAGGATCCTTCCTCAAGTTTGGGTCTCTTTTCCTGATTAATAAAACTAAGGGATGGGGGTGAGGGGTTAAAAAAAAAACACCTCCTCTGGGCAATTGCTCCCAGTATTTCAGAATTTCTGGACTAGGGTTATTTTCGTAATGGAGCACCATTACTCTAATGACTTACCCTGGAGTCCTAACAAATAATATCTTTCTCTTGGCATTACTTATACTTTAAACTTACTGGTTGACAGAAACTGTGTCTGTGTCAGCTGCAGTATATTTGAACAAAAGATGGTGTCACTGCAATTAACTATAATATCAAGATTGGCCTGGAAAAGGCAGCGACGTGGAATTCTCCAGTCCCCTGTGTTTGGGACCAAGGGGCCAAAGTTAGCCAGTCTTTTAGTCATATTTAATTCATATCATGGAATATTGGCACACATAGAGACCTTGTAGGTCATTTAACTTTGTAGGTTATTTTAACAATGATCCATATACTTAACTCCTTTAATCTGCCCAATAACTTAATGTTTCTCTTTCTCTTTTTTCACCCATGAAGCAAAATGGCCTTTTAAATCCTATATAACTTTGGAGATTATCCTAGCTTTGCTTTCTTCTCTTGAGTACAGCTCCATATTAGACTCATGTAGCTGAGAGAAACTTTGCAAATCATCTACTTGCTAACTTCATCTCACACATGAAGAAGCTAAACCCAAAGAGTGATTCGCTGTTATCTCACTCAAGCTTTCTCCTGATCGCACTAAAAGATATCATATACTTTTAAGAATAACATTTGAAAAAAGAATATGATCTACTGCTTGGAGTTTAAGCCAAATGCTTTAAAAAAAAAAACAACAATTTGACATTCAACTAAAATGTCTTATTTCAAATCAGTTATTTCAAAACCAAACTCATTGTTAAGGCTGTCCCATTCCAAAGTAAATAAACTGAGAGCAGATCAAGACTAATCTAGCCCTTATCACATGACTTGTTAGCTAGCTATATTTTCATAAATTTCTCTTATCCTCCCAACCAGAATTTAAGCTCTTTGTTCTTTCCTTCTCCCAATGTGCCTACTCCCATGTTTTCCATGTAATCAAGTAGACTGATTGATGAAAGATTAACCCAGAATGCACAACATTTTATTCCAATTCACATAATAATAATGCCAACATTGGTTTGGGAAAAAAATAAATTAGTATTTATTTTGCTTTAAAAACACACAGAAATGAGTTAAATGTTCTTAGCAGAAAGAACCCAAAATATATCTGAGGAAAATTTGCTTAAAAGCAAACACATGATTTGAGCACTGGCATGGGAAGAACTATAGTGTCTCCCAGCCACCCTAATTGGATTGGCTGGAATCATCTTGCGTGTTCAGAATAGCACCTATGATCAATCAGTACAATAAAGCAGGTAAAACGCTTCCACTTCAACTTAACCTGTAAACTCACAGGATAACCTATTTGTTCTGTTTGGCTAGGAAAGGATGGTTTTAATAAAATAGACTCATTGTTAATTGTAAATGTCTCCTATATTTTATATAGTTCATTTGATACTTATTTTTCTGCCTTTTTGTTTAAATATACAGTGGTCTCCATCATAAGAACCTCAATTTGTCTAAAATATTAATTAGTTAAACCTAAAAATATTTCCCTCCATATTTTTTGTCTGACATCCATTGGAAAGGATTTTTAACCAATAAGAAAAAATTAAAGTTTATACTGGAGAACATTTTCCTAAGTCCATTTGGCCAGGTCAGTAGGTTTGGATTTTGGCAGTGCCTGTACATTTTATTTAATTTTACTTCAATTTGTAGTTTTGGGGAGTGAATAGATCTAAGAGAATCAGAGAATAACTGACTATAGTCATTTTTTTAATATTGCTTAAAATATGGAAAAAAAATACATCAGAAAATAAGAGTGAGTTGAAGACAAAGGAACCATTCAGTGGATTAAACAGAGTTTTAGAAAGACAAGTATTGACAAAGTGTGCAGGATAAAAAGAGAGACTCGAAATAAATTATTTTATTTCATGTATATATTCATGTATATAATGGTAAGTCTTTTCTACAGAACATATTTAATATTTAGATGGACAAAGGGAAATCTTGGTAATGAAAGTATAAATCGGAATTAAAAGAGGGAAATGAGAAGTTTGAAGGATTTACCGAAATTATTCCATGCTCTGACCATAAATGGATACAGCTTTTTGGTTATCTGAGGAGTGAGACCATTTCCTCTCTCAATGGGCATCTTCATTTCCAAGGTTGGCTTCTCAAGGGAGTCATGAACCCCATAATTTTTCATCAACAAGAATATCTAAGAACAATGTGGAACACTGGAGAAAGGAAATCAACCAGATGGGAGTGTCAAGGGTCATGTAAACATGGACTAAACCACACTTCCAACATGTAGAATAAGATGGTCAGAAAAGACCAACGTAGGAGAATGGCCCATTTTAATCTGAATTTCCTTCTAGATATCCTTGGAACAAGTGCCTGCTACAAGTCAAGGCTGGTCAGAAGTGTGGACCCATTTCCTCCAAAAATCATGGGAGACCTACAATGTCAGACCTCACAGCTGCAGCAGAGGAACCTGCACGTTCTCTTCATTTCCCCTTAATCTCAGAAAAAATGGAGTATAAGCCACACACAAGTGTGAAGGCTAAATACTCTTTCCATGAAAATTTTCACAGATATACTTATATGAGAAGCGAGTCCTACAAGATGGAGTGCGCAAGGTAAGAATTTGCCATTACAAGACAACCAGCCTCAGCAGAGTCTAAAAATTCATCCCAATTTAGTTCAACAGATTTTTTTTTTCTGAGTCCCTACTATGTAGAAAGCTTTTTAGAACAATTTGAGGCTCAGAGGGAGAGCAAAATAAAAAACAAAAGAGCAACAGGAAAGGTAGTTTGCTCCTAGAAATAGAGCATTGAAATCAGATAATTCGTCTTCCTAGGAAAGAGGATTGCTATTTCATCTTCCAAGGACAGAGGACTGCTAAGAGTATGATGCTTTTGGCTTGAAGAACTAGCTCAGATATGCTTATTCTACCCTTTGGCCAGGACCCCTGGGCACAGATTACAGCAAATGTCCCCTGGCTCTCACAAAACATAGCAGTCCTCTCAAGGGTGTTAATGAGACCAAAACAGCTTTCTCAAAGCTGTCCTGAAAACTTCATGGAAAAACACCAGGATAATTTAAATTTGTAAGAGACAAAAGGAGGTACAAAATTAACAATACTTTCAGAAGTTATGGTAACGCTGGACTTGGGAAAGGGTACTTGACAATTTAACTCATGACATTTACTTGTCAAATTAATTCAGTGTGACTCAGTTATGAGTGCAGCCACATGAATGAAAAATAGCCAATAAGCAGGAAAAACAGAAAAAAAGAGGCATTTCCTGCAAAGATGAAATAATAGCTCTTAGGGCAGCATAAAGTCTTAGATTTGTTGGATTTTGCTTTATGTCATGGGATTTAGGTGTCCTGACTTTGTATAACTACCTACTGAGTATTTCTTCATGGATATACCTCAGACATCTAAAACACAACATGTCCAAAACCAGATCAATTATTTTAAAATTCCAATATAAAGTGATATAATTAAGGTTTGTTCCAGGGTCTCTAGGAGCTCAAAGGTAGAATGTACTGCATTGTGGATGTCAAGAAAAGCTTCACAGAAAAACTGAAAAATTGGAGTCCCCAACATAACATGCCCAGTAGAGGTCAAAATATCCAAAGCTCGAAAAATGCAACACTCTACCTTCTTATACTGCTCTCATACTATACACACGCCTCCTTTTCACAGTCAATTTAGTATCACATTTTTTGCATTTTTATGCCTTTTGTTGGTGAATCAGCTGTTTAAAATAGCCTCCAAGTATGATCCTGAAGTGCTGTCTAGTTGAAGAAGGTTGTGATGTGCCTTACTAAGAGAACATAAATATTAGATAATTTCATTCAGGCAAGAGTTAATAATACTATTGGCTATGAGTTCAATGTCAATGAATCAATAATATACACTAAATAAGGTGTCTTTAAACAGAGACGTACATAAAACAAAGTTGTGTATTGATTGGTTAATGAAAACACAGCCAGAGGCTTTCAGGAACCCAACCCTGTATTTCCACTAGGAGCAATGGTTCAGTGTTCACAGAGACTTTACAGGACATAATTACTGCAAATTACAAGAGCTAACTCTATATGAAGAAGGCTAGAATGAGCTGAGAGCCACATCAGTCCTAAATGAAACTCCTAATTTACTCAAAGTGGTTTATTATACAAGCACATAAGGCTCAGGGTGGAGTGCCTTTTGAGCTTTTATTTGGGTTTCTGAAGCCCAAGAAAAAAATATATATATATTTTCCCTTTGTACCACCTGATCATTGATTGCAGCAGTTACTTGAACTGAAGATAGAAAATACATCATGGATCCCAGCCTGCCATACACTTGCTCTGTGACCTTGAACAAGGATTTGCCCTCTCTGAATTTGTATGCCTCACCTGCAAAAAGAGGTAATGACACCATGTGACCTGTCAGACCCCTGCCAGCTCTGAGTCTATGATTCTACAGCCAGTCTCAAAGCAGGAGACAGTGTGTCATCAGTTGTGGCTTTAGAACCACATCAGCTCATGAAGAATGGTTTACTGGAGTGCATGTCCTGTCCTTCCCAGAGCAACATGAGGACAGATTTATTAGATTTTTGATTTAAGGATTCTGCACCTCTTGTCTAGTTTTAACTTCAATGACAGACAGAAACCCAAAGGATAACTGTAAAACTGACAGAATAAAATATCCTCAGTCATTTCAAACTTAATGAAATTAAAAATAGAAAGAAAGAGCACAAAGAGAAGAGTGTCTAACTTGTAATTATTTACAGCAAATGGCTTGACTGATCGAGGCAAACCTGAACAATGAGCCTGCCTGGCTACCCTGAGTACTCTGCTCCGTCTTTTAGGTCTCTCTGGAGGACCCCAGCATATCTTACCAAAAATTGCATGCTCCATTAAGCACTTGGCAAAGGACTGGATGGACATGTGTAACCCAGACGTTTGCATGGAAGCCTAGGCCTCCCAGATGGAGTCCTCATCTTAAGGATGTGTGCAGGATTAAAATGTAATCCATTGTTTCAAAGAGCACAGTGATGCGCAAAATAAATACTTGAGTTTATTTTTCCTCTAAAGAATTCTTTAACTGTAGAGGATGCATTCATAAACAGAATCTTTTACTTAACGACAGGTATCTCTCTTCCATCTAAATTGTCAGAGGGTAAATCTAGGTAGTAATGGAAAAGTTGAAAAGATTGAACACACACACACACACACACACACACACACACACACACATCACCCTGCCTTATCTTTTTCTTCAGCCAATGAGAAAATTACCATAGCTATACGCAGGCACATACCTAACTAACACCATGGGGGGTTCAGCCACCTTCTCTTCCTGCATCTCCATCCTTGTATGATGGTCTTGTGTGCATGGGTGCACACACAAGCATCCAGGGACAGCAGAGTCAACACTCAAAAGGGCAGATCTATGGAAGAAGCCCTTGTAGGCTCTGACTGGGGGCTCAGGGCCCCTAGCCAGGCAATTCTGGGATTCCAGGTACTCAGGATGTGGTCTACGGTGGAGCACGGGCTCCAGGTGAGAAACTCTCCTTAGATCCTCAGGCTCTTCACCCCATGGGGGAGGGACACTGCTGAACTGGCCTATGTGCACCCCTCACAAAATGCAATTTTATTCTTTCTCCACATATGATAATGCACATGTCTTTCCATGGTTTTCCTAAACACCCTTTCAACTCTCAGCACATTAAAAGCTGTCCATCTTGGAGGATTTAAAGGATAACAATATATTGCAATGTGTGTAATACACCCGTATTATATGTATAAGATACTGGACTGACTTTTGGAAGTAATAGTAAAACGTCTCTTCTATACA
The DNA here is from genome assembly GCF_001890085.2 of Hipposideros armiger. Classification (NCBI taxonomy): domain Eukaryota; kingdom Metazoa; phylum Chordata; class Mammalia; order Chiroptera; family Hipposideridae; genus Hipposideros; species Hipposideros armiger. Next base: position 4,102,320 of record NW_017731408.1, on the reverse strand, counting down.
GAAGCAGCTCATGATTTAAAATAAATAAAATGAATGTTTGACTGAGAAACAAGTATACATTCCTATTCACATGTATGAAATACAGAAATGCATAATCACTGTTCTATCTCCATTTAATAACTCTCCTAAAAGTACCATGAAAACTCTATGACTATAGAAATTACGTCTGTCTCTGGCACCTGGCCCAGAGCCTGGCATCTAGTGAGCAATCAATACATGTTTGTTGAATAAATAATTTCATTTCACTCCTAATCTGCAGAACTTCAGCGCTTCCGCTCCAAACAATTGGTTGAATTTCAAAACCCACCCAGTAAAGCAGACCTCTGTTCCCTATCCCATATCTCTTTCTGTGACTGGAGTTGTTTTTACTCTTAGGACACATAGCCACATGGCATGTCATTGTTTGCTCAGCTAGTCTTCATTACGAGGACCCAATTTACTTATCTAGTCTTCTTCAAAAAGTTATGTGAGCTTTCAGGATTTGGCTTTAGGCAACAGACTCGGCCCTGGCAGCAACAGCTGTGAGGAGACAATCATTAGGCAGGACAGCCGAGGGCGAGGAATCCCAGCCATCACCACTCCCTCACAGCATCTTCATGACACACGAAAGTGTCCCACGGATTTGGTTAAGAGGCAACCAAGATCCACAGTCTTTCAAATTAGTTTACTTTGCTCTTGTCATCTTTCTTTCCCTAAACATTACGGCACTCAGAAGTCATACAACAAGCCAAACAACTGATGAAACAGAGGGAACCATGCCATTGAAACTGGTAGAAGCTGAGGGATGGAGGAAAGGTAGGATCTTTTTGGTTGCTTTTCTCAAGATGAGGGGTATTGAAAGAATTTAGATGTTTTTTCATTGATGCTTGTTGTCCCATGACTAATGAAAACATCCAAAATAAAAATACTTTTGAAACTACAAACTTAGTTAGAAAACCTGCAATCAGGGCTGGCCGAGCGGCTCATTGGTTAAAAGTTGGCTTTGGAGAATAAGCTCTGAGCAGCAGGGCCGCCAGTTCGGATCCCACATGGGCCAATGATGTTGCACCCTCTACAGCTAAGGTAATGAACAACAGCTTGACCCGGAGCTGGGCTGCCATGACTCACTGGCAATGGCGTAGGCTGCAGTGAGGCTGCAGTGGGCTGCCATAAGCTACCGTGAGTGGCCGGCAGTCAGCGTGAGCTGCTGTGAGCCACCATGAGCCCAATGGCCGGCCACTAATCTGCCTCAGCCGGGAAGAGCGCAATGTTCACAATACCAACATGGGCCAGTGAAGCGACATCCTCCACAACTAGACTGAAGAACAAAAAGGACAGCAACTTGTCTGTTCCCCTTCCCCGATTCCCCAATGCTGTTCCCCTCCACCAATTCCCCAATAAAATCTTTTAAAAAAAAAAAGAAAAAGAAGACCTGCAATCATGTTATCATTGTGTTATGCTGGGTGAAAAGAAGTCAGGTACAAAACTGCATAAAGTGCACTTGGGGCTGGTGGTCAGTCAAGATGTACTGGAAGAGCCATCCTGGACCAGGACTGGTAAATAGCTGCTTCTTCAAATGCCCCCTTTTGCACTGGTCCCTCCCCTGGGGCTCCTCAATTCTCTTCACAATCCAATCACTAACAGGTTCCAATGGGTCAGTGCTTGGCTACATGGGTCATTCAAAATTTTTAATATCATTACTAAATATGATCCTAACTTTTAAAATTTACATGCGAAGTCTGACAATGAAGTTTGCAAACTTGCCACCGCATGCTTATGTTGGTAGCACTGTACAAACAGCTCGGTAAGATTTCATAACCTTGGTATATCAGTGTCTCACAGCTGTGTTCGTGTCAACGTGTGGCGGTGTCTTGCTAAGTGGCATTCATTATTGTTGTTGCGTGTTTTTTGTGTACCGTCGCAAGAATGTCTGAGCTTGAATTAGAGCAATGAACAAACATTAAATTTCTTGTTAAACTTGGCAAGAGTAGAAGTGAAATCAGGGACATGTTAGTCCAAGTTTATGGGGATAAGGCCGTGAAGAAAACGGCAGTGTACAAATGGATTAAACATTTTTCTGAGGGGAGAGAATGCATCACTGGTGAAGAGAGAGCTGCATGGCCAGTAACGAGCAGGACTGACAAAAATATTGCAAAAATTCATTGACTTGTGCATCAAAATCATTGGCTGACTGTCAGAAGCACAGCAGACCAAGTAAACATCAATAGACAAACAGGAAAATCTTAACTGAAAATCTTATCATGAGAAGGGTGTATGCAAAAATGGTCCCAAAGGAGCTCACCCATGAACAAAAAAGTTTGCCAAGACCTTCTGGAGAGGCAAGATGATGTTTTGGGCCATGTTATCACTGGTAATGAAACATGGATGTACCAAGATGGCCCTGAAACAAAGCGTCAAAGAGCACAATGGAAGTCAGCCAATTCTCCACCACCAAAAAACTTTCATCGGTCCAAGTCAAGAGTCAAAATGATGTTGATAAGCTTTTTTGATATCAGAGGGATTATTCATTCTGAATTTATACCAACTAGACAAACAGTTAACCAAGTTTACTACTTGGAAGTGCTGAAAAGGCTGCGTGAAAAAGTTAGACAAAAACGGCCTGAATTTTTCACCAAAAACTCATGGCTCTTGCATCACAATGCACCAGCTCACATGACACTGTCTGTGAGGGAGTTTTTAGCTAGTTAACAAATAACTGTATTGGAACACTCTCCCTACTCACCTGATCTGGCCCCCAATGACTTCTTTCTTTATATAAAATAAAGGAAATACTGAAAGGAAGACATTTTGATGACATTCAGAACATCAAGGGTCACACAACAACAGCTCTGATGGCCATTCCGGAAGAAGAGTTCCAAAATTGCTTTGAAGGGTGAACTAGGAGTTAGTGTCAATGCATAGCTTCCCAAGCGGAGTACTTCGAAAGTGACTATAGTGATATTCAGCGATGAGGTATGTAGCACTTTTTTTAGGATGAGTTCACAAACATAATTGTCAGCCTCGTATATTTTTTTGTGTGTGTGTGTGTGTGTGAGAGAGAGAGAGAGAGAGAGACAGACAGACAGAGACAGAGACAGAGAGGGAGAATACACCAAAATGTTTAGCAGCAATTATATTGAGAGTTTGAATTGTGAGTGATTTCTATTTTCTTCCTTAAGTTTTTAGGATTTCCACAGTTTTCTACATTAAGCACATATTGCCTTCATGGCCCAAGAAAAGAAGAGCAACAATGTTATTTGTTGAGAGATACTCTTAAAGGAAAATTAAATCATCCCACTATTACTCATACCTAATTCAGTCCTGATACTGATTTGCTCAATTTGATTTGCACTAAATTCAGTAAATGTGTCTTGGGTGCCTACTAGGAGCCTAGCATGTAAGATATCAAGTAATATAAAACATGACCTCTGTCAAACAGTTTCCAGTCCAGTTGTGTGGTAACACACACACACACACACACACACACACACACACACCTTCCAATCTTTGCTCAAATAGTTTCATCCCAAGGAGGCCTGTTCTATTTAATACTGCAGCCCCCTTCTGGCCCAGCACACTGGGTTCTCTTTACCAAGCTCTAACTTTTCCATTTCCATACTGCATAGCATCTCTTAAAGAGCCCTGGTATGAGGTATTCACAGTGCCCATGAAAGCTGTAGGCTGTCAGAGGAGGAGCAAGGAACAGGGGCCTGGACAGTTCCAAGACAGTGCCATGGAGAAGTAGGACACAGGGACGAGGGGAAAGGGATGCCAGACTGAAAAGAATTGATTTACCTGATCCTCAAGCACCTATTCCTGGGGAGAAAAGAAAGACTGCGAACAGCAGGTCAATTTTTTTAAACTAGGAGCGCTCCAGTCATCAGAGCAAGTATCTCACTAGTCATCATAATTTCAGGTACGGGGAAATGTAATTCCTTAATTCCGGTGGTTGCAAGCTAAGGGTCTCTAACCAGAAACAGACTTGAATGGAGGGTCCATATGCTTTACTTCTGTGACCCTGGGCAAGTTTTTCAACAGCTCAAAGCCTCAGTTTCCCCATCTATTATGTGAGGAGAACAGCAGAGCCCACCATGAAGAACTGAATGGGAAAGGAAACGTAGAGCATTTCACCCACTGCCTGGAAGGGAGTAAGGGCTTGGCTTGCTCACCACTGGCTGTGCTAGAGAGCAGAGCCCAGACCCTGCATGCTAAGTCACCTCCCTCCCTCGGATGTCTCAGAGCACACAGCCTTTTCTCAGGTCCTCTGTGTGCAGAGCTGTAACTGCACACCGGGCAGAGATATTCCCAACATCTGTTGCTGTGTAAAACATTCATCTTTACTGACCCCCACCCACTTCCCTCCCAGGAGATCCTTCCTTTGCCAGTCCCTGTAATCTCACTGTGCATGTTTGACAGATGCTAGCAGAACAAGCGATGAAACTTAAGTGGACTCATGCACTCAGTGAGTGAAGATGTCCTCAGTATCCCTGAGACCTGGAGAAATTTAACTGCAAATAGCCCTGTTTTCTTCCTCCCCCCATATTTGCAGAACACCCCTGAAACTGCTCATCTTGTGGAAAACAATACCCAAAGTGATAGTGTTCACCTACTGCCATCAGGAAACCCTCAGAGCAGTCACTTTTCTCAGAAGGAAGAAAACCAGCCCGCTTACTCATGCCAGCGTGTGAGGGGTGAGTCTGGGATTGAGAAAGTTTCAAGTACTCTTATGAAACAATTTCAAGAAAGTCCCCTGGAACAAGGTAGTAACCTTTTCCAGAAATCAATTTGACCCTAACATTCAGTCCTCAGTGTTTTCCTAAGCAAGGCACCACTCTTCTTAGTAGTCCTCAGAAAGATGAGAAAAACATATGTTCCACAGATTTATTGAATTCAGTTTCCCCCATGTGGGGCAACAAAGGTCAACTGTCTCTGTCCCAGAGAAGAACAGTTGTTGGTGGTGTCAGACACATGTGTTACCATCTTCCCTGCCCTCCCAATGCTAAGGATATGGGGACTGTCAGCTTGTGAAACATTTCTATTCCACAGCATCACAGTCAATCATTAGGAATTCAATTTTACTTTTACGTTTGTCCAGCCCCTCAGATGACACATCACTTAGTCATTACAGTGAGCACATCCACTTGTCTATTTTCTCTCCAATCCAAGCAAAAAGTCAAATAATATCATACACCTAAACTAGAAGAAACCAGTCTAATTTTCTGGCCCCAGAGCTGAATGCATTTTATTAACTCAATTTTGAACCAAAGCTCTTTTTTTTTTTAAAAAGCTCTCTTGAATCTATCTAATGCAGAATCAGATCTTGTTTTCTAGTTATTAATCTGAAACATCCTGGTGTTACATACTTCTTTTGAAATGGTGGGGGGGGGGGTGGATGGGGGTGGCTGGCGTAGGGGCCTGAAAACAACTGGAGATTACCAAAGTGAGAAGCATAAACAATTGTGGAGGATGGAACTTGCAGCCACTGACGAAAGCGACTGAGTGGCCTAGAATAAATGAGATCACAGATCCACAGTAGTTAATATGCCCCAGTTAGTCAGAAACAGGTCAGGAGTCAGCACCAGGTAAAAGGCCAGGCATAGGCCAGAGTAAGGACCAACAAAAGTAATGGGCAAGAACAGACCAGGGGGAACATGAAGAAAGCCAGTTGAGGCAGGGTTCAAGAGTCTAGGTCAGAAACCTGGAAGTTATGGAAATGGAGGAAGAAGGCATAAAATGTAAGAAAGTGGACAAAAAGAGCCAGAGTTCAAAAAGATATTGAATATAGCCAATGGTATTGTAACAGCTATATACGAAGTCAGAGGGATAGTGGACTTCGGGGGGGAGGGGGTTATCACTTTGTGAGGGGTGTAAATGTCTAATTGTTATGTTGTTTTGCACACCTAAAACTAATATAAAAAAATAAAATTAGAAAATGAAAAAGTACAATAAAAACCCATTAGAACATTAAAAAAAAAAAGGTATCTACAGAGGCAAGTTGTCTGGTTACTGAAAAACTGAGAGCTGACCGCCCTAGCCAGGCTAGCTTAAGCTGAGATGGCCGGGCGGTGGCTACAACAGTCTCCTGGAGGCTAACCTGATCCGCAGGCTGGACTTCAAGAGTCCACATCCTCCGTTGGACACATGCTCTTGAAGCATGCTTTTCAAATGAATGAATGGACTCCTACAGATCTGAGGTATGAGTTTTCTATTTTTTTCTTATTTGTATAATGCATAGCCTGCTCAGACAAGAATAACTCTTGTGACGATAATAGTTTCTCCCTCTATAGGTACTGGACTCTTGAATCTAATAATCAGGTAAATCCCACCTGCTATGTCTCTTTAACACTATACAGGATTCTTTAATTCTAAACGTAATACAGGTGACCAAAAGATGTGTTAAGAACAATAGGCAAGCTACTCTTCATGTTTCTATATACCCAAGTGTACAGCACGTGCAATGGGTTCTGATACCAACACCGGCTCATCCTCACTGAGAAGTAACGAAAGGAGCAACTGGGGAATCCTTGGGGTCCTTTTCTGAATGTCCCAAGTGTTCTTATCCTCAAAGCCTGTTTTGTCCTGTGTGGCTATTCTTCCTGGCATACCTTTGAGTCGGATGCTCCACCCTCCCCTGCACATCGCTCACACCAGCCACGTGAAGCTGCCCAGTGTTTTCACTGGCGTCTCACACTTTCCTACCTCTGTCCTTTCCTCCTATTCATCCTCAGCCTAGGGTTGTGCTTTTCCTATTTCTGTTCCCTGGATTTAAATCCCACCCTCCTAGGTCTCAGGCCCTTCCTTGGGCTATGGCTACTTCCAAGTGGCTCCATCCATGGGATGTGAAGTGCTACTCCAGAAAATTCTCTGCACACCCTACCTTTGGGTCAGATGATCGTACTCAACCCAATCCCATTTAGTTTTGTTGATTGTACAGCACACACAAGAAGCACTGAACAGATGAGCAAAATGCCAAGATCAGAGAGAAAGACAGAATACACTCTATAGTGAGCCAGAAGTGATGGCTTAGGGACATGATTCTATGACACACAATCCTCCACACAAAACCTTAAAAATTTCTACCAGATTGAGGAAGGATGTTATTATAAAGGGAGAACACAGCAGAGTTTTAGGGTTAATGGGGTTGATGAAACTTCTCTGTAACCCAATTGTGGTGGTGGGAACACAAATCTATAAATGTGTTAAAATTCATAAACACCAAAAGAAAGAAAAGGTCAACTTTACTGTATGATCTTTTTTTTTTTTTTTTCCAAAAAATTTTAGGGCCAACCAAGTGGCACATTGGTTAAGAGCTGGCTTGGGATGCCAGAGGGCCCCGGTTCGGATCCCACATGAGGGCCAGTGACACTGCCCTCCACAGCTAAGATGTTGAATAACAGCTCCACCTGGAGCTGGGTTGCCATGAGTCACTGGCGACGGTGTAGGCTGCAGCCCCTGTGGCAGTGGGTTGCCATGGGCTACCGTGTGTAGCCAGCAGCCAGCGTGAGAAGCCAACAGCCGCAGTGAGCAGCCATCCAGAAGCCGGCGACTGATTTGCCTCGCCCAGGAAGAGCGCAATGATGGTGCCAACTTGGGCCAGTGAAGCAACATCCTCCACAACTAGACTGAAGAACAAAACGACAGCAACTTGTCTGTTCCCCTTCCACCAATTCCCCAGCACTGTTCCCATCCCCCCATTCCCCAATAAAAATCTTGAAAAAGAAAAAAAAAATTTAAGTGTTCTACCAGAGAAGTACACTCTGCATTAATAATTAGTCATTTTTCTGAAAATAGCTGTCAACCAGGGTCAAATGAATGACTTACCTTTTACATTAGTCCAGCTCCGAGATGATAAACAGTGTTGGTTTTGTATTTGGGAGTGAGGGAAGGGGGTTGAGAAAAGAGAATGTTTTGTGCCAAATAATACTATACAGTTTGAAAACTTTGGCATTAGTAGATGTAGCCCCAGACTTAATTTGCAATTTCCTCTCTCACATACCTTAAAACAAGACCTTAATACAGATATAACATACAGATTGTATATATAGCTTTTCTTCACCTGACCTGGACCTTTATTTTTATTTTCATTCATTATTTCTTATCTAATTAGTTTAGTTATTTCAACTAAACCTGGCTTCAGGTGATGTAGGCAATTTGTTTCAGAGCCATAAAACTATGCGTGTTTTTTATTGTTAATAGAGTTTTCCAAGGTATGCACTAACTTCATCATTTGCAACATAACGTTATCAGGTTAATAATTCACTGCTATATTATTAGCGATTTGATGAGTACAGTAAAATCTAGATACATGGATTATAAATTATCTAATATGGTATCCTTTCCATTGTTTCTTCACATTAATCTCATTTCCATCCTCATCAAATTCTGTAACAAATCCTAATTGAAATCCAGAAGGGGTAGTTAAAATTTAGGCTCAAGTGAGAAAGGATTTAAATGAGTTCTTAATGGAACCCAGAGACCTGCCAAATTTAAAAGCTGCCTAATTCCTAGCCAGGCTATAAAAAACTTTCAACAGTGAAAAGCTGCAGCCCAGACTCACAGTAGATCTGACTGAGGGCATTGGTGACCAGGCCCAGGTTGGGGTTTTGGTTTTTGTTGTTTCCCACAGACGATACAAAGACAAAAATGTAAAAACACTCCTCTTATGAAAGTTCTTAAACATCACCTTCACTCAGCCAGGTTATACACACTGAGCTTTCTGGTGTGTCTCTATTTTGCATAATAGCTCTTGAGATATATAATCAACAACAACAACAAAAAAAGGAATAAAATATGGGGTTTGGACAATTTTGAGCACAGTGTTGTTCATGCTGAGGTAACTTCCATGCTGAATCAATGTATTCTCTCTGCACACAAAATCACTGGGTTTTAGAAGGGTAAAATTCCAAGTTCTCAAAAACAAAAAATGTTTCGGTTAAGGGCAGCATTGTTACATCAGTTCTTTGTCTCAGTTAAAATTGCTGTAATGGACAGCAATTTGACCTAGGAAAAATTTAATAGTGCTAGGATAAAACTAAATATCGATATCCAAAAAAAAGGGGGGTGGACAGTTTTTTCTAATCATATACTTGTAAACTTCCACAGCTTTAAAAATATTTATGCATACTCTCTCATTTTGGCTCGATACTATTCTTTCTCTGAGGAGGATTTTAATGGTGAGGTACAAGAACCTTTTCCCCAGTGACAAACAATGGTATCTTTCCCAGATTCTTCTACCAATTGCTCACTGAAAAATTCTAGATTGAAAATCTGAGCAAATGTCTGCCCAGAAAGGACTATAACTCTGGAAACCTTAATACTCACAGTTTCCCAGTATAACATGCAAATAATCACCACATACAAATAGGGGAGAACTTTTTTCAGTCAAGAAATTGCAGTAGTGTAAAGCATAATAATAAATTATGGCTGTAAAACAGAGGCCACTTTTCTGAGCCCTTTTTCTGCTGCTGCTGCTGCTGCTACAGTAGATAGCTGGCATACTGATCCGTAAGAGTATATGGGGCTCGGTAATCATCTGTTCAGTAAACCAGCCGTGAAACATTGCCCAGCGCCTAGAAGAACTCAGGATGGGTCTGAAAGAAACCAGGCATGGAACGAAGAGAAACTGTCTCATTCTGCTTCCCCTTTTTGCTATCTGCGTGTGACTCTGCTATCGTGGAATGCCAAAATGATTTCTCCTGGCAAACTCGCATATTTTCTTAGCCTGACAACAGTGATCTCATTATCACTGACCCATCATAATAAGGGGAAAGCCCACTTCAAACTGTTGTTTCTAACAGTGGTGATGGATTTGTGCAGAGTCATCCGTATTTTTCTAGGCTCTCTTGTGCCAAGCTGGTGGGAAAAAGACATAAGCTAGGGCTAAAGAAGAGGACAAAATAATTGGCCTGTATGGAGATCAAGCCCATAGTCTCATTAGCACACGCTCTAACTAACCCTTCTGAGAGGTCTCAGAGAGCTAAATATAAGACAACAGTAATAAGAATAGGTTGTCAAGAGAAACAAAGCATTAGGGAGAGGAACACAAATGAACAGGCACTTAATATGAAGAATAGTAAAGTACACCTTTGGAAAATAGCATGGATATTAAATACATAGATCATAAAATATTGTAAAACATATAATAGTTCTATGAATAGTATGGTCTTTGTTTTCAAAAATAAGTCAAGAATTAAAGTAATTACATAGCAATTTCAAATATAACACACAAAAGCTCCCAGAATGCCTTTGCCTCAACCAACAGCAGGTAAGAAATATTTCCAATTACTTGACTAATAAGGAATCTAAAACTTAACTTTTTTAACTAAACTATTGGAGATTCTTGTGTATGTGGTTTAAAGTTTGTATTTCAAACAAACGAGTCTTTCGTCACTAATTTTCGTTTGGAATGGCCTCAGTTCTCCCTTTGTTGTCTCAGCATAGTTTTGTTAAAGAGAACTTGGAATTTCAACCTCTTCATTTTATAGGATGAAAAGACCTAGACGGCTATGCATTTTGATGAGGAAAACCAAGAACTGAACATAGCATCTGACTTTCAAGCTAAGGCTCACTACACTATCCCAAGCTGACTGTTCTGATTTACAGCTTAATTATGTAACCAACGGGAGTAAAAAGGAGGGAGAAAAATGTGTCCATCCTTTCTACTTGACTACCACGAGAATGTCACTTTTTTCTCTTACAGTTTTTGTGTCTGAAATCCCAGATAGATACATCTGTGTTCACATAGCTTGAAGTAAAGAATATATGGCACTTTATTTGAGAAATATAAGGAGCCTCAGACACTAAAAGAGTTTACATCATAAATCATGTCCTGTTAAGTTAAAAATTGAATAATGGCTGGGAGCCATGACTCTTCAACACAGCCATAGCCTTCAATGTTTCTGAGAGCAATGCATGGTCAGAGAGGAAGACCAGGCAAAGACATTCTTTAATTACCCAGAGGACTCTGCCCAAACCCCATGATTGTACCACTATTATGTCAAGGCCAGAGAGAGAGTGAGTGACCTCTGATCCCCAGCCTACATCGAAGTCTCCTCTTCATCCTATCTCTCTGATGACGAGCCAAGCTTAGTGGAAGGAAACATGCCAAGGGAAATGAAAAGGAAGCAAGAGTTTCCTTATAGGGCCTAGAGCTGTCTGACCTCCTACTCCAAGGCCTCTCTAAGGTAGGGCAGCTTCCTAGGAAGGAAAGGCTGAAATGAGACCAATACAAGTTAAGACTGTGAAATTCCTAATACATCACAGCTTGACAACCTTGTACTGTGGCCCAATAAATATCTTTGACCTTGATCCCCTCTTATTAGAACTCCTCCCTTTGGTTGGGTGCTAAAGGGAGGAAAAGCAAACACAAAACCTTGAACTCCCACTAAAACCAAACCCGCATTTAACTCTGTGCAGTGTAGACATACCCCAACTGAGACCAGACCAGAAGCCTACCCGGCAGACACCCAGCATCATCTCTCCCCTGAAGGTGATTCATAGGAATGATTCCTTCACCACCTTCAAATAACCATTAGCCTATGCTCATAGATAATGAAGAGTATCTACCATCTCTCCAAACATAGAATAAAACCCTATACCTGATCTGAAAATCTTAAACTTTGCTCTAGTTCCCTGAGCCCCGGCACAACTATTTGGAAGTGAAAAAAGAAGTGTAGTCTGAACCATTAGGGGAAAGAAATGTAGTCTAAACCACTGAGGAAAACAAACAAAAAAACCTCTTCTTCCTCTCTCTTGGATTGCAGTCCCTTACTTACTTTCAAGCTTCTTTTATTAGCATTAGTGCATCTTATACTGCCTCTCTCCCAATAGAATTCACGCTATCTTGATACCATAATAGACTAAACAATGAACAATAGCCCACAAGGTCAAAGCAAGACACCTAGGCCAGAAGGGCATTTTGTCCAGGTTCTGTCCTCCCCTCCTACAGAAGCCCGCTATTACTTTCTGAAAGCTTTTTCCATCCATGCTCAGGTCCACTTGGTGGAAATTTTCTGAGTAAAAACTGAACACCATCTTGTTAGGTCAGGTGACTCTTAGCTTGGCAGGAAGGAAAGCTAACATGTAAATAGTCTCATGTTGCCAATTTTCTGCCTGGAAAGTAATTTCTCCATTGAAAAGTTCCAACACTCCAGAGTAAAAGCCCATATGGCCTAGGCTCTGAGTGCATGGGGGTCACGTTGGATCTCTGGCCCACTTGCTGCCATCCAAGAGAAAGGACAACGTCATTTAAATATGTTGTTATGAGTTGACCAGATTTTGCATCTTGCAGACTCACAAGAGTGAGACACTTTGAACTATTTGGGTTTCACATCAACGCTAGAGAGCTACTGAGTTGAGTATGGAATCATAGTAACATAACCTGGATATTACTTGGAAGAGTTGAATCCAGTCTATCAACATAAAGAATTGTCTGTTTTCCTGTTTGATGCATTGGCTATTGTTACCCCAACGAGTATGTCTTTAGAAGAGTTATGGTTTAACAAACTTTTTCAAGCCTTGAAATGCAGGTGCATCAAAATCACCAAGATGCCACCCCCCATTGCCAGGCTATTTTAACCCTCTTCGACCTTGAGAAAAATTTCTCCCTGGCCGCCCTTTTCTAAGTGGTAGAGCTGAGAACAGGACCCCAATTTCCTGGCTGTTGTGGTTTGATCCACAGTCCCTCTTGGTTTTAGAATTACACATACACTTTTGGTGTGCCTCTTCGGCTCCAGCCATGTTATTAAACTATTATTACCTAACAATACTCCCATTAATCACCGTGACAGATGGAAACCAGCCCTGCTTATGCTCTCTGAACTCCACGTCAAACAGCCCCAATGCTAATGGAGATGACGCCAGCTATGAATTAGCTGTAAAAGCTTCTGTTTATCCCCCACGCCCCCTTTCCTATTACTCTTCATTGCCATGCCTTTTTCTTGTCACAAGACTCCATGCTTCTTTATGGAGCAACTCCTTGTGGGATTCTGGGAAATGGTTTTCTGTTGACAGACACCATATAATGATGATAAACGATGGACAAGTCTGCAGTCTTAAAACTGTTATTCCCCTAGCAGCACACTTGCAAATACATCGAGTATTTCTATAGGTTTAAGCAGCGGAAAACTGCAAACCTGGAAAAAATTCTCCATTTCAACTTCCTTTCACAGACTGAGGAAAAGAAGTGATACTAAGCAGAAAATGTAAATCACCTGTGAGGTAATACGCCCAAATGATGCCTTGGAAGTGTTGAGGGTACATAAACAGTTTCTCTACAAAAGGGCTTTGTTCTGACTTAACTATGAATGGGGGTGTTGGTTCTCCTTGCTTCCCCTGAATAAATTACAGCTTGGAGGAGGAAGAGTCCCACATAATAGTGAATGTCTTCCTCTGAAAAGATTGATTTTTTAAAAATTCAGTCATGCAATCCTGCTATTTTAATTGAAAGCCACTTGGTATTTTTATCTCTTAAGAAAGTATGAGATATATAACTCCAAGTAACTAACGAACAGCTTATTAACAGAAGTAAAACATAATAGAGGCCAACCCTAAAACGCATAGAGCAGCTAATAAAACTTTCTCTGTTGCTCCCACTAAAGAATACTAAAAACTGTAGCCCCAAAGGTGATTTTTCATGCGTGTGTTAAATAAGATTGGTCTATTCCACTGATCCCCTTGAGAGATAAAAAGAGAAAGTATCGTATAGAACACCCTAAAAGTTGCTAATGCTCTTGCTATTGACATCACTATTGATATCTTGCTATTAACTCAATCACTAAATACCAAAGGCAGAATAGAGCTGCACTGTCCAATATGGTAGCCACTAGCCACATGGGATAATTTCAATTTTAAATTAATTTAAATTAAACAAAACTTAAAATTCAGCTTCTCAGTCACATTTCAAGATTTGATAGGCACACGTGACCTACTAGCTACCATAGTAGATAGCGCAAATTATAGAATATTTTCATCATCACAGAAAGTTCTATAGGATAGCGCTGGCATAGAGTAATTTATTCATTTACCCACTCAGTAAATATTTGTTGAAGACAGTAGGAACCCAAACAAAGTGTGCGCTGTCGAGGAAATAACATTCTTTATCCAATATTAATTGCTATGGAGAAAATGAAGCCTAATGATAGGGCAGACAATGACTAGACTGGGGGTGGGACAAGGATGAGGGCTAGTTTTTATCTGGTGGCCATTAAAGTCCCCTCTGAGGAGGTGACACCTAAGCAGAACCTCAAATAACAAGAAAGAGGCAGCCCTGGAAATCTGGGGACAGAGCATCCCGGTCAGAGGCAAGAGAAAGGCTCAGGCCCTAGTGTAGGCACCACTGGGAGTGCGGGAGGGACAGGAAGAGGCAAGTTGGCTGACATGTCGTGACATGAGTTTGGGAGGCGATGTCAGGTCCACCAGCACAGGCCAAGTCCCACAGGGTCCTATCAGCTGTGAAGGAGAGTTCAGATGTTATTCTTTAAGGAACCAAATGTAATAACTCCCTTAAAGCACTCAGTTTGGAGAACATACATTTTGAGAAACACTTACTCTGTTATTTCCTCACCAAAAGCAATGGCCATCAAGACCATGGCCCAGAGTTGCAGACAGCTGCTGCTGGGAATAACCAAACTTTGTTTATTCAGCCTTTGATCAGAAAGTCATGCAGAGTTTTATGAACATCTCAGACTTCCTCCAGCACTTCTTAGGAACGATGAATTACTGTTCATAGAGGGGTAACTGCAAAAATTAAGTAATTAAAAATAAATAAAAACTTGCCCAAAGACCATGAGTGGCTTAGTAATAAACTCCATGCCAACATCTCAGTGCTTGAGGTTGGAAAAACTTGCAAGGTCACCCAGATAAGCCCTTTACAAGAGAAAATGTGATCACTTATTTGAATTAATAACAGACTAAACATAGAGTCATTCTAGTGATGGTAGAAACTTGTCAAATACCTTTTACAATGGAGGAAACTAAGAGCCAGCGAAGGTAAGCATGGCAAATGATTTTCCTATTGTTAACGATGAATTAATCACTTTCAAAATAAGGGAAAATTGGTTTTATTTGTGAACTGAGCAGGGACACTTACAGTTGAGAGATAACATTGGTTGTTCCAAAGCCCATGAAAGGCCATTGCCTGCCTCCCCTTTTTCTGAGTCTGTTAGCACTGTTGTGCTCTTGTGGACACAGAGGCTTTCCGGCAAAGTTGTCTGAGGAAGCAGGGAACTGTGACAGGATAGGAGCCCCCCGATTTCACATGAACTCTCAAGGGCCAGAAGACTCATTATGGACAACTAGAGGGTATGCATAAGCAAAGGTGAGCAATGTAAACGTCTTCTGAGGAATTATAGGTGGGCCCTGTGTACAAGTAATCTTGGCGTCCACCAAGATGGGAGACCGGAGGAGATATGCAAAAATGACTTCCTCCCTTATTTCTCTTTCCTCCTCCTTTCATGACTCAATGCCTCACGCAACCAGACCTCAGTGCTTTCTTTGTTTTCCTTTTCAACAGAGGGACTCATTAATTAAATTACTTCTCAATTTTTCGCACATTTATTATACTAGCTAGTTCTTTTGGAAACATTTTATATAAAACTTTCAAGTTTGAAATTACAGGCACCTAAAGTAAATGAGAAATACGTTTCCTACTTTTAAGAAACCTTGTTCTAATTAGGTACTTCATTTTTATGTCCAGATGCTGTGGGAGAGGTTCTTTCCCCTGGAAGAATAAGATGTGCCAAAAAGAACAAGTTGATTTTTGGGGGAAATCTACCATGTCAAATTTTTTTCGTTACCTGGTTAATGCTTGTGGAGAATGAACTCAAAGGGATCATGGGGGACATACGGTTAGTGACCAAAGGAACCAGACCTAAAGGTCAGGAGTCCTGACCCTTCCACAGACTGAGTGGCCAGGCCTGGGCATGATGTAAGACCCTTATGTCTCCAGGCATCAGGTCTCCATCACTAATGCAAAGATAACACTGACCATTGGCTGGTTGCTAGAGGGGTCTTAATGCTCAAGATACCAATCAAGGTCTTTAGAAAAGTTGTCAAATAGACAAAGCACCAACATGAATTAACTTCCTTCTGATTTTTTTTTTAATAAAGTCAATTTCTTCCAGGCATATTTTGGGGACTCAAAACATGATCTAAGTAAAAAAAAAAAAATCATACTAGATTATAGGTGAAAATATACAAAGTGATGTTACCAAACATCTCTCAGGAAGGGCGTAGGGCTGCAGGGAACCAGACTGGATTCTAATCAGGGCTGATCTTCCACTGGGGTTTACTCCCTGCTAGTTACAAATAGACTTAAAGTTGAGTTGCCAGCCCAGGTAAGCCATGCACATGTGTATGATATCAGACCCCAAATCTGAGTTGCCTAAAAGAGCAGACCCCCAAAATTAAATCTAAGTAGATTATGCCACAAAAGATACGTAGAAAAATGGAATATCCCAACTGGACAATGAAACCTTTGACACGGAGAGCAACACTGTTGAGATTTTTGAAATGGTGGGAATATAAACTGTCCTGCTGTAAATAAACTTTCTTCACAATTATTTGTTATGTAAAAAAAAAAAAAAGATGACCACAGAATGCACCTTACAATAAGTACAGTAAAAATCTTTGCAAACATTATCTAGTGTTAATAACCCTAAATTAAAATGTATTATTAGCCCCTCCACATGAAAAGCAGAATAATAACAATACATCTTCAAGCACTCAGCATTTCACAACAATCATTCTCAAATCCCCAAGTCTGGACAAAGAAATGAAATCTCTTCCACTCCCAAGTTTAATATTTTCTGTGGAGGATGTGGTTTTATTCATTGTCAATCCCAGCTCTTACTGGAACACACTTTTCCAATTTGTCCAGAGAGTTGTCAACAGGTTGCCCATGTTGTCCTTTCCTTCCTGGGCTGCTGTTGCTTGTGGGATTTTGCAATAACTCCCAAATAACTCGCCTCACCACTATCTGTGCTGTAAAAAATAAACTGCATTTTTCTTCTGTTGTGGAAAAAATTAAAGCTTTTCAAAATGAAAGAGTCCCCAGATCAAAAAGGCCTGATCATGTATACAAGGCTAGCAAAGCCACTCCTCGCTGAGTCACTGAGTCATGAATGAACAGCTTTTGCAAGTCCCCTTCTCAATGGGTACAGCAGAACATAATTTAGACACATGTCCATTGGGTTAAGTCTCTCTCTCTCTCTCTCTCTCTCTCTCTCTCTCTCTCTCTCTCTCTCTCTCTCTCTCATAGAATGAGCTATAGAGATTATATTCAGCCAAATGTATAACCCTTACAATTACAAAATAGTAACACTTAAGATTCTTGACTTATACTTGGAAGATGTGTTTACTGATAAAGGCACAGACATTCCAGAGACAGAAAAAAGAGGAAGTCAGACATCAAATCATAAGTGCTTTGAACTTTTATAATCCCTCTACAAGTTAACTACCTTTTCATTTATGCTTGGAAGGCTTTAGCATCAAGGAAAAATAAAAGGGAATATAGATCTGGCTGACAGTAGAACAAGTCAAGATTAGAATCTCTCAAAAACTAAGAGTTTCCACAAGTTCCAGTATGAGAACAACCTCTGGGGTCAAAAGTGTTTCAAGCCTTGTGTTGCTGAACTTAATTCCCTTCTTCATACAAACTTCCCATCATCCCTGCACTAGTCTAGCTGAACCTTAGAAAACGTTCCTGCTGATACTCCCAGGTTCTAAGTACTGACGTTGCTCCCACTTGGTGGGGACTCTTCTCACCTTACTTTTGTATGCATCCTCCTCCCTAGGTAATGTGCTTTTCTTCTCACCTCTGTATATATGTATATTTTAATAAATCTTTATTGAGCACCTACATTCGCTAGTTCCTTAGATGCTATTGACAGAGACATAAAGATAAATAAAACATCCTGAGGATGGATAGAAAACGAATAAAGAATTACTATAATTACTATAATGCAAAACAGAGAAGGTGCAAGTAGAGAATAACAGAAAGATAAATGATCTAGTCTAACTGGGTTAATTTAGGAGGTTATTAACCAAAACTTGGTTAATAGAGACCATTTCAATTGGAGGAGGCATAAAGGGCATCCAGACTGAGAGAGTAGCATCAGTCCTTAGCAAATAAAGTGCCAAGAAATGGCCACAAGTCCAGGGAGGGTAAAAAATAGTGAAAGGGATAAATGGATTAAAATGCTGTAGATTTGGAGATTTATGAGCAGGAGATGAAGTGCCTCAGATGCTATGCTCAAAACACATGGAGCCATTGAAAGCTTTTGCGGCAGATTATCCCAGCAGCAATTATCCCAGCAGCCATGGGGAGGAAGTCATGAAGAAACTACCAAGAAAACAGAGTTGGATGGCTGACAGTACTCAAGGAGTGAGAGCTGACAAGGGCTAAACTAGGTCAGCAGCAACGAATGGGATGGACATGAGAAAGAAGCAACTGGAGTGAATGACTGGCAGGCGATGAAAGATAAAGGGTGACCAGCACAGGAGGCTGGTGCCTATAAGTAAGAATATTTTGGTGAATAATGGCAAGTTCTGTTATGGGCATATTACATTTGAGCTGAGGCCATCCATTAAAAAAGGTCCAATCAGTAGTTAAAATGTTGGAAGCCATCTTCATAGAGATGGTGTTTGAAGTCAGTTGGATGAAATCAGAGCAGAAGTGGACTTGACTTGTTGACTGGTGGGTCACAAGTAACTAGCATAATTCCTGGTGCATATAAAAGACCTATTAAATATTTGTTTAATAAATACATTCTAGAAGGAAGAAGTAAACAGAGAATTGATATCGAGGAAGGCCTGTATTTACACAGGAGAGGCCAATGAAAAAGGAGGAGAAATTAGTAGAAGAAATACAAGGAGACAACAATATCTCAGAAACCAACGAAAGAGCAAATCGTAACAAGGAGCAGATGTAGTTCATCATTTATTCAACAAATATTGATTAATACCTCCTGGTGCCAGATACTGTTTTGTGTTTTGGAGGCATAACATGAAACAAGACAAACAAGAATTTGTTCCTGTAGAACTTGATTTCTAAAAAATAGTTAGAAATGCCCA
Source organism: Hipposideros armiger (assembly GCF_001890085.2). Lineage (NCBI taxonomy): Eukaryota > Metazoa > Chordata > Mammalia > Chiroptera > Hipposideridae > Hipposideros > Hipposideros armiger. The sequence goes on along the minus strand of NW_017731408.1, from coordinate 4,083,270 downwards.
ACACCCATTGCTTCTGAAGATATTAAGTGGAACGAAGACAAGCAGATATAATTACTGGATTTGGCAATTAGGGAGTCTTGAAAGGTTGATCTGTAATGATCTTTAAAGAGCATTTTCATGGAGCGGTGGCACTAAGTCACATTAACCATTTTTAACATGTCTGGGGTTTTTTTCCATAAACTCTTAAAGGCAGGAACTAACCTTATCTCTTGCTTCATTCACACGATGTCTGGCAAACACTGGTTGGATGCATATATGAATCAGTAATAAAGGATTAAAAAAATAAGTGCTGATAAAGAAGCACAGAATAAACAAGCTAAATGAATTCATGTCTGTTAAATAAAATTGAAAGATGGATCATTACTTTGCAAGTCATATGTATAGGTCAGGGTTGATACAGAAAAAAAACAAAATCCATTTAAATTCATCAGGATTTAAACCAAGAAACAATACCACTATGAATGATATGGAATATGGATTTATCATAGGGACTGCATTTACGCAGCTGTAGAACGGCCAAGAATCCAAGGAAAAGCTATTGCCTCTGTGTGTCTGGTGCAGGCCAGACATTGCTGCGGGTCTGAAGGCTAGCAGGCAAAAAAATGATGGGTGTGAAGTTGGGAGACGCACGAAGACAAACTGGAACCTGTACCTGTTTCTCACTAATTCCAACCTCAGTGACACTGGTGATGTGCAGAAGGAGTTGGTGCCCTTTGCCATAAAGCCGTGAACACACAGGCTGGCCGAGTGGCTCAGTTGGTTAAGATCTTGCTCAAGAGTGTGAGCTGGGTCACTGGTTCAATTCTCACATGGGCCAGTGAGCAGCACCCGAACTGAGCTGCCAACAGGTGGCAGGATGGCTCAGCTGGTGAGAGCATGTGCTCCTAACAATAAGGTTGCCTGTTTGAGATGGTGGGCTACGCCCAACCGCAACTAAGACTGAACTCAGTACCTTGAGCTGAGCTGCCACCCAGGTGGCTCAGGGGATAGAATGCACAGTCTTAACAACAAGGCTGCCTGTTCGACTCCCACGTAGGATGGTGGCTATACCCACCTGCAACTAATTGAACACAGGACCTTGAGCTGAGCGGCGCGACTAGACTTGGAGCTGAGCTCCACAGCTAAGATTGAAGGACAACAACAACTTGGCTGGTCCCCTTCCCCAATTCCTCAACACTGTTCCCCTCCCCCAATTTCCCAACACTGTTCCCCTTCTCCAATTCCCCAATTAAAAAAAAAAAGCCATTCACACACAATTCTGAGACACTGAAGATCTGACAGGAGCTGGGGGAATGTGGGGTCCAGTGGCCGCCCTGGGTCAACAGGTGAACCAGCATATCAGCCTCCATGCCCAGGAGCAGCCGGTGCCTTGTGGTTCCCACAAAGCTCAGAGGGAGGGGCTTGCTGCTCCACTCCCACCTTCTAAATCTCATGCTTTTTTTTTTTCTCTCCCCCCCACCAACCCAATAGTCAACCCTAACCTCATCCTAACCCCAAACCACAGAGAAAGTGAATTCTGGGGAACTTAGTTCTAGCCTAAATGGCACATGACAAAGCCACCACAGTCCTCCCATTGTCTACATATCTCTTTTAACTATACTTAACTTCCAAATAAAAATAATTTCAAAGTCATGCCTCTGGCATTATGCGACTGTTGTCCAAATGAAACCACTAACCTCTCTCAAGAAGATACAAAGTTGTTTATCCATCTTTTGATAATCTTGGTTCTTCTTCTAGTTGAGTCACACTTCCTCTTTTATATCTATAACTTAACTATTGAGATAGAAGATTAGATGGTTGGGAAATGGAAGAGGGGTAAAGAAATTGTTGATTATATTTGTTATATATATGGAAGAAATACCCATTGTATTACAATCCTTTTTATTGCAACGAGTCATGTGGTTTCAGTTGATAATCATAACTCCCTGTTTCCACTCCCCATTCTATATTCCTTTTGCCCTAAGCAGGCATCTTTGCTGGTCATAGCTCTTTGCCTGGTGGAGTGACCCAAAGCTTCATTCCTGAAGTGTCTGGGCCATTAGAGTTGTCCACCGACTTTTATCACAGAACATGGGAGTACAAAGAGGCTCCCCAGGGGATCACCTGAATTCCAGACACCTTCTTCCTCGGCCCCATTGTTTAGTAGCAACAACCCTCAGTAGTCAGAACCAATCCCCCTGGCAGGTACCATAGCACCCTCCAGTCCCCCTCCCCCAAGCACTGCTTATTGAATCACTGGTATGTGGAGCACCAGTGGCCAGGTGGCAGCTTCAACTTTTAAGTTTTGGTTTCTTTTTAAAGATTTTTTATTGGGAAATTAGGGGAAGGGGAACAGACAAGTTGCTGTCGTTTTGTTCTTCAGTCTAGTTGTGTAGGACATTGCTTCACTGGCCCAAGTTGGCACCATCATTGCGCTCTTCCCAGGCGAGGCAGATCAGTCGCCGGCTTCTGGATGGCCGCTCACGCTGGCTGCTCACGCTGGCTGCTGGCCACACACGGTAGCCCATGGCAACCCACCTGCCGTCACCGACAACTCACAGCAGCCCAGCTCCAGGTTGAGCTGTTGTTCAGCATCTTAGCTGTGGAGGGCAGTGTCACTGGCCCTCATATGTGGGATCCAAACCAGGGCCCTTTGGCATCCCAAGCCAGCTCTTAACCAATGTGCCACTCGGCCGGCCCTTCAACTTTCAATTTAATGGAACCATTGCTGTATCCTTTGGTGGAAACTGTCTTTAGGGAACTAAGTCTCCTACGCTAGCATAACCCAAAGTGACAGGCATGGGAAGAAAATATTTTGCTAATAAAATTCTAGGATTAATAATGAAAGAAGCCACTCCCATTTTCACCCCTTTCTATCTGGCCAGCTGCTTTCAAGTGTTAGGGAGTTTGGTAAGATCAGCCAACTGCAAGAGCAGACACCCACTATTATACCTTATCTGCTATAAAATGAGTCCACTGGTTGAAGGTAATGCTGCATAGACTACTATGATGATGAATAAGGCTTTCTTAGCGTTCACAGAGAGTGGATTTGTCAAGAAAGGCAAATTTGTATCCAGAGAAAGAGTACATTCTAGTGAGGACAAATGTTGCCCCTTCCACAACAGAAGTGGCCCAATATAATCAACCTGCCAACAGCGGCTGGCTGATCCTCTGGGGAATGATGCCATATTGAAAAGGCTGGGTGTTGGTCTCCACTGATGGCAGGTTGTGGAATAAGCTATGCTGTAGCCTGATTCCGTTTGCTCCACAGAACTTTATAACCTCTAGCCCTGATGCGTTAGCCACTTTATCCCTGACTTCATTGAACAAGGACAAAGGTGGTGGGGGAAAGCAACAGATTGAATGTCACAGAACCAGTCATCTTGTCCTCCTGATGATTTCACTTACCCTGACTGATGTAGCTCTTTGGTGAACATTCATATAGAACATAAATATTACTACATGCATGCACTGCCCATTGGGAGAGGTCTATCCACATATCTCTTCCTCAGATCTCCTTGCTACTAGTTTACTAATCATGCTTCTTTCAAGTCTTTGAGACTATAGCCAAACCATTAGCCCTTGTCTGTGAATCAGGACATTCCTTCCAGGCCAAACGTGCATCCATATGCAGCAGTCCATGTCTGGCCCATCGGGAGGCTTTCCCTTCACCCTGTCCTTCAAGGTCACCCAGGTGTGGGGCTATAGTCCTGGGGATATTCATCCTCAGGTGATGCTAGCAGAACCCTCTGAAAACTAGGCCCAAATCTAGCCAGTTTAAATAGAAAGGGTATTGTATTTACATTATAAAATGACTTGCCAAAAAAGCTAAGCTTCGAGAAATGACTCCTAAAGATGTAAAAGACATAAAACCAGGCCACCAAGGAAGCTGCTGCACCTCCTGTAACCAAGATTCTGTAAAATCAGGACACCTCCAGATGAAATTGGAAGCCATTACTCTAGCCGCTGGATGCAGAAGCATGCCACCTCTGCCACAATCCATTCCAGCAAAATGGGTCTTCCGTCTTCTGCCTTTCAATAGCCAGAAAGCTAGGAACAAGGCACTGGGGCCTCTGCTACAGCTGCTAAAGAAAAACTAATCACTTTATGACTGTTGCTTGCCATGAAAGTAATATCTGGCCTCATGATGTGTCACTTTATTTCCATTTTCCAACTCTTATGCAGGTACCTCTAACTGACTGAACCTAAATCACATCTAGGACCCTGGCTTCAAGGTACTCTTAAGAAATGTAGTGCATCACCTCCCAAACTCTATAGAACAGGAAGGAACAAAGAAAGGGGATGGGGTAAATGTTAAGCAAGCCAATTTATGTTTTCTACCGCACAGGGAATACTGTAGTTTCAAAGTGAGTTTTGCTCACTTTAGGAGCCATGTACTCGTAAATATGTTTATAGGAAAAGAAGAAGAACACACAAAAGAGAGAGGATAACTGATAGAGCAAAATCATAAAAAGGAAAGAAAGGGATGAGTTGGAATGTTAAGCCTCATAAAACAGAAGGGGCACTTGTGCCTCCAAAATAGCAGAGAAGGATGCATGGAAATGTTGAGGTGAAACAGAGAGGAATTCTGTTGGATAAACTCAACATTTTCAGTGAAATAGGAGGCAAAGTCATCTACTGTCAGTGAGTAGCGACATTCTAAAGGTTTGAGTGGGGTGGGAAGATTTGGAAATGTGGGGAATGAATTAAGAATCGATTACAGGTAAGTGACAGGAAAGAGCCCAGGAGCTCAGGTAATATAAGATATGTGCATTTTTTTGTGTAGATTCAAGTATTTAATAAAAGCTAAGATATTGGGATTTTTGCCAGTCTCCCATCCCAACTGATAAGGATGAGTGGATACCTACACCAAAGATGGCTGTGTCCCAGCCTTGCCGGGTTCCTGGACTCCTCTCAATACCTTTCTCCTCTCCCCTGTGTAGGGGCATTGTAACAGGAAACAAGAAACCGTTCATCTACGCTCTAAAGATCCAATTGTTAAACTTTGGTCAACAAAGACATTAACTTTGAAGGTTCTCTGTGGCCTACAATACTTTCTTGGGTCAACCACACTTAAAGTGAGAGAATATAAAATAAGGAATCCCCATAAAAATCTCAATTAAGACAGCAATTTGGAAACATAATTTTTTTTTTAATTCAAGTAATCAACAGATATTTCCTGCATGCACTGTTCTAGGTACAGAAGGGATACAAACAAGTGGAAGACAAGGTCCTGCTTTGGGCAAAGCTGGCCCTCTCTATAGATAAAAATAAAATGGAATGCTGATCAAATATTATGTTCAACGATAGACTCAGATGGAATCTAAATCAGAGAGATTTGAATTGTGAGAGGGTTTCAAAGTGAAAGAGTCTGTGTTGCTGGCTTTGAAAATGGAAGAGCCACATGGCAAGGAACATCGACAGCCTCTAGGAGCTGAGATGACAGCCAGTTTCTTGAGCTGCAAGAAACTAAATTCTGCCACAACCATGTGAACTTGGCATAGGACCCTTACCTCCAGTTGAGAATGGGAGACCCTGAACAGAGAACCCAAACTATGCCCAGACTTCAGAGCTACAGAACCAGTTCCCATGGATTAGAAGCCTGGAAAAGATCAAGAGTTACCCTCCACCTTGCACAGAGATACATGTGCAGAGGTCTTCATTGGCTATAAAGAGCTAAGGCTCTCAGAGGAAAAGCTGTCACTCCTGGCTAATGAGGCCCCGACAGATTACAGTGTGGAAAATATGACAAAGAAGGCCAGTCTGTCCTTCAAGGGGCTGGTAGACTGAGTAGTGACAGTGTGGCATCCAGCCATGGACTAAAAGTCTCCCAAGTGGGAAGGGCCGGCTGAGTGGCTCAGTTGGTTAAGAGCTCGCTCAAGAGTTTGAGCTCTGAGCAACAGCGGTTCGAGTCCAGCCCGAGCTGAGCAGCCGCTGAGCTGCCAACAGGTAGCAGGATGGCTCAGCTTAAAAAAAAAAAAAAAGAAAAGTCTCCCAAGTGGGAAACATAACCAGAAAGTTACAATTTTTGGGTGAAAGGCCTGAGTATACTACAGAATAAACCCCAGCATGGACTGGTGTGGTTATCAGTGTTATTTTGATAGTAAATACTGTGACCTTTCTTACATGACTGCTGGGACTATGCATTGTTACAGCCAATTTGGAAAACGATTTGGCCTTTCCTCCTAAAGCTAAACACACGTTACCTTATGACCCAGCAGTTCCACTCCTAGGGATATGCCCAACAGAAATGTGTGCATGTCTATTTGCCAAAAAGACATGTACGAGAATGTTCATAGCAACAGTGTTTGTAATACCTCCAAACTAGTAACCATCCAAATGCCCATTGGTAGCAGAATGGATAAATACTATGTGGCACATCATACAGTGGAATACTACAGAGCAATAAAAGTGAATGACATGCAACAACATGGTTGGATTTCAGACAAAAAATAATGTTAAGCAAAGGAAGCCAATACAAGGGTACATACTGCCTGATACCACTTACATTAACAGTCAAAAGCAACTTATGGTGAATATACTAAACACCATTGACTTCTACACTTTAAATAGGTGAATTCAATGGTGTGTGAATTACATCTCAATTAAGCTGTTATTTTGTAAATACCATGGCATTCAAAGTCAGCATAGTGGTTACCCTTGGTGAGGAGTAGTGACTAGGAGGGGACCGAAGGAAGAACCGATGCTGGTAATGTTTGGTTTCTTGACTTGAGTGCTGGTCATGAGAATGTGCTCAATTGTGACAACTCTGTATACTTATAATTTGTGCACTTCTCAGTATGTATGCTATATACTTCAATAAAAATAATAACAATAACCACACACACACACACAAAAAGATAGACTCAGATGGATTGAAGACCTAAGGGAAATGTCTACAAACTGGACAGAAGAAAATACAGAAGAATATCCTTGTGACCTAAAAGTGGGGAAGAAGTTTTAAATACAACCTTAAAAGCACAAACCAAAATAATAATAATAATAATAATAATAATAATAATAATAATAATAATTTGATTATATCAAAACTTTAAAAGTACAACATTGATAAACTTAACAAATAGATGATAAATTGGAGAAAACAATGTGTGTCTAAAACCAATTAGGGACTAACAGATACATTAAGAACCCCTAAAAATCAACAGAAACAAACCAAGGGAGAACATCAATAGAAATAAAAAAATGAACAAAGGATATGAATGAACAATTTACAAAAGAGGAAATCCAAAGGACTGCAAGTTTTGAAGAGATGTGCAAACTCATTAGTCATTAGAGAAATGCAAATTAAAGCAACAATGAGTAATGACTTCACACCGATTAGACTGGCAACATTTAGATAGCTGGGTAACAGGGGACTTTGCAGAGAATGCAGGGAAAAAATGTAAGAACCTTATGTGAACTCCCAGTGGGAACAACTCTTCTGGAGAGCAACCTGGCAGGACTCGGTAGTTAAGCCATTGAGGTTTGTAAATAAATCATAATTTTCTCTATCTTAACAAAACACAGATATTAATACCCAATGTGGGATGCTGATATTTTTTAAAAAAAAACTATGTGACATTGGCAGTCAGGCAGCAGGCCACTGAAAAAACTGTTAGGGAAGGCGGAAAAGGTATTCATGCTTATTACATTTGGTTAACTGTGGTTTGCATGACCTGGGAGGTTCATTAGACTGTGTACCTAATGAACTCGTAGCTCTAATGGAACAGCTAGAAAACAGAACCTTAGTAATACACATTGGTTGTTATTGACTGCATTTGGCAAGAAATTACAAGAAAGAGATGAACTCAGGAAAACTGCCTGGTTTGCAAATAGATATTCCAGAAATTCAAGTGGTGCTGCAAAGTTGAAAAAGTTTTTTAGACCCCAAGTGATAAAAGATGGAGAAGGCTTTTGAATGATAAGGGCCCAAAGTAACACAGCAAAGATCAGCTTGAGTGTGGTGCTTTGTAAAATCTTATGGGAGGGGCTAGGAAGGGGAAGGAAAAGGGGAAAACCCAACTCAATACCACCTCCTCTATGAAGCTCTTTGTTCTTAGGTCTCCTCTAAATTCTAAAAAATAATTGAAAATCTCAAAAAGCTTAAATTTATGAAAATTTAACTATATTTTCCAAAACAAAAAAAGTTAATGAGAAAAGTGGCACTGTCTTCATGGTCACAAATCTCTTTCCTGTCTGGCTTAATAAAAATCAACTGGATTTTCATCTGCTTCTGCAGTCAATCTATGCAATATCACACATCCGGCAGTCTCTGGAAAACTCCACTGTATATCATGGAAGAATGAGACTTAAATGGGCAATAACATCTTAGAATTGCAAGTATTATATAAATGGTTTTGATGTCAGGAGCCCCTGGAAACCCAGATTACACTTTGGGAATCGCTGATCTGTAGTAAAAAGATTTCTCTATGTGCATGTGATATATGTTGCGTATCTTCCCCGGCAAGTGACCTCGAAACCCACTCTATTTTTTCTCTGCAGCAATTATCACCTTCTAATATACTATATAATTTGTTCTGCGTGCGTGTGTGTGTGTGTGTGTGTGTGTGTGTGTGTGTGTATGTGTGATCTGCCCAACAACTAAAATATAAGTAGTGTGAAGGAGGCATTTTTGTCGGGTTTGTTCACTGCTTCAAGCATCTCCTACCTACTCCTCACCAATACAGGTGCTGGGATAGTGGGCGAGAAGGTGCTAAAAAAATTATAAATATCCAGCACAATTATTAACCTAACATTTCCATATATTCTACATCCAGAGCACCAGTTCTTTATTTTGCCCAATTTGAATGGCTAAGAAGTGACTGAATTTCCTTCTTTAATGTAGAGAATCAATAAATCACTGGTGAGCACTTAGCTGCCACCACCCCCCATGACAGGAACTGTGCTTCCTGTCACATATTTCGAGGCTACTACAACCCCTGCAGCCTCTAATTAGCATATTTTAAATAGAAATGTAAATACCAGGATTCAGAGATATTATAAGTAAAATGGCACTCATCAGCTGACCAAAGACCTCAGCCACTACCATGGCTTGACATGAAAACGTACACTGGAAACCAAATACTGACATACAACAACCTTTTGCAAATTAAGCCTTTTGGAATCCATGCCTGCCCTAGCTAGAAAAGAGGGCATAGAATAGAAGTAAGAAACAGGTACTACGTGATGGTTCTGATAGTGGAAAGGGAAGGGGACCCCTTCTATGAGAGGAGCGATTTGAACCCAAACATGATGCTGGGTGAAAAGGGTATATGAATATGCAGAAATTGCTGGTTAAACTGATTCATTTATGAAACTACTTGTTATTAATATGTGGCCAAAAAAAGTACAAAAAGATGAGTAAGTCTCTGTCTCCCCCAAATCTAGGAACTACAGACACTTTGGCGTTTTGCCTGGGAGCTTAGAGCAGGACGCATTCTGATGGGAAACTGAAGAGTCTGATCGCATCATCAGGGGATATTACTCAGTCTTCACTGTTCAAGTCACTAAGCCCCTCTTAGCCCTGCTGACACTTTACATTGATGCTACCCACAGGAATATAATGCAAGTCTCGTACTTGTATGTAACTTTAAAATTCCTAGTTGCCATATTTTAAAAAAACAGATAAAATGATTTTTAATAATATATTCATTTAACCCACTATATCCAAAATGTTATCATTTTAACATGTAAGCAATTAAAGGGGATTTTATATTCTATTTTTCATAGGTATTACTGGCTGTGACCCTCTAAAGCTTAGAGAAAAGCCCAACAAGAATTCAGAGCTTTAGAGAAGCAGAGGTTGGAAAGTTTGTGCTAAATGCTTCCCAAAAAAAACATGCTCTTCAATGTTTAAAAAGGCTTCCTTCTAGTTTTAGTCAACATGAGTCAGTGTATACATATCCAAATCAAAGCAATTAAATAAAATATAAGCAAAACAGTGCATAATGTATGATTCTATTCATATAAAGTATAAAAACAGGCAAAACTAATCTATGCTGGCACGACAGTGGTTACCTTTGGGGGAAGGGTACGGCTTGAAGGCAGCAGGAAGAGGCTTCTAGGGTGATGGGATAATTCTGTCTCCAACCAGGTGCTGGGTACAGGGGTGAGATCAGCTAGTGAAAAGTCTTCAAACTGTTCATTCATGACATGTGATTCCTTTTTGTGTCTGTCTGTCTGTGTGTGTGTCTGTATACACACATATATGTGTGTATATATACATCAATAAAAAGTTAACATTTAAAATAAGGCCTTGTTAACATATAAAATAATGCAATGATTTAAGGATCAAGGTTTGAATACAAAGAGGATGCTTTGCTTGGCATCATCTTCATAAAGAATGGCTAAATTTAAAAAAAAAAGTTATGCCACGTAAATTCTCCTGTTTTCATTGGTGAGTATATCAAACGTTAACTTTCCTTTCCTCTTGATTAATGTGAACACTGGCCATGTGCTTTCTTTTTTTTTTTTTTTTTTATTGGGGAATTGGGGGATGGGGAAACACAAGTTACTGTCCTTTTGTTCTTCAGTCTAGTTGTGGAGGACGTTGCTTCACTGGCCCAAGTTGGCACCATCATTGCTTTCTTCCCGGGCGAGGCAGATCAGTCACCGGCTTCTGGACGGCCGCTCACTGCGGCTGCTGGCCGCTCACGCTGGCTGCTGGCCACACACGGTAGCCCATGGCAACCCACTGCCACAGGGGTTGCAGCCCACCCCTCGCCGGCGACTCATGGCAGCCCAGCTCCAGGTTGAGCTGTTGTTCAGCATCTTAGCTGAAGAGGGCAGTGTCACTGGCCCTCATATGTGGGATCCGAACCAGGGCCCTCTGGCATCCCAAGCCAGCTCTTAACCAACGCGCCACTTGGCCGGCCCTTGGCCATGTGCTTTCAAAAAATTATCCTCGGGCCAGCCGAGTGGGGCGATGGTTAAGAACTGGCCTGGGATGCCAGAGGGCCCCGGTTCGGATCCCACATATGAGGGCCAGTGACACTGCCCTCCACAGCTGGGATGCTGACCAACAGCTCGACCTGGAGCTGGGCTGCCGTGAGTCGCCAGCGATAGCGTAGGCTGCAGCCCCTGTGGCAGTGGGTTGCCATGGGCTACCATATGTAGCCAGCAGCCAGTCGCCCCCGTGAGCAGCCGTCCAGAAGCCAGACTGATCTGCCTCGCCCAGGAAGAGTGCAATGATGGTGCCAAAATTGGGCCAGTGAAGCAACGTCCTCCATAACTAGACTGAAGAACAAAACAACAGCAACTTGTCTGTTCCCCTTCCCCAATTCCCCAGCATTGTTCCCCTCCCCCTAATTCCCCAATTAAAAAAAAATCTTTAAAAAAAATAAATAAATAAAGGAGAATGGCAATATAAAGATTTATAAGAATAAATATTTAAAAATATTATCCTCAAAAGTATATTTTGAAGTAGGATCTAGTAACTTAAAATTTGTGTTTGAATGTGTGAATGAATCCTCTTTATTCCAGGATACACGTATTCCTTAGGTACTAATCTACTCCAGCTCTTCCTTATCTGCACATAAAGTATGCGGCACATTCCTCAGGGACATCTTGGAAAATCTGTTTCTTATGAGAAACTTGGAACATAGCACTTAGGAAAACAACATTCAAAGAAAAATGGCATATTATCAAAAAGAATCATTATCACTTTAATTTGTTATATGTGCTGATTAAGCCTTATTCTCAAATGTATAGAGCATTGCAAAGACAGAGCCAAAAAGAAACCAAGGGGATAAAGGAATATCAAAAAATGTGGGATCAAGACTCAACGTTATCTCCCTGTAACCAGTTTGTTTTCATTACTTCTCCCCTCACCTCCACACACAAACCCCAGCAGTGAGTCTGGCACCAAATAAACAGAAGCCAATCGAGAAACTAAATTCAGGAACTATGGTGCAGGGCAGATGATAGGGCACCATGTAGTTTGATTCTGCAGTCCTTAAACAAAGTAACATGACCCCCTCAATTCAAGGGCAGTCTTACATCCGGTCATGCCCTTTAGATAGATAAAGGTTTCCTCCTCCAGCCAATTTCAGGATGGAGCCCTTCCTGTCCTCCCAGGACACCACATACACGCCTTTGGAACAACTCTGCTGTATTGTAATAGTTAGCTTATTATCAGGATTTTCCTCCCTAGTCTGTGAAGCCCTAAAAGGGAAAGTATTTAATATAATGCCTGACACATAGTAAGTACTTCTTGAACTTAATTTAAAACATGTTTAATAAAATAAGAGAAAGGGCTAACAATTGAATGCCAAGAGACCAGATTCTAAGGCTAAATATATATATATATATATTTATATTTATATATATATAAATATATATATATAAATATATATATATTCTTAAAGTATAGAGTCATCATAAAGGTATATTTATTGTGGCTAGAGTAAAAATTTTAATGTAAAAGCAGGGAAAGAGGATAGCTGCAGACCTTTAAAATGTACACAAGGCTTATTTTCTTAATTGTTCAAGAAGCTGTACCTTAAGTAAGAGTCCTTTGGAGTGAGACCTTATTACTCTGGAGGGAGTTGCTTATACCTGTCTTGTACGCTGCAAAATTCCCAGGGCCTGGAATAGTTTCTAGGCATATGGTGGGCCCCTGAGAAATAGTGAATGAACGAATGTACAAATGAACTAATTGATCCAAACCACTTGGTTTTCCCTGCTCTCTAAAACTCTTACCAGAGAGCTTCCCAATCTAATCCATCCAGTCACCTGGAGTGCTAGTCAAAATGCAGATTCCTGAACCCCACCTCTATTGTGTTAGAGTTCTCCAGAAAAACAGACCAACAAGATGGGTGGGTGGATGGATGGATGGATGGACAGACAGACAGACAGACAGATAATGAATTGGCTCTCATGATTACAGTGGCCAGCAAGTCCAAAATCCTTATGGCACAGCACAGAAGGATGGGTTTGGGGGCTGACAGTCAATAGTCTGATAATCAAGATATCAGTGTCGCCAAGCAAACACACCTCCAGACCACCCCACATGAAACGACAGCCTCCAAAAGAGAATAGACAATCTGGGCTATATATAATAAAGAGTCTCTCCTACTTGGACTGGCACATCTTCTGTTTTCACACAACTAATGCCATATCTTCAATCCAGTGGTCCCACAACATACATGAGCTTCAGCAACTTATAAACCAAGAGACTCAATGAACTTAAGTAAATGTAAACACACTATGGTTCAGACGTGATATCTATAAATAGTAAAGCCTGGAGGTGCTCTAGAACAGTGGCTCTCAAAGGACGGCCCCTGAACCAGCAGCCTCGTCTTCACCTGAGAGCTTATTAGGAATGCAAATTCTCCACCCCCCACACCTAAATCAGAAACTCTAGGGACACGGCCTAGCAACTTGTGCTTTCATAAGCCCTCAGAGGTGATTCTGACACACACTAAAGTTTGCGATCCACTGTCCTAGTGCATCTAATAGCTTAAGTCGTCAAGTGTCAGAATTGAAACGTCTTTACTTACCTCCTCCCTGATGCAAGATTCACATGTATCTTCTCTGGTTTTCATGAATCATCGGTCATCATCCTGCCACAAACAAGTGATTAATAGTCAAAGCCAAGCAGGGCATAAATTATAAAAGTTCTGTTTCTCTTGGCACACGTAGATATTTTGCCTGTTTGTGTCTATAATTTTTTTCAGACTTGTCCTATCGTCTCTGGGGCCAATTTAAGAAAAAACAATTACTGTTTCCCATTTTATTTTTAGTAATATGCTAAGTAATTAAGTCTTTTCTGTTTCTTGGAGCAATCCAACTTTTCAGAGGACTTTAAAATGAACAAAGAAAATGCAGTTAATAAGCATGGACATAATGGAATCAACTTACTAAAATTAAAGTCCTGGAGAGGTCACAGCATATAACCAGATTCGGGAGGATTAAACACATTATTGTGCTTCTTTTCTCCAACTATCCATGTTATTTTCCATATTAACATTTTTCTCCATAGTTACGTAGGGAGGATAGATTTGACATATGAAAATGCCAGAATTAGGTTAACCCGTAAAAGAAGTCTTCCATATCAGAGCTTGCAAACTGGTACCTAGAGGCCAGATTAGGCCAGCAGACATATCTTGTTTGAACTCTCTCCTATTTTGTTTGTTTGTTTGTTTAATATTTGACAACATTTTAAAATTGGGAGATTTCACATAAAAATCCAGAATTTTGGCTTCTCTTGATCCAGCAACAGTGGACCTCCATTTTTTCCATGACAAATTTGGCTGAAGCCCTATAGGCTGGTCTCCAAAATGAGCAAAAACTGTGTAGATGGTCAGAGTTCCCACCTACCTCACTCCCCTCATATTAGAGTTTGCAATTTCTGCCTTATATCCCACCCAAAAGGTTTCCTGATTGGAAGGAGGGTGTCCTCTGTCCTTTCATACAAACGGAACACCAAAGAAGTCTCACTCTACAGACTAGGCCTATGGTAACTGCTTTTCTTGAGTGACTTCCACCGTTTGTGCCAGACCTGCTCATTTACCTGGACTCTTGGCTCTCGTCACCTGCCCTGGTCCATCAGAACGCTGTTTGCCCACCTCTCCTGGCCCTTCGTCTTTTCTTTTGCTATTGGAACATTGAATAGATTTTTCAAGCGCTGGAAATAAAAAATAAAACACCTCCCTTGGCCCCAAGACTATCTTGAAGTCACCGTGCAGCCTGTTCCCACCCTGTCGCTTTCATCTCCACTTCCTCCCTCGCTGGTTTTTCCCCAGTCTGCTGCCATCCAGCTTCTGCCCCACCATTCTATGGAAATAGAGCTGGCTGCTGTCACTATGACTCCTAATTACCAAACCCAGTGGACTGGTTTCAGTCCGTATCCTTCTCGCCTTACCGCTTCCTGTCCTTGCTTAACTTTCCACATTCTTCATGTGGTGTTCAGGCCTCACTCCCTCCTCTGAGCTTCCCCAGGGCTCTCAGCGGGGCTGAATGCCCCTCTGAGCCAGGTCTCTCACGCCATCCTCTTCTTGTCTCTATCACCCCACTCCAGACATCGCATCACAGCTCTTGCTTACAAATCTGTCTTCCCCACTGAAAGTCACAGACTATGTCTCATTCATCTTTGTATACACAGTGCCCAGTACAGTGGCTGGCACACAATAAGCATTTGATAAATGCCTATTAACGAAGAAATAAATGGATGAATGATTGAGCAAACCAAGAATTAAAGCACCTGTTAAATTTGTTGAGAGTAGGAAGGCCTGAAATTCTTCAGAAGCATTTTGTCACAAAATATGAGCTTTATCTGAGAAGCTACCCTATATACTCATAAAGCAAATTAAGTCAGATGGAGAAAAAAGTATATGCTTTTCTCCTTTTCTTGCTGGACATTTGAGAGAGTTTGGAATAGTAATGTCCCTCAGTATCTACTAGGGATATTTTAAGAAAACACCACCCCAAAATGTTTTATAGCTCCAGATGTATAATGATGGAAGCGGACTATGAAAGGCTACACTTGAAAGAGAGAGGAAACCCCCTCTAACAAGGAAGTCCAGAGATTCAGAGCAATAGAAATAACCTAAAGGAATAATAAGGTAAGAACGAAATAAATGTGCCCCCCAAGTCCTTTAGAAAGTCATTCGTTGACATCATCACACAGAAACAGTTCTCCATAGTAACTAGAAACAAGGCTGGGAACTACTGTCCCCATTTCTCAGATTTCCCAAAGTTCTGCTCTCACCAGCTCACTCTGGACCAGCAGAGAGGTGAAATAGAAAGCGGGGAATGAGATTGGAGGTTCCAGGCATTAATGGTCTATCTGTGTTGGCAAGAAGGAGGGCTGTAGGGGGGAAACCAGTCTGTGGCAGCAGAAAAAGAAGGTGAGTTCATGTGGCCGTCTCACACTGGACAAGGGCTGCCTTCCCACATAGATATTCACACATCACAGTCATTTTTTTAGCCCATATTTTTTTAATTGAATCCCCCCCAGGGAAAGGGGAAATTATACACTATGACTCTCTTTATGTAAAATTAACATTATTTCTTTAAAAATATTGCAACAAAAAGTCCAAAGAAATCAAACATTTTTCCAAAGTCATAGAGATGACACCAACCAAATTCCTCAATCACATGGATTCTATTTCTATGGCATTTTTATGGGCTTATTGTGTAAAGCAATATATAGATTATTAAATGAAAATATGTGTATTCAACTATTTCTATTTGTTTAATAATAAAGTTAGAAGTAATCTATAAATTTCACTGCCTAAAAATTTTATTCTGTGTAGGTTTATATTCTGATACCTTATATTTAGTTTGCTTGGTAAGATATATAATGGGTTTTGCAGCTTTTTTTTTTAGTGATAGTTTCTGATTACTCTGAAATAATTTGGTGCTTGTCTCCTTTGCCATGCTTACTTCATATTAATTTTATATATATAATCCATATTATATAGGTACATTGAGCATTCATTTATATATAATAAATATATATACACATATATAGAAGGAATAGTCAGATAAAAATATTTTTGCAGAAATTTCAACATGTGAACATTTTTCTCAAGTCTGGGCTCAAAGAATAGTCCCTGGAAAGCTCTTGTGCTGCTGTCACCCACTTCATCATGTAGCTGCTGGCTTACAGGTCACCATGGTAGAATTTCAACCCTTGATAATAGTTGAAAGGGCCATGGTGCCGGGACTAGTTGCCCATTCCAAAATATCCAAGCATTTTTCTTTCCATTAAGCTTCATGATCCTTAGATAGGCACCCCTACA
The DNA here is from genome assembly GCF_001890085.2 of Hipposideros armiger. Classification (NCBI taxonomy): domain Eukaryota; kingdom Metazoa; phylum Chordata; class Mammalia; order Chiroptera; family Hipposideridae; genus Hipposideros; species Hipposideros armiger. Next base: position 4,066,546 of record NW_017731408.1, on the reverse strand, counting down.
TGCCCTCCTCGTACATCTAGAAACATCTGAATTGGCTAATCGTATTTCACTTAGGCCCGTGAGAATCTCCAGGGCCCTCATTTAGCCCTTTTCCAATATACAAAGAAAGATAACATGGCAGGCATGGAGTGCCCATATTCCAGCTCCCTTACCAAAGAGGGACCTCACTTATGCCCTGTTCCATTCTCTTTCTTATCCTATTCTTCTACCCGCTTTCTTTCACTGCCATTGACTGACCATTGTAAGAAGAAAGAGCAGAGTTTATTAAAATCTCCACAGAAGAAGAAAAGGAAAAACGCAAGTCCCAATCATGCTTTTTCCCAATTCAAGTGCCTTGCCTTATCCATCCCATAGCAACCCTCCAAAAGGACTATAGTGGAAACTAAAACGATTTCATTAATCAATTAATATTCATATCATGCAACTTACAGGCAATTATTATCAGATATATTCCAAAACATAATTTTTAACATCTTAAATCACTGCCTCATTGGCTCTGAGAATAGTCAAATCATTTCGGAAATTAATAACAGCTTTTAAAAGTGATGACCCGCTTGACAAAAAACAAATAAAAACAGAAACTATGATAGCTAAAACTGCCATTGTATATATAAAAAAAGTATTGGAAAGCTGTTCATGATTTTTCTACTAGAGATACAAATACTTTAAGTTTCTGGATAATTTCATTATTAACAATGACATTTTCTGAGCATCTCTACGTAAAGCACTATGCCTTCCTTTTTCTGTTTGACATGTACCTTAACAATAAAGACAATTCAGTCCTACCCTAATACGATAAAATTATAGTGTTCAAATATATGGAGCTTGATCTACAACATCCCATAGTTCCTGTCAGTGCTTAAAACAATCATATGAATCATTAGGAGACTTGTGTTCATATTGCTTAAATGAAAAAAAGGCATGGCGTTCAATGCCCCTGCTGAGTTCAGCAGGCTGCCTTAAAAAGGCAAGGGCATGTTATCATGATCACTTTGCCGATGGTGCATGCACCAGGGCTGGTCTAAACCTCAGCTCTCCCCAAACCAGCTGCCGGAGCATCCAGTCCTAAGAATGTACCTGGTTGCCTGGTGTTTTCCAAAGCCATTCCCCTCCCTCAAGACACTTAGGGGCAGAGAGTTGAGAGATTAACAGGTTGGAGAGTCCAGAGAAAACTCAAACATCCAGACTTCTGGCAGCATCTCCTTGCCCTGTTTTCCTAGCCCACATTGCGCTGAATCAGTGATGAGTGCTAGAAAGTCACTTAGTGTTACTGAAACCTCTCTACCGCACTGTTTTCTCACAGCAACATATACATGATCTCTGTCCTATACATTTGCATTGGGAATTTTCTGGATGCAATTATCCTTTGCAACTAATAAAATAAGGTGTAACTATAGATGTACTGCTAGCAGTGCCACTTCACACTGAGGTTGATTTGCTGGTGGCTGTCCGGAATGCTGGATCTGAGTGCTGCTTATTACTCTCGTTCACACATTATTGCTGGGATGGTGCGGCTCACGGTTACAGCGACCTGAGGCAGCACAGTCACACTCCTTGGGTGGAGAGCTCACAGCTGCACTTTTGACCCCCTCCTAAACAGCTTAGAATGCATGATTCGACACAAGCAGGGCCCATTTACCACCATGAACCCACAGTCTAATGACCTGACTCTAAATATCAGTCTAGTATCTACTGATTTAAATGAGGAGCAGAGATTTACATACAGAGGCCTCAATCAAAAATTTCACAAAGAACCCACTTGGATTTGGACACAAAGAGCTCTACAGAAGTTCTCTACATTTTGTACAATGAGCATGCATTATAAAAAGAA
>NW_017731408.1:4063257-4064215 GCF_001890085.2 Hipposideros armiger | reverse complement strand
CATGGACTCATGGAGATTTTAAGGAAATTCCCTTCTAGAAACTCAACTTCCTTCCTGAAAACTGTGCCTGGGAATGTGTACATATATTGTATACAAGTTATACCTCAGTATAAAAAAAAAATTTTTTTTAAAGAATACATTGATAAAGAGTGTTCAGAAAATAACAAATAGAAGACCTGTTGTGGGTTTCTCTTGACTGTAACATCTTAGAGGCAGTACAAGGTGTCCTTAGCTCTTAGGATACGTATGTCTGTTGAGGAGGGTGTACAAGTCTTATGCATATTCAGAACCTGCCCCATGATATCCTCTAGCTATAAGGTCAATATCACTTTAGAGACAAGCCAAGCAAGTTGGTCTCGTGGCTGCCCATCAAATGAACAAGGTGGACCTAAGAGCTCAGTGCAGATATGTAAGGAGTGAGTCAGAAAATCTGCCTCAGAACAACGTCCCCCTGGATGGCTAATGCCTGGAAACAGGTAGAGTACATTCAGGGGAATCCAGCCAGAGGAGGGAGGGGTATCACAGAGGACCATGGGGAGGGACTGTCCAGCCTCAAGAATCCCGAGGACAGAGCAGCTAACAGGGCAGTCAGCACATGTCCAGCCAGAACTGTGTGGAACAATCACTCTAGCAAAGGAGCCCAATCTAACAAATCCTGTTGGGGAATATATTTCTCAGAGCTTTTGCCTCAGAGCCACCGAGAAGCTCTCTCGAATTGGGCAGGGTTTCCCGTGCCCGACCCCAACAACAGTGACAGGCACTGAGCTTCTTGGTTTCGTTCAACATTCTTGAAAAAAAAAAACTCAAGTCATCCTTCAATGAAAGAAAACCAATATGTACAATCCTGCTAATGTTTACTACCCTCAGGCAATAATTTATTATTGAGTCGTACTCTTCTGAGTCTGAAATGTCCCAGATTGGTTCCTTAAACACTGTCTCTAAGCTAAAAGACTCTGGA
>NW_017731408.1:4051635-4060922 GCF_001890085.2 Hipposideros armiger | reverse complement strand
AAACTTGGCAGAGCATGTAGATTTAGTAAAATAAGACAAAGGGAGTCATTGGAGGTTTTGAGCAAAAGGATGAAATAATAAAATCAGAGGATTTTATTGTTTTGTTTTATAAGATTCACCTTGTCATGTCTTTGGAATAAAATAAAGTGCAGAAACCAGAGTCGTGAAGCCAACTGAAGTAATAATACAAGCATACAGTCACAAATACTTCATCTAGGGTTATAGTAGTGGAAATGAAATCAGATTTTGAAAAAAATCAACAAGGCTTCCTGACAAACCCATTATGTGGACTGACAACAACTGGATGAGTCAAGATGATTCCATCTACTTTGGGATTACATAGTGAATTTGGAGGTGACTATGGAGAAAGCATAAGGTAACATGTATGCTATAGGATGTTTTCAGTTACCTAAGTTATTTAATATATCCTTTGATCTGAGCATGGTGTCTTGAATATAGCAGGTGCCAAACAAACAATGAATGAATTTGTATTTCTCTTTTGCCTCCGATCAATTTTTGAAAGGTAGGAAATATATAACTATATATACATATAGTTTTAGATATATAGTTGTGTGTATATTATAAATGTGTATGCAAATGTCCATATATGATTATATACACATTTGTGGTTCCTCTAATGCTTTTTTTTAATTCAAAAAAGTCATAATAACCACTTAGCTCCACCTACCTGTTAAAGGGAGTGGAAAGTAAAAGACAGAGTTGAAGGAATGGGTGGAATGGGATACAGGCTGAAGTAGAAAAACCAGTCTTGGAAAGAAGGAAAGGATGAGAGGATAAGATACAAATTTCATAGGGTTGGTGTTGGGAAGCAGAGGCAGTGGCTTTCTTTTTTGAGAGCTCTTAATTTGCCTGTAAATGAAATCTTTTCTTTTCTTCAGTCAAATGCCAACTTCCTACTAACAATCCTTACTCCAAAACTTTTTCTCTCTGACTTACAAATGTATGCATTTTTTTCTTACTAAAGCTATTACCTGAATAGATTTCATCAAAGAAATGCAAATTGACATGAAATACGGGAAAAGGTGCTCAACATCATTAGTAATTAGGGAAATGCAAATCAAAACCACAATTAGATACCACTCCACAGCTTTTCACCTGGCTTTAACCAAAAAGACAGAAAATAACAAGCATTGTTGAGGAGGTGAAGAAATTGACACCCTCACACACTGCTGGTAGGAATGTAAAATGGCCCAGCCATTTTGGAAACCCTTATGGCACTTGCTCAAAAAGTTAATCAGAATTGTTACTTGACACAGCAATTCCACTCCTAAGTATATACTTAAGAGATATAAAAACATACATCTACAAAAAAAAACTTATGCGTAAATGTTCATAGCAGCATTATACATAATAGCCAAAGGGTAGAAGTAACTCAAATGTTGATCAGCTGATGAATTGATAAACAAAATGTGGTATAGCCATTCAAGGAAATATTATCATAAAAAAGAATGAAGTCCGGGCTGGCCGAGTGGTGCAATGGTTAAGAACTGGCTTGGGACGCCAGAGGACCCCGGTTTGGATCCCACATATGAGGGCCAGTGACACTGCCCTCTACAGCTAAGATGCTGAACAACAGCTCAACCTGGAGCTGGGCTGCAGTGAGTCGCTGGCGATGGCATAGGCTGCAGCCCCTGTGGCAGTGGGTTGCCATGGGCTACCGTGTGTAGCCAGCAGCCAGCGTGAGCGGCCAGCAGCCGCAGTGAGCGGCCGTCCAGAAGCCGGCGACTGATCTGCCTCGCCCGGGAAGAGCGCAATGATGGTGCCAACTTGGGCCAGTGAAGCAACATCCTCCACAACTAGACTGAAGAACAAAACAACAGCAACTTGTCTGTTCCCCTTCCCCCAATTCCCCACTGCTGTTCCCATCCCCTCAATTCCCCAATAAAAAAAAATCTTTAAAAAAAAATAAATAAAAATAAATAAATAAATTTAAAAAAAAACAATGAAGTCCTGATACATGCTACAACATGGATGAATGCTTAAAACATTATGCTAAGTGAAAAAAAGCCAATCAAAAAAGACTACATATTATATGATTCCTTTTATATGAAATGTCCAGAATAGGCACATCTATAAATACAGAAGGTAGATTAGTGGTTGGAAAAGAAAGGATCAAGGAATGGTGACAGCTAAAAGTATAGCATTTCTTTTTGGGACAATGAAAATGTTCTAAAATCGATTATGGTAATGATTGCACAACTCTGTGAATATACTAAAACAACATTGAATCGTACACTTAAAATGAGTGAATTGTATGGTATGTGATTTATACCTCAGTAAAGGTATTGCAAAAATATTATTATTGAAGTGGCATTCTTTTATAGGCATTTATATATGGAGAAAAAGAACAAAGAAAATGGGGGAGATAATATTTTCAGCAGTGAAGGGTTGGGCATATTCACACCAATTGACAGCTTTTTAGAAAACAAATCAGGAATATAACATATACAGCATTGACCAAGGACAGTGTGAATACTACCAGTAATATTTCCTCTTTGCTTCCACTTAGGATAAGTCCTTGTGTTAAATTTTGAATTAAGTGGAAACATCTTTGTCTATCATTTTACTGGATTTTGGTTCACCTGTTCTGTTCAAAGGGAAGTGAGAGTATCAAAGACAGGGGGTAAAAAAAGGATGATCTAATTTTTAAAATACTGAAATAAAGATCCTTTCCTCAGAAGGGAAAGGTACCTCAACTTCATCCTTCTCTGAAATCCCATCCAATCTCTATTTTCTCATTTGTAGACAGTGGAGGATGGTATTTATCTAGGTACCTCTACAGTGCCTCCTAATTTGAAAATTCTGAGTATGTCACAGAATTCAACCATTGAATATGCATGAGAACTATGGTTCAAACCCATCTGGGTTAAAGAGTAAACTTTGAGATTTCCTAGATGCTCAGATAATAGCCACATCTAGATTAGTGGTTGAAAGCCTTGTCTAAGAGCTCATCATCTACACTGACTCTTTTACCTGAATAGGTAATGATGTGGAAAATTCAATCCAGCATGATTGCTATTCCTATTTTCTGTAATACCAACTTATAATAATCAAGGTGTGTGGGTAAGCCTGAATTTTTCCAGTCACTATGTGAACAAAAACAACAACAAAAAGGTTCTCTCTGGAAACATCTGGTCCCTTCAGGCCTAAGAGTTGGGATTGGCCAATTCCTTCCAAATATTTTTTTTTTTTTTAATGGAGTAGGGACTCAGCAAGAAATTTTTCAAGCCAAAGTGATACATTCCTTTTCCCCCTTGATAAATTTAGACAAGTTGAAGTATTCAAAATAGGAGAAGGACTTTGGGACAAGGAAGGAATGCAAATTGGCTCCTTAGCTCTGGAACCGGGAAGCAAAATTCCGAGGACTGGAAACCCAAAGATGTGGTGGTCCATTGGGGAAGCTCTGTAATGGAGGAAGCTAGAGAAGAAACAATAATAAAAACCTAATGAGTTTCCCAGGAACTGGAAATACTGAGCCGTGAGTACAAGTTCAGAGAATTAAAATTGGGGTATATAGAAAATGTACTTTATCTCTTGCCTTAAAAAAATAATTTTTTGAAAGGTCCAGGCTTTCTGGGCAAGGTAATAAAAAATGCTCATATGGGCTGGCCGAGTGGCNAAAAGCAAAGAAAATTCAAATTAAAATTATGACTTTGATAATTTACTATGCAAGTCATAATATTGCACCTGGCTCATTGTCTTCATCCAAACCTGCAAATACTCCCATGCTGAGTCTCAAAAATCCACCCAGGCTCTCAGCTCCTTGATCTGCCTGCTCCTTGGGGTGTCGGAGGTAATGAGAAATTTTACTAGACAAATTATCAAGCCTGAGCATCTTGAGTAGGCAGGCATACTGTACTAGAATCTTTATTTGTGATCACGACACCACTGAAATATTAAATTCAAACTTTCTACTCTCTCATCATAATCTCCTGTCCACACCTCTTACTGAGTTGCTCCCCACACATACCTATCAGCCCCATCTGACTGTGACTTCATACATCCAGCTTTGATTCTATCATCTGACCATTCTCTTGCCAACATCATCAACTCATTTGCCCAACTGGCCTTCCATCATGTCTCCCTGGAAAAGCCTAGCTCTGTGTGCATCCAGCTTTCCACCTTCTCCATGTTATATGTGTGCTGCTTAGCACTGCTATGGACCAAACTGGTACTTTACTATTATAGTAACAACAATAACAATAATAGAAATATTTATTAAGCACTTACTAGCTACTAGACACTGCATTAAGTGTTTTACATGTGTTTTCTCACTTAATCCTTCCAACAGTTCCATGAACAACCCAGTGTAGTAACATTATCTCTACTGCATGAAGACACTAACATGAGAGACATTGCATACTTGCTCAGAGTCAGAGTGGGACTCATGGTGACTTGAATCCAGGCATGTCTTATTTCAGGAGCTGCACTCCTCACCACCAGTGTAGGTTCATCTCATCTTTCCATTTCCATTGACCCTATACACAGCCTTATAGTGCTGTTTCTGTCATAATGGGGCTATTCTGAATCTTCAGTCTCCTCAGACCTCCCACCCAACGCTGAGCTCCTTAGCTCCTGCTTTACAGGAAAAATAAGAGCCATCAAAAAAGAGAGCACCTGCCTCTGCTATGAAATTAGTGTTTCATCCTCTCATCCTTTTTTTCTTTTCAAGACTGAATTNGCCTGTGGGTGGTCACAAGTATGAATATAAGGGTCAGGAAGGACAGAGTAAAAGGCTCTCTGGCTAAAGTGAAATTCCCTTGAGTTTTCATTTTATTCTTGTCTCAATAACAAGACACAACTGTCAATAGAGTGACAATATCTCCATGTAACATACACACATGTTCACACAAAGCAAATCTTCACATGCTCTCAGTAGCTATATATTTTCCCAATACTGTAATTTTCAGCAACAAGATCATGCCTTGATAAAGATATCACCAGGGAACCAGTCAATCATCAGTAACTCAGAAATTGATATCTCATGCATTCATATTATTATTTTTAGAATCACTTTTCTCACCCACATTTATCTTGAGTCTTTCCATTTGTTGCAAAGGTGGGTCAAACATCAAGAAGCTGTCTCTATCAACCCCATCAAGAAAGTTCCACTGGAATTCCACATGTCTTCTCATATGCCCTTTGACACCATCCTTTTTCAGTCAGATGTGCAATTATAGGGATAGTCTATAGACTATCATTTGGTATCATCATAGATAATTTTCCATATACCCCAGCAAGTATTACTTGAAATAGAGGTTACTTTTTTGCTGAGATCTTTTCTCTAGTTGAATATTCATATGGTAGAATGGAGCTCCCTTGTTATTAAAAAATTAACTGTTGAATGTCTTCATTGAACTGGCCTGGCGATACAAAGAACATTACTAGGCACCTCATGAAGTATCTATTCCCATTTCTGATGCATCTTCTAAATAATTTGTAATTATTACGAATTAGACAGCTCTTTTCACCTTTCCTATGCACATATGAGTATAGAATTTTCAGGATTCAACTCAGCAGCTTTCTGAGTAGAAAGTGGGGTGATTGATTAGTCAGTGACAGTTAGGTGTGGGCTGGGAATTCCAATGTCCTGCAAAAGAGTTTCAGCTGGTCTCCTATAGCATTCACATTCATAATACACTCACATCTCTACTTAATTTCAAGAATATATTAATAATTTACCTACAATAGGCTCTCAGGCATGTAAACACATTCTTTCCACTGCTTCCAGTAATGAGGATAAAGTATTATCCCCATGTTTCTAGTGGTAAGAGAAGAAAGGGTGAATGGGTCTAGATTCATCTTTCTCCCATCAAATGATTCTGTAACAACAGAGCTTAAGAACCACTGGCCTAGGCTTCCTTTATCTCATTCAGGTTGTCAATCATTTATATTGCAATTTAATACAGAGAAAGTACTGCATTCTTCAAAACACCAAAATTCTTGTCCCGTTTGGNCATTCTTAAATTCACTTAAAACTTCTCTTTGAAAGTTCACTGAGTATAAGAAACAGTGCTAGACACCATGAAGAATAGAAAACCAAAAATCCACCAAAGACCAACAGTTTAATGAAAAAAAAAATGCAGTACCACTAAATTCATCTACAAAAATGTCACATTAGTAGGCATAAATTCTTAGCTGCATAGAGGAATCACTTGGTGAGGTTTTAAAAATACCAGTCACAGCCACAAAGATTTTGATTTAATTGATCTGGGATGCAACCTGGGTGTTGCTGCTTTTCAAACTCCCCAGATGATTCTATGTGCGCTGAGGCTGAGAAGCACACTGCAGGGGCCCAGTGCAGGGAGCACAGAGCTGTGTGAATGACAGTGTGACAGGTCTGTAGCTGTTGGTACACTGTAGGTATCCTCTCCCTTCCTTCCTTCCTCCCTCCCTTCCTTCTTTCCTTCCTTCCTTCTTTCCTAAATTGACCCCTTGAAGTAGAGGTAGTATATATACTGGGCCACGAAGAATGTGGGGGGAGGGTAGGTTTGAAACATTGAAGATAGAGGGCAGCAGAAGGGTGTGAGAGGAGGAGAAAATGCTATAAAACAAAGCAAGGATGTGAAAAGGAACGAGGAACATTTCAGGATTTTAAATTTGAATGGAGCACTTTTGTGGGAAACCTGGAGGGAGAAGAGGCTAGACCCATAGGACAGAGTGCAGAGGCAGAGGGACTCAAGGGAATGAAGCTCTCAGCTGGTTTCTGAAGCAATAGAAAGTGACTGATCGTTTCTGAGCAGAAGTGATGTGAACAAAGTAACTGTAACTGCAACTGGAAATTTAGGAAAATTCACCTAGAGAAAGTGTGCGTGGATTTGCAGGGGGAGAGCCTGGAGAGAGGGAGGCCAATTAGGTCACTTAGGAAACAATGGAGATGAAGGGGGCAAAGGTCACAGGCACTGAACCAGGGCCACGGAAGCGGAGGGCAAAAAAACGGATTCCAGATGCACCAAGATGGAAGATGTGATGGGACTTAATTGGATGGTAGTAGACAAGGAGAGAAAGAGATCAAAGGTGACCCTTAAGATTAGTGCTTGGTGACATAATTAACAGAAATGGGAAGTCAGGAGGAAGAAGTGGGTTTTGGAGAGCTGATGATGAATTCCATTTTACATACATTTTGCCTCAGTTGCCATCATGTCATCCATTTGGAAATGTCCAATGACAAGTCTGGAATTAGAAATTGGAGCACATCAAAGAATTTCAAGGCAAAAGCAGAGATTTGGGTGTCATATTGTCATCATTGTGGGTCATCAGAGAAGGTGACAAGTGAGTTCTCAGAGAGACCTAAAGAAGGTAAGAGAGCACCTTTGGATATGCTTGAAGGAGTCCCTGAAGGAGACAGACAGCAGGCAAACAGAGAACGGGAAAAGGACAGACTGTGTCATGAGACTCATTGAGAAAAAAGATACCAAGAGCATGGGATATTCTATAATGTGAAATGTTACAGGAAAAAAATATTACAAATGAAGTCAGAAAAAAAACAAAAACAAAACTTGAATACGGTCAATTATGGACCATTGGTGACCAAAAAGATAATACTAACAATAAATACTAGAGTGAATGCAACATTTATAGCATGTGGGTAAGAGCCAGTCAGCAGGGAGCTGAAGGTGGGAGGAAAGAAAGTGGAGACGGTAAGTAGTCCCGATTTCAAAGACTTTGCAAGTGCAGGAAAGAGGGAAACTCTCCGACAGCTGGCAGGAGTACTCAGGTCAACATAAATCAGTAAAGGAGTATTGTGAAAGAACATGTGTGTAGGGCCAGAGTCAACATGGAGACTTCAGATGTCAGGGAAACGCGGTGCTGGGGACAGTGAGGGAAGTCATTAAAGAGGTCAGTCAAAATGCAGCCAAGGGGGAGGAGGATGACACTGCCCAGGATGATGACATTACCTCCCGGAAGAAGGCCAGATCATCTTTTTCTTGGGGATTTTGTTTTTTCATGAAAAAACAGCTCAGCAGAGGTAGAAAGGAGGAGAATGAGGGTGCTCAAAAGCCTGATGACCAAGGTTTTCTTGGCGAAGCAGAAAACAAGGGCACCTTCAAAAGGTGGGGGAAGGAAGGTAGCAGAGAGAAGAGGAAGAAACCTTTGCAGTAGGTGGCGCAGGGCTGGAGTTCCAGTTATATGCTCCTCACCTGAGACTCTTATGGACTCGTGATTGACTAGCTAGACCGACCACCTGAAATAATCAAGGCACCCTTGATTATAATCAAGGCTGAACCAGCCTGAAAATCATCTCTCTGTAAATGCTACCGCCCAGAAATTAGCTGAGTTTACAAGCCCTTGTCTGGGGCACTTCCTCTGGAGGCCTTAAACCAGTAAGTCTTTCCCACTTTCCATTCAGGGGGTCAGGGTTTCTTCAAAAGTTTACCCTAGGGTAACTCACTCCTCCCAATTCAGCTTCCCTGCTATTATCTTCATTTGCAAGTCTCCTGTGGCCCACACAGTAGATTCTCACCTCATCCTGCATTTCCTGAACAAGTCACATATCTTCTAGCCTTCTGGACTGGAAAATGAAGGGCGAAGATAATGGGGCCCTGCCTCCAGCACAAAGAGCTTGAGAAAATTCCATGACAAATGGCTGAGCAATTTGCAGTTAGGAAGCTACAGGGAAGCTCAGTGATCATCTTTGCCTGGCTGGGCACAGTGCAGCTCACCAAACACAAAGGCCGCATTAGAACTTCCCAGGTGACAAAGACCCGCAGAGAGCTGGCCAAATAAAGCAGAATCAGAAGACAAAAGAAAATCCCTCCACAAAACCGGGCAAGAGGAAAGAAGACTGGGAGGTTAGAGGGTCATGGAGTACTCCGCCGCTGAAATGCCCCTGGACAAAGAAATCATTTCGAGTTTCTCTTTGGGTAACAATGTGTGAGTGTGTGTATGGAAGGCTGCACATTGACCCCGGAGCCATCTAGGAAATCTATCTGATGGAGAGGGACAGTGCTTGGCTGTGCACAGCTGCCACTCCTTTCCGGTCAAACTAGCTGTTAGACCATTTCCAGTCTTCTGCAATGAATTTCACTTGTGGGCCAATTTCCTCCAGAAAAGAAGCAACACTCAGAGCACTTAGGGTAGACTTCTTTTTCTTTTTTTCTACTCTAGCAGAGACTTGCTCCATTTTAACTTCTTTGAGAATTTTTGAGATTTTAGTCTCAGATGATAGTCTGGTTGAAAGTTTTTAAAAGCCTAATAATTGCAAAAAGTCACCAAACTTGTGTATTCTTATCAATATTCTAAAGTGCTAACTAGTAAGTACCATG
>NW_017731408.1:4042802-4051615 GCF_001890085.2 Hipposideros armiger | reverse complement strand
CCATTCAGAGTTGAGCCATTGTCTTTGACTAGCCTGGCCTTGGGCGCCGACTGCTTCCTCCATCACACCGTCCTGGGCTTCCCGGGCTCCAATGCTCTTGCTGTTTGCTGACTGAGACCACCACCTCCTGGGCTGACCTGGCCTTGACCACGACGGCCTCCAGGCTTCAGCCCTCTCTAGACCACCAGCATCGAGCCTTCCTCACCATCTCCACCTTACAACTGCCACTACTAGCTCTCTCCAGCTGATACAGGAAATAGCTCTTTTAATGTCCTCCTTGTTCAGAGGAGGGGTCAGGGACTCTTGTGGCATGATTATTTCATTTCCTCCTCCGCTCTAGCACTCTCTCACAGAACACACAGGTATAGGTGGCAGGGCTACAGTCGTCCTGGCTCCCCTGTGTGCTGCTGACATCAGGTCTCGGGCTTGGTTTGACCCACCTGTTGCTTCACTCCATGTGATTTTCCTTCAGGACGCTGCTTCCCATCTTCCCTGAGCCAGGCATCCATGGGGTAGAGGTGGGGTAACTGCTACAGAGACAGCGAAATAGTTTGTGTGGTTAGTCAGACATGTTCGGATAGATCTGAACATCAGTTGTGAATGAGATTTAAACTCTCTCTTAAGGGACTCTGGGTCTCAGGCCAGAAACTCATCCTTTTGGGAAGGTCCCATAAAAACAACTCAAGCCTGGGTTCACACCTCAGGGTCTAGTTGTTTCCTGGGAAATTCATATTCTTGCCACTATTTCCAGTGAGAGTACAGGCCCTGCTTCTGCCATCTCTTCCCCTTAGCTGGGCAGCTTCCAAGAAAGCTGTCCCGGAGAGCCACTCGTGTACTGAGGTGGGCCCATGAGTTTTCCGTGGTCCAGCAAACATCCAGGTAAAAAGTAAAATGACAGACCCTACTCCTTTAAAGGGTATGCCCACTGTCGATGAGCAGTTGTCCTGAGGTGCTACCACCCACCTCGTCCCCCAAAGTATGTACACATATGCACGCACGCGCGCGCACACACACACACACAGAGCCACTACTTCCTGGGCTGACCCAACTCTTTACCTTTAACTCTTTATCATAATGGCTCTCTTCAACCCATCTTTCAAAGGTCTAACAGAAGTGGGGGTGACAGAGTTAATAGTTTCATGCCTGGCTCTGCTAGCCTCTTAATAAATCCAACAGGAATGTCTCTTGCTCCCTCTTTGAAAAAATAGGAGGCACTTATCGCTTTGTTCTCCACTTTGGGGCAGCAGCAGAAAGTAGAACAATAGGATATCTCTTTATGTATGTGTTTAGGTTATTGGATATAAATAAGTGATGGGAGTAACAGTTGTTCAAAACCAATGGTTCCTAACATTTTATATTATATATTAATATAAATTAGCCAGTGTTATACCTGCTTCATGATGGAATACTTTTCAGAGCATACCAATAATTTAGTGTGGAGAAAAGAAATTACAAAGATTGGCCAGAGCTTCAAAAGAATAAGGAAGAAATCCACCATGACAGCAATTAAAATTGATTATTTCCCTTATTTAAGGCCTAGTAACTCAACTTTTGTTCGCCAAGCTTGTTCTAGGCAGCAATAGTTGTGGTTGCTCTCAGAGATCTCCAGAAATTAGAAATCAGGAAATCAGTTGAAAAAAATTCTTTGTTCTTCCTTATTAAAGAATCACTTTGCTCAGGGTCTGGTTATTAAATTGAATTAACAAATTTTAACGGAATCCTCATCACCAGAGTTTACCCCTCAAGTAAAAAAATTCCAAATAAGTTAATATTCTTTCAAACCAAAAATAGTGTGCTATTTTGCATCATCCAAAAATGGCCACACAAGATCCAGCTGGCTTGACATTTAATCCCTGCTGTCATATTTTTGGCTCTCTCTGTATCATTGGCCAATATATTATATAAACTTCTTCTCTAAACTGAGACACAGTAAATCAAGTGTACCTTTTTTGGTGGATCTTTTCTGCAAACTTGGCAAGTTTTGACACATAAAGAATTAGGAGCTGAGGCATCCCTGACAATCCCATTGTTGATATACCCAGGAGCTTTCGCTCTAAAATGCAGTATGTCCACAGATTTTGCTGAAATGCTGTTGGCCAAAGAAGCAACCCAGGCAGCCTGTTCATCTGCCATGGAGTCCATATACACACCTGCCCCAGAAACCACGAGTTCTCTACAGCCTTGGCGTGTACACCAACACTGCCTCAGGTAACAGCCTCCACATATACTCTGTCCTTCACATTCTCCCCTATCCTGCTGCCCCCAGTCAATGGCCTGAGTGCATTACACCCTAACTAAATATGGAAATCTGTCTTTGAATCTTCCGCCTCTCCCTTTCTCTGTCTTTTTCTTCTCAGCATCATCTCCTGGTTGCCAGCCCCCAGAAACATTGTTTGTTCCCTCCTCCTGTCAAAGTGCATTCTCAGGAAAGAATCAGGACAAGTCAAGTCCACGTTAAGACTGAAGTGTAAAAGCTGACAAGGGTGTACTTTTCCTTAATGATCTGAGCAATTATTAAGACCCCTGTTTGGCTTTAGCTAAAGCTCTGCGTGTGGCAGACATCTGCAAGCCTCTCTCCGCAAGAAACTCTCATCGTCATTCCTTTATAGCTTTTCCTCAACACAACACTTCCACCCCCATTTCACTTGTAAATATCTAACAAGATGAATGTTTTATTCACTGCCAGCTACTCTACTTGCCCCCCCATGCACTTCCTTGTCTCTCAACCCTAAGACTTTGTCTTACCTTCTCCCAATAAACTATACTCTCCACTTACTCCTCTATCTTTAAGTGAAATTGTTAAACTTTCTAGAAAATCTCTTGTCCATAACCTCTTGAAAGAGAAAAGAGAAACAGTAAGCTCCCTAAAGAGAGTTTTTATTCCTCCATTACTGAAAAAACAAAAGGAGAAAAGACAAAGTACCCATCAATTCTTTGTCAGTTGAAACCAAGTCAGAGTGGTTTTATACAAGCCATGATATACAAGTATATGATAAAATTAGTTGGCCAAAGAGTCCTAGGTTTAATATATGAAGAGCTCATTTTAAAAACTGGTGATTTCCAAAAGAAGAATATAAAAGTTACATGAACAAAGACTATTTAAAAAGGAAATGTAATTGATTATGAAAAGAAGGGAATCTTCTCCCTCCCACACAGTTCAAGCTTCAACAAAATTAATATTCTTTTCATACGAAATTAGAATAAAAGATCATAATACCCTATGTTGTGGAAGAGTAAATTGAAGATCCTTTTGGAAAGCAATTTGGTAAAACATAGCCCATAGCCTTAAAATGTTTATACTCTTTGATCAGTGATTCCATTTCTACAGAAAAATTCTGAATGCAGAAAAATATATAGAATTTTAAATAGTTTATAGCAGTGATGCTTCTAAGAGCAAAATGTTGGAATGAGCTAAAGATCTAATAATAAAGGAATACTTTCGTAAAATGCATATACCCACTTATTAGAATAGTTAAGCAGAAAAGTTTATATATACCTCTATTATGCATAAAAAACANAAAAAAAAAAAAAGTACGTATGTAAGGAAGAATGAAAATCATACTATACAATACATTATGGATAAGGAAAGGAACATAGGATAGGGGCAGGAAAAACCTATTTGCCAGTTGTTTTAACAAAATGTCAAACTTTTTTCAAGATTTCAAAAATGGCTTTTGATAAGATTTGCCTTAGTGGTGTAGGGCTTGTAACTGGAGTGAGAATGAACTCTTGTTTTTGATTCATAAGAGACTACTGTGACGAATTCAAGCGATCTGTAATCTACATACATGGCAATTAAGTAAATAGAAGCCCACCAAAGACTCGTTTCTTTCAAAAACATGAAGCCTCTTCAGTCTGAGTTTCCAGAACTTCTGAAAATGGGACTCAGTTTAGAAAATGTTTCAAATGAAAATATGAATTCCTTGGAACCAAAGTTAGTATACTGAGCAATACTCCTCATATGAGGGTCACTCATATGTTACACCATCATATTTTTCCTGCTCGATTTAAATTATATATAATGAGAAGAATTTATGGCAAAGACACTACAAAGGAGTTCAATGAATTTACACAATGAAAAAAAAATTACATGGTTCAAAGAAAACTGAAAAACTCAGATCCAAAATGAAACGCCATATTTCTGGCTACAAGCCTACCAATAAAGTTTGTTCCCTGAAAAACACCAAAAGGAAGTCTCCTGAGATCATGGGAGGAAAAACAGAAATTCCTGATATTCATGATGATTTAAGAAAACAGGAATCTTTGTGAGGTCCTACTAAGTGTCTGACACATATTTTATATATACATACATATATATATATATATATATATATATATATATATATATATATATATATATATATATATATATATATATATATATGGCTTCCTTTGACTTAATGTCCTCCCTATGACACCGAGACATAAGTGTTACTCTCTGTTGCACAGGTAAGGACACCAAAGCTCAGAGAGGCCAAGCACTTTGTCCAAGGTCAACCTAGCCGGTAAACCCAGCCAGGACTAGAACATAAGTCAGTCTGGCTCCAGAGTCAACGCTATTAGATCATACTCCATGAGGCATCCTGTGATTTTACAAACTAGAAAAAAAGAATTAACTCAGCAGTCTTCCTTCTTTCCTTTTTATTTTTTTCTGTAAGGAATTACCTCACCCTGAGTATAAAAGCAATAGAAGTACAAATGTATTTACATTCACACCTATCTCAAGAGATTAAAATAAGTTCTGCAATATTCACACATTGTTCCCGGGAATCTAGTACATGGAAAGAAGCAGATATGCCCAAAATACTGCTAGTTTTTCATTTGACTTNATTATTAAATGAGAACAATACCTATGAAAAGACTTTTTAAACTAACGTTAGTTGCTGTTGTTGGGTTGCTGTTGTTAATAAGCCCCGACTGAACCTTCCAAGGCCCCTCTTTCTCGAGCTCATTTATACATTTTATGTTCTGAGCAACTAGAAAGTACCAGGCACTGCACGGATCAGTGACAACCAAAAACAGCGTATCGCTTCTGCCTTCACGGAGCTTACTGTGGTCTGTCTGGTGAAGGGGAAAGGCGTTAATTTAATAATCACACTTTTAAAAGAAAATGAAAAATTGTAACTATACTAAGTATTTTGAAGGAGCTGTGCATAGTGTTACGAGAATTTATCATGGAGGATTTTGACCAGCAGAGGCAATTATGGCTCACTGATTTAACAATATTAATTGGGCACATTAATTGCCACACACTGTTGAAGGCACTGGGGATTCAAAGACTAAAGCACGGTGCTCACTCCCAGTCAGCTCACCGTGCAGAGAAGACAGTGACACTTGTAAATAAGCAAGCGCAGTACCATCAGAGGAAGACAGTGAGGCACAAAGAAAGAGCTAATTCTGTAGAGAAAGGAAAGGAGAAGAATAGGAGAAAAGAGTGAGTAAGGGAGGGAGGTGAGTCAAGTCTTAAAGGATAAGTAAAAGCTTCCCAGGCATTCACCCTGAGAAAGGGCAATTCAGAAAGAAGCAGAAATGTGAGAAAGAAGCAGAGTAGTAGTGGAAGCACATTAATTAGCACAGTAGTTCTCAAAGGAGGCGGGAGGGGGGGGGTTGTATTTCCCTACCTTCTCCACCAGGAGGACATTTGGCCATTTTGGGTTGTCACAGTCTGGGAGGAAGGGGGCAGTACTACTGGCATCTAGTGAGGAAAGGCCATAGATGCTGCTAAACATCCTACCAAGCACAGACACCTCCCTACAACAAAAAAATGATCTGGTACAAAATGTCGATAATGCTGAGGTTGAGAAACCCTGCACTGAAGGGAATAAAGTAGGAAAGCCTCCCCAACCATATATGTATGTCGGAAACAATTTTACTTCCACACAAGAAATGGTCCCCCAAATCAGATGTCCTTTCTCTCTAGGGTGTTGCCCACTTTGTATAGGAGACACCCAAGAAGTAAGGAGCATATATCGGTCTGGGGATCAAGGAAAAGGTCTGCAATGGAAATACAGGTTTGGGGCACATCAGTGAGGTGACCACTGAAGTCCTGGCAGAGACCATCCAGGAAGAATGTGTGAAATACTGAAAATATAAATGTGCCCAACGTAGAACCCTGGGAAATACCACCATTTAAGAGGCTGGCAGAAGAAGAAGCATCAGCAAAGGGAAACATGAAGGGATAATCAAAGAACAGGAGGGGAACCAGAGGAGAAAGGTGCCATGAAAGTCAAAGGGCAGACTTTCAAAATTAAGTGATAATAGCCCAAATGAGTTGAAAACACGTGTCTACACAAAAACCTCCCACAGATGTTTACAGCAGCTTTATTCATAATTGCCAAAACTTGGACACAACCAAGATGTCCTTCAGTAGAATAAACAAACCATGGTACATCCAGACAGTGGCATATTAGTCAGTGATAAAGAGAAATGAGCTAGCAAGCCACAAAAAAAACATGGAGGAAACTTAAATGCATATTGCTAAATGAAAGAAACTAATCACAAAAGGCCTCATAGTGTATGATTCCAAGTATATGCAGAACTACATTTATCAAAATCCATATAACCGTACAACACAAAGCGTGAACCCTAATGTAAACAATGATGGTTAGTTAGCAATGAAGTATCAATATTGGCTCATCAACTGCAACACATGTACCACACTAAAGCATGTAAAAACTATGAGAAGGAAAAGAAGAGGTATATGGGAANCATTGCATAGAAGAAAACAGACCAGTCTCTTAGGAAAGACAGAGGTCTTTCTGGAACCAACTTGGAGAGAAATATACCAGATGGGCATTGAAAGCACTGAGAGCATTGAGAAATGTGAGTGAGGGCAATGTTATTCCAGCCACTTCTCAGCACACACCGGCAGAATGGTCCCTCTGGTGATGTCATTTATCATCCCGCCCCCTCCCCCTAACACACTCACTCACAAAACCCACCCCTTGCTAAATGTTCATCCTGATTCTACCAGGTGAGTGATTCCCAGGCTTGCCTGACCATAACAACCATTGGTCTGCTGGTGAGAAATTCCAGTTCCTAGGCCCCTGCACTGGAGGCTCAGACTTGCTAAGTCCACCGGAATCTCCATGGTTCACACGCCCCCCAAGTGAACACGCAAGTCTGAGAAACAAGGTGATAGGTGATAGTCTACAGCTGCAAATGAGCTTGTCCCCCTTGTTCATTATGTCCCACTCTTTAACCTCCCTCAGCCTGACTCTGCACATCCTCCCAAAGCTGGACTCCCTCCGGATGACAGCCTGCTCTGACATGTATTTGCAGAAAAGCGTTTGAGAAAGATAGGAATGTAACATTTGTTCCTTGATGGTAATAACTCATAACTCCTCCCGCCCTCCCTCCACAGCACTAATTTCATCAGTATTACCATGAGAATTCACTAGAGGCCCCACACGAGATACATCATGCACACGATTTGATACAAACACATCTGCGCTGATGTGCACATCTTTTTATCATTACAGATGATATGCCGGCCGCTGCAGAACATTTTTAAAGTCTTAAGATTGCATCTATTATTTCTGAAATGAGGGAAGGGGAAAAAAAAAATCTCCCTGGGAGAAGAGCTGCATACAATGGGGGCATACATCAGTTTTGCTAGTCTCCCATGCTGAATTAATTGCACTTCCAAAACATTCTTGCCTGAACCGTGTTTCAAGAAGGCCCTCAGCTACGGAGAATGAAAACTCCCTTCTATACACATCAAAATCAGGAAATCAGCAGAGGCACCAGATTTCCCCCCACAGTGTCTTGTTTCTCCCCTGGCATTCATGAGAAACCTGGTTCAAGATGTTGCATTGCAGGGAAATTGGAGATGAAATGGTCACAAAAGTAGAGAGATGTTTAGCCTAAGGACAGTTATATGTGTTCCAGAACAAAGTATAAAAAAAAAAAAGGTCAAACCTAAGTCAAGGGAATGGCTCAGCTTTCTCTAAAATGGAGACAGGGAACTTTTCTCAGCTTAAACATATATAAGAGTGGGAGCAGGAAGAAACCTGAGATACAGCCTGATAGCATTCTCTTGTCTTGGCCAAATGTTCCTTTGGATTGTCAAAATTCATGGGGAATCAAATGGTGTGTGAAGCTTAAAGGTGAAGTATGATCTATAAATAAATAGAAAGATCCTTAATCATGGATTAGAGGTGACGGGGAGGCAAAAATGCATTGCACGTGTACCCTGGAGTTTTAGGATGCACTGGAAGTCACGGGTTCAAGAAAGGCCAACTGGAGAGGTCAGACTTGCTACGTGCACTCCCAATCAGCTTCACCAGTCAAACCCTGGCCATCTAGAAAGGATTAAAGATTAGTTATCATTTTGATCCTATGAAAGAAGATCTATATTTCTCTTTTAGACACAAAAGTCCCGAGAGGTTGGTGCTTGCCAACACACTGAAAAAAATAATCTCTCAAAATTCTTGCAACCCACTGTGTTATGATTTCATCTCATGAAATACAACACCTTTACATTAAACCTCATAAAACTAAATCCCACTGGGTCTCTTCCAGACTCAGAAAATAAGCAGCTCTGTTGGTGATGCTTAGAAAAGTGAAACACAGCCTCTTCTCATTGGGCTTGTTCCCACCATTTTGCAGGGAATAAATTTGCTTTACTTCTACCAAATATTTACATGTGATTAATCTCACACATAATAGATCTCACAAATGTTTTGTGAATGAAATAATGCCTTCCAACATCACAACATTAATTCCCCTAAAAAGGATCGTTTAAATTGAAATGTACACAAATTCACCCTAGTTTTCCAGTCTATGAACAGAGTCTCCTGTTCTCTTGGATT
>NW_017731408.1:4032992-4038392 GCF_001890085.2 Hipposideros armiger | reverse complement strand
ATTCCAGGTTAAATTATGGCCAAGAAAGAAAACTCCATACAATGGAAAAGAGCAAACATTTTTCTGAGTCTCTAAAATATCCAGGGAAATTGGTCATGATGAGGGACATCAGGATGAAAAACAAGATCTCAGGAGTTTGCACCCTAACTCTGAGCCTTGGCTATAAGTGTGCTTTCCTCTGCCTTCCTGTCTCTTCTGCACTGCCCGCGCAGGATGGTGACACAAAATGGTAGCAGGCTGCTTATGTCTTTCAAAGTCACACCAATAGAATAGAGACCATCCTGTGGCTACCAGCAGTGGGTTGGAATGATTGTTTCTCTTGAATCAAATGTCTTATGGTTCCAAAAAGAATTTTCTATAGACTGTTTTGTAATAGAAAATACACCGGTGTACATCTCATACTGCAAAATATTCCTGATGTGACTTTAGAAGCACATGACATGCACTCTTAGGACCACCTGTTTGATGCCCAAAGACATCTAGCATCTGTGTGATGCCCAAGATGCTGCAATGAATCACAGATGCTTGTGCAAGATCATCTGATGAAAACGGGGCAAGATGTTAGTACATGGGGCACTCATCATAAACTGCCTCTTAAGCCATGGTCATGCTTCATTTCTCCTAATATAAATTAAACTCTGACTACACAGGGATATATGCCATCTTCTCCTTTACCTTCCTCTATTCAATCCTCACTTCACTAACACACACACACACACATTAGTGTAAATGTTTTCAGTGATAACCAATATCGAATGAATGAACAAACAAATGAGGTATCAAAGCTGTATCAGGTAGGCATATGTTTGACTATAAATGAATTTTAAAAATAAAACCTTTCCCTTCAAGGATTTCCATACATATGGATTTATTCTCTCTCTGGCCACATGAAGTCTAAGGGTAGAAATACCAGGCTGGCAAGAGTAGCTCAAAATGCCACAAGTCTCTGTCCTTAGGGTCACCAGATAGCTACTGTACTTCCAGGTCCCACGTCCAATTTCCAGGAAGCAAGAAAGTGAGAAGGCTAAAGGCCTTATCCCCAGACAGCTTCGTCTTTTCACATGGGAAGGAGTGTAGTACACTTGCCTCATTGGCCAGAGCTGAGCTACCTGGCCACCCCAAGTGGAAAGAGTCTAAGAAAAGTGTGTGTTTAGCATCTCAGCCTCTTTAAAAGAGGTAGGCAAGGGGAAAGTTGCTGGGGAATGGGGTTGAGTGAGCCAAGTCCTGGTGCTATCTGTCGACAGTTCTTTTCCTAAGAATAAAAAGTTCTCAAATACCTTGTTCCTCACAGATATTATTTTGTTCAATTTATTTAGTCCAGGCTCTTGGGGCTGGTGTTATTAAGGGTCCTCTTCATTTTATTCTAACATTCCAGAGTTCAGAGGAGAGCTTTCTAATCCAGTCCTTCCAACCATTTGAAATTAGACAGCTCATACGTCTATCCCAAACTTTTGTTCGATTAAATTAATTTTCATACCAACTTTTTCAAATTGATGCATTTTGTTAATGTCATTTTTACCTTGCTTTGTTTATAAGGGAGAGAGTTGGAATTCAAACTCAATCAGATTTGTATTCACCATCCTTTAGCTGCCTCTAGAATACCTGTGACTAGAGAAATACAGGCACACACTTTGCCATCAAGAGGACTCCCATAGTTTTTGCTCACTGAAGTCTGTATAAACTTGTCTGGCATGTGATAAATACACAAAAATAACATAGAAAAAGAAGCATTTATGGACTTGGACAGTTGGTTATCCTTTTGGAAAAAAATATCACAAGCCTTTCTCAGATCATACATAAAAATCAATTCCAGGCCAATTAAATACTTAAATATGCAAAGCAAAATGTCTAGAAAAAAATGTTAGGATGCTCTCTTTATGAAATATGTTAGAAGGAATTTCTTACACAAGTCATAGAAAACCATAAACAAAAAGGTTCATAGTTTTGCCTAAATTAAAATTACTTCTGAATGAAATGAGACCACAATAAAAGTTTTAAAAAAACAAGACCCAGAGGAAGTGAAAATATGTGCAACTCATTTCATTGACTTTTTAAAAACATGACATTTAGAATATGTGATGAAGACCTATAAGTCAATAAAGAAATAGAAAAAACAAGAAATAGAAAATAGGGAAAAAGAGGCAATTTGCTCAAGAAGAAATCTGAATGGCCTAAAAATATGTCATATATATACTTCACTTGTAATCTGGGAGCTGGAAAAAAAATAATACAATTCTTGTTCATATCCATCAAATTGATAAAAATGTATGCCTGTTAATATTAAGCATAAGAATATGGGAAAATAAGAGTCTTCAACATCACTGTGGGAGTTTCAATTGGCGCAGACATTTTGAGAGCAATTTGATCTAGTTAGTGCATATCCCATGACTGTAATCTCATTCCCCAGCATAGATCCCGGGAAAAAGTCTCTCCAATGTGCACAAGAAAACACATGCAAAAATGTTCACAATAGCTTTGTGACAACAAAATTTGGAAGCAATCTAATTGTCCATCAGTAGGAGAATGAGTAAATAAATTATATTTTTATTCAATGAAATACTATTTATAAATATATTCAAATAACTGAGATAGAGCTCATGTGGCAGGATGGATGAATTTCCACAACATCATAGAGTGAAAAGGGATCACCTTTAATCATGGCCCTGCCTTCCATTCTCACCCTCCCTCTGTTTAAATTCTACCCCTCCTCCAAGTTCTTGCTCAAGTGCTAATCCTTCCAAAAACTTTTCCTGCTGCTTCCAACCTAGATCCTTCCCTGGGGCCTTTGCTTTGTCTCTCACTCACTCCAACAGCAGAACAACAAAGTGCCCCAGCATCAGAGCTTCACCAACATTCTTTTTTTTTTTTAATCTTGGATCATTAGATAGGGGTAAAAAAATCTCCTTTTAATGTGCATTTATTGATTACTCCTGAAGTTGAAGTTTTTTCATATGCTAATTCTTTATTTGTATTACTTCTGTCTTACTCATTTACAGCACACTTCAGTCTTTTGAATATGGTTCCCAGCACATACTGAAAACAGAAAATCAATTTGGAACTAAATTGAATTAAAAGCTAAAAATCCAATGTGAATCAACAAAAACACTCAAACCAAAAAAAAAAAAATTTTCCAACATAAATTGTGTACTAAAATATAAAAGCATATGACTAATATCACAAACTTGTTTGCTGAGGCCGTTTCTTAATTAGGTGAATAAGACACACACCTTTATTGCTTAAAAGATGCAGGGTATTGGGGACATCCATCCCTGAAGGCTCAAATAGCTTCTGCTAGTTTGAAGAACAAGCAGTGTTTGATGCAGACAGAAAGAATACAGAAGCCAAGAAAGTATGTGCCAGCAGCCAGTGTTCCCTATCAAGACTCTAACTTGAGACAGATACCCCTCCCAATAAACCTTGAATTTTGCAAATATACGACCTTATTCCCTAAGTTCAACGTTTGTGTCTTTGAAAAGGTTTCTATTAACCTATGACTTCTGGGATTTACAGCTAATAGGAAGAATCATAATTGAAATGATTACATAAATAGAGTCACCTTCCCCCCAGAAAATGCAAACTATTTTTTTCCAGCAGTTCATGCCGCATTTAGAGGTCCCTGGGTTTCCTATTATTTCTTTGTAGAATTCTAGAGACCCCAAGGACCATTTCCAGACAGCATAGCTTTTGCTAACAGTTTCCAGTAACTTACTTTGCCATTCAAATCCAAACGTTGAAATTGAGAATCAAATGTTCAGTTTTTAGAAGATCTGTACCTTTGTTTGTCTTGTTCCTTTGTTGCTTTCAATTTTATATCCCACATATGAATGAAGTCATATGGTTCTTGACTTCTTCTGTCTGACTTATTTCACTTAGCATGATAATCTCAAGATCCACCCGTGTTGTCGCAAAAACCCACAGACACAGGCAACGGTTTAGTAGTTACCAGAGGATAAGGGGGGAGGGTGGTGGTAGAAGAGGGAAAAGGGGGTCATATACATAGTGTAGTATTATAGAAATGTATACTTGAAGCCTATATAATTTTACTAGCCAATGTCACCCCAATAAATGTAATAAATAAAAAATTAAAAATAAATAAAATATATATACAAAGAACATATGTTAATCAATTAAAAAAAGATGAATAACAAAATAAAATAGGCCAAGCACATGAACAGGCACACACACACACACACACACACACACACACACACACGAAATGGCCAATTAACACAGAAAGAAGTGTTCAATTTAAAAAATTTGAGGGCCGGCCAAGTGGCGNAAAAAAATTGTTAAATGCCATAGAGAGATGTTAAATGACAAATTGTTAAATGCCATAGAGAAGTCAAATAGGAAGGAACAAAACTGAATCTACTCAACTTGACAATTAGGATATCATGGTGACTTTAGGCAAAACAATTAACTGAAATGGTCAACCCAAGGATTGCAGTGGGCTCAACATGAACTAGAGGAAGTTCATGAATTAGGTGAAGAAATGGGAAAATTAAGTGTAGAAGCTAATGCTACAAGGGCACTACTACAATCACACTGCAATACATAAGTGTATCAAATCAACAACGTTGTATACCTTAAACTTGCACAATGTTATAAGTCAAATATATTTCACTTTTTGTAAATGCAAAAAAATAATAAGTGTACACAACTCCTTCAAGAAGCCAGGCTGTGAAAGAATAACAGGATAGTGAGGGATGCAGAATAGGCTAGGCTGGAATGGAATGGAATGGAATAGAATAGAATAGAATAGAATAGAATAGAATAGAATAGAATAGAATAGAATAGAATAGGCTTGTTGCTGGATCAATTGACCTTGAGACTCTTTCCTCTGTACAGCCAGTGAGACTGCAGATGGACCACCTCTTTGAGTGAGGAGTGAGGCTTCTGGAAAGGGGGATTTTCCTTCTAATATCATGGAGAAGAAAAACAAGTCAATCACGCAATATTCTCCATGGAGCGTTCCAGTATCTATCCTCGCCAAAGTCAAAGCAACCTCAGAAGATAAACTTGCACTCTGAGGTCAATATGAACTTCAGCGTGAGCCAATTCTAATGCTAACCAACACTGGGATTCATTGAATTTTTTAAAGCTTTTCTGTTTATATCAAGGAAAGCTGCACTGAGGTAATCACAGATGGACTAAGCAATCCCTGAAACAAACAAAAACAGTTTCAATGGCTTTATAGGGAATAAAAATCTTTATCACAAACTTTTGATCTTGTAAGCATGGCATTTTTTAATCAAGAAGGGTAATGTTCAAAAAAGATGGGGGAAAAAACAAATAGGGCAAAGCCACATCAACTCACATTGTGTTTCTGAGATAGAGATCAAAGTCTTAAGCCGCGAAGCATTCTATTCTCATAGCTGAATCATCTTGGTCTAAGAAGTT
>NW_017731408.1:3947821-4026937 GCF_001890085.2 Hipposideros armiger | reverse complement strand
TTGTCTGTTCCCCTTCCCCCAATTCCTCAGTGCTGTTCCCATCCCCCAATTCCCCAATAAAAAATCTTTAAAATAAATAAATAAATAAATAAAAATTTGAATTCACAATTTAAGAAATGAAATTTTTTTAAAAAAATCTATAGTTAAAAGAACAGCTATAGAACTGGAATTACCAAGATTATAGCTAGTGACCATCACTGCAATAGTTTCTTCTCTTTTCATTTATGAGTAATTTATCACTCTGTCTGGACTTTGACATGTAGCATCAGCCAATCCAGATTTTAAAGGAGGGCTTGGCCCTCATAGTGCTGACCAGACAGAATCCCTTCCTCTGGGGGCAGTTAAGACATCAGAGTAGAGCTCCTTGGGAGATTAACTGCAGAATGCTACTTCCTCAGGATTAAACCTGTACTGAACCCAACTGGATCGGGATCAGGTTTCATAGTTGTCACGGGACTCAAGAACAACCAGAAAGGACAAGTTTGTTGTATTTCCATTACTTTATTCCCTATGGGTATATACTATAGGAAGGTAAAAACATTATTCAGTTAAAAAGTAAAACCAAGCAAAATAAAGATAGTTGCATTGCCCCCCAAATATTATGCTTCTTCTAAATATTCTACCAGCTTCTGAACTACATTTTCATAAATACAAATTTACATGGAATTTGATCTATAAGGTATTTCAGGGATGTTTCTGCTTTTTGTTTATTTGTGTTTTGTTTTTTAGTGTCATGCAAAATAAATAAGACCTTGTACTAAATCTGTAACTATCACGAGTAAATTCATTTCACCAAGTTAAAGGGAAAAAAGTCAGCCCAAACCAGACTTTAGTTTATATTAAAAAGTTCCCTAGGGAACTGGGTTTTACATTTGAGCCCTGATTTAGCTAAAAGATTTATAAGGGCACATGTAGAAATACAGGTCCCTTTTGGGTGATGAACTAGGGTTGAGACATAGTTATGATTCTCTCTGCTCTCCATTTCACTGGAAACGGCTCCCAGGAGCCCAGAGGTGAGTTGGTCGTCAAAGAAGAACGTAAATGTTCTATGTACTGTGACCACCTGGGTCACTTTCCCAGTCTCCAATGCCAATCTAATGGACATTAGAAGATGATACGCAAACATGTGCAGACATTCAATTAATGGAAATATTTGCTTCCCTTGGAAAGCTACTGTGACTGATAAGTTTTGTAGACCTTGAAGCCAAATTTTGTTGGATCTCTTTGTGCAATATCCTCCAAGCTGTTGCTCAGTTCAGCCCATCATAAGTGCAATGGCAGCACTCATGAGTCTCAGTAAAAAATGAGGTCGCCAAGTACCATGTGCAAAACGGCCCAGGAATAGAAAAATTGAAATTTTCCTTGTAAAAAAACCAAAATTGTTTAATAACTTGCTGGAATTTCTCAGGAGTGAGGTCAAGACAGAGAAGCCTGATCTTGGCGGCCTATCCCCTTTGAGAATGTCCCCAAATCACCACCTTACAGGACAGAGTAGGGGAACCTATTGATTAGTTCACTGGGAGTGCAGCACAAGTTTCTTACAAGCCTCATGGAATTGCAGGGTTGTCGCAGGTGTCCTGGTGACCATTGGTGCTGCTGTCATTTAACTACTACAGCAAAACCTGACCCTCCCCCACCCGAAAACTCCTCCCAGGAGCCTGGGAATCAACAGCCAGTATCGAGAACACAAGGCTTAATGTCCATGTTCAGTTATATAACAAAAACAAGACTGAACAAGGAGATTATAGGAAGAAGCTTCTATTCTTTCTCTTGATGACACCTACCCCACCAACCACATCCCCTCGCCTCTGTGAACAGCTAAATGCAACAGGGTCCCCCTATCTTGCAAAACTTTGATAACCACCCTTCTCATATGAAAACTATCATGTTATCAGTTCTCACTAAGAAAAATATACACATTTTGTACACATATTTTTTGTACACTCAGAGTAAGTAAAGGTGTGAAAAGTCAGAAATGTACAAATTTGAACAAATATTAGCAAGATATTGTTCAGAGTATTTTCTGGAAGTCTGACCATCAAGTAAGTTCCGTATGGAGAAACAATTTTAAATTATTATTTTAATCCCATTTAGTTCTTTTGATGAAAACGTTGGTCATCATTAATTGTTTATTTCCTAAAGTAAGAGTACTTACATACTTTTCTGATATTTCTGTTGAGGATTTCCTATACCTTTGACAAAAGTATTTCACTGTTGTAGGTGTACCAGCTTGCCACTATTTTTTTTCATAACTATTTTATTTTCACATCCAAGGTGAGGATTTTTTGTTTTTAATTGTTTTAATCTCATAAACTAGTTATGGAAATTAATATCATTTTTGGATATCCTCCCCCAACATCAAGCTTTCAGTGCAATAGAATAAATTTCATCTGCTAATTGTGTAAGGATCTGCCCATCAACAAATGGTCTCTGCCTTTGAGCCTTTAGCTCAGGAGCTAACAGTGGACTCACAGATGTCCATTGTGGTTTCAGGTATTAGGCAGTCTGACCCATGGACCACAAGCCACACAGGATATAACACTTCAACTGTCTTATAACTACTGTATAAATAACAGGTGAAGTTTCCCATCACTGCCATTCTCTTGATCATTACCATAATCTCCTACGGTTTCAAGCAATATTGAAGTGTGTCCATTTAGTTATGCCTTATTCTCAGTCCTGGAGGATTACTTTCTTATCCTTTGATATGTGATATTCAAAGGAGCATAATCATCACTCTACTTTGGCCAATAAGGGTAATCTTTATCCTCCATACTCACCTAAGTAGGCCCAAATGAAAAAAATTGGTAGTGAATGTGAAAATAATATATGCATTGAAATATTTATTTTATTAGGTAGATGTATTTTAACAACTGACCTTTCAAAATTAATAGCAACATGAAAAAGTAGGAAGGAACATCAGAGCAGAACAAATAGAGAAAATAAAAGCACCGACCACGTAAGGACATCTGTGACACTAGAAACAAAGTGTACGTAACAAGAAATAGGAAAGCCAGATGCAAGCTCTACCAAATAAGCAACTAATGATGGGTGAAACTGAAAGATGCATCATTAGCCAAAGCAGGATAGATCTTCTGCACTAAATAAGAACCTATCACACCAAAGAGTTTGTAAATCTCATTAAATGTGAAAGGCAAAGAAATAATAACAGTAATAAAAGAGCGTGCCTCAATGAATATAAGTCATCTAGAACATAATAACCTGCATAGATAAACAATGGTAACATTTGACTACACAGAATAGAAAGAGCAGTTCATTGAACCATTTAAAGCAAACCTGTTGGCTTGATCAAATATCTGCAATTATCTGCCCGTCGGTGTTTGGAAATGAGAAATCATCACATCACAGCCGGCACCTGCTCCCAACATGAATACCCTTCAATTACAATGAAAACTCATTGCATTTCTGATAAGTATGAAATCTAAAAGACAGTCACTTAAGACCTACCTGATGCGATCAGGTGCACAACCGCATAGAAAATCACCTCAATTTCAAAGCAGCGCAAGCATTGATGTGCCCAGGCATCCTCATGAGGCTGTTCTCTCCAGTTTCTCCAACCATTCCCATCCATTCCTGCTTTGGCTTCCAATAAGAGAGCTCGAGGAATAAAGAGATGCACTTCACTTCATTTCGCTGGGGTTCATTTGAGTAATGAATGCTTACTTACTATGTGCTAAGTACCATGCTAGACTCTAGCAGCCCAAGATGGAGAAGGGAGGATCCCTGTCCTTCAGGAGCTCCTAATCGAATAAGGTCTTTAAAGAGCTGATTAAATAAATGAAGATGTTAGGGTGGGGCCCTAATGCGGAGACCAGCTCCCACAGGTCCAGGGGTTCCCTCAGGTGGAGGCAGAGTCAGGCGAGGAAAAACTGCTGCGTGGAGACACAGGAGCGCTTTTTCAAGAAGAAGTGTCTCACTTTATTTTACAGCATGCCCCGTTTTATACCCGGCAGTTTAACCGTTGTTCCATTAGTATCAGGGTTTTACTTCCTCATAATTCTTAGGCTCCAGGGTATAGCTATACCTTTTCTATGCTAAAGACTAACTTATCCCAACTACGCCCAAATCCCTCCACCTACAATGACTACCACCAAGGCCTGAGCCTCTACATAATCGCCTAAAGGATGGTTACCATGACCACCCAACAATTATTCTAAAAGCTATTGTCTAAGCAGGATCTTAAGATTTACAGGGTGTGTACTCTGACCTTTACTAAGAGACTAGTAGTGTGACTAAAATTGCCTTTAGTGTATAAAATATAATTATTGTGATATATCTATTAGAAGGGGTGTAAGATCTTCGTCCTACTGGGGGACATCTAAAGATGAATTTAAATTCTTTAAGATATAAAGCAGTATCTGTTTCTCAGTCAGAGCTCCAGAATTTGTCACAATTGCAGTGCGCTTGGCCATGTCAGATACTGACGTGCAGACGGCTCCCAGCACCCTAATCCAATATGACTGGTGTTATAAGAAAAGGAAGAAAAACTCAGGGATGCTCGTACACAGAGGGACAACCATGTGAAAAGGCAGCAAACGGGCAGCCATCTGCAAGCCAAGGAGAGAGGACTCAGGAAACCAACCTTCTTGCCGCCTTGACCTTGGACTTCCAGGCTCCAGAACTGTCAGGAAAACATTTTTTGTTGTTTAAGCCACCCAGTCTGTGGTATTTTGTTGTGGCAGCCCTAGCAAACTATATCAAGCTTGTTTGACGAGTGCAGGAGAGAGTGAAGGGAGTTAGGTGATCTCTAAAAAGACTTCATGAGGGAGTTCCCCATCCCTGTGTATGTTCAAGAAGAAACTGGATGAATCCCTCTCAGGGACAACACAGTGGGTGAGAAACAGACCAGCTATCTCTTAGATTTTATCATTTTTCTCTACAAACTTCAGTTTCCCCATGGAAGAGAATTATTACTTCCATTATTAAATATGCATCAAGGTCTCCTATCTAGAAATTAAAACTAAAACAGAAATGCATTTAAATACTTTCACTTGACTCCCTTTGGCCCCTCCTTCAAGTGGCTCCTTAATTTCTCTAACACATGGTCTCTTACTGCTGCCATCATCTTTTTCCCACGTTTTGGAGATGAGTATTTGAAACGGAACTCGAAATCGAAGGGCCAATAAGATCTTACCAAATGGGAAGAAAAGGTCTGGGAGTCGCCTTACCAGAGGTGAAGAAAGAGGGTAATGGTCCTCTCTCTCTACTGTCGGAGTAATGGAGAGGTGAGATGGCCTTTGAACAGTTGCAGTTACCACAAGAAAGCAGTATTATAGAATCTTCCACCAGGATCAAGAGTCAGCAGATGCGTCTACACTTGCTGGTCGTAAGATTGACTTAGCTTAGGGAACTATGATCCTCATTCAGTTGTTAGCCAGTGGAACCAATTCTGTTGAGAGAAAAGAATAGCAAGAATAATGGCTATTGCGAATTTAACATCTTCATTTTTGTCAGTAAGTTCTGTTTTCTATGCTATCAAATCATTTTACAAAGCTGCAGCAGAGAAAACCCATTAAATGATAAGGGTGTCCCTGCTCTCCTGTTCCCTCCTTTGGTGAAAGTGCTAATGAACAGTACACTCCCCAAAATGTAAATAGTGCTTTGATTAAAAAGTTAACACATGTTCTTAATGCCACCGCACTGTAAACGTAAAAATGGTAAAATTTATGTGATATATGTTTTACCACATTTTTTTTAAAGTAACACAAAGTTTTTATCACATAATAAAGTAACACCACTCAGCATGTTAGCCTTCTAAGAGAGGAGGAAGGAAACCAGTTAATAGAACCACATTGGTCAGCATGGCGGGGCTGGATTAGGAATGGAGAGTTGAGAATGATTTCACCTGCACACCAAGAGACGTAAATGTCTTTATGTTGAGAATAATCCTCAGCGTGAACTTCTCTGCAAAACACGAGTCACATGGCCCTGGTAGATTTTACAAGGTTATACTCCTATGTTGTTTGAATCATTTTTCTGTGAGCACTCTCCGTCTACTGTTTTTGAAGACTGAAGGTCAAGGCCCAGGGTGGAGGGCCAGACTCCAGATGTTGTGGCTCACCCTGTCAGAAACGAATTCACTCTTTGCGCTTGGCTTGTCTCTCAACAATGGCATGTGACTGGAAGAAAGAATGGCTCTATTCCAGGAAACCCTTCTGTTCTATGTTTGCCTTAAGTGTATAATTTTATATTCAGCTCTTGCTGCAGAGTAATAACAAACTACATCGATTATACACTTGCTGTATGCAAAACATACTGCTGAGTCTTGGGGCTGTGGCAGTACAAAAAATATATATACACTCCTGCCATCACCAGGCTTAGAATCTGGATGGGCTGACAAAACATGTTTCTAATTAGTAATGGTTACCCTGAGGAGATTACCAGTGAAGATTAATTACAAGGGTTTTCCTTGGAGTGCCAAAACCGTTTCCCTCAGTTAATATTTCAACTACTTGTCATCTATTTTGTAATACAATTTTTGACTTAAAATACAAATTCCAACAACAGTAACAACATTTTTAAAATAATTAGATCTTTTTCCAATTTAGTGAGCCTGATTTTTGTTTTAATGTGTGCAAAGTATGTCATATTTGCTTTCCCCTTCCTGGATGATAGTGTGGAGGTCATGCCTGGCCCATGCCTTCACAGCTGAGTGGCACTCCAACTCTCCTAGGGATTTGGGGCTTTATTTGCAACCTGGGCAAGTCCCTTAACACTTCATGACCTCAACATGATACATCCCCAGAGGAATATTCTGTGAGTGGAATTGGCTGACAAGATGCATTGACAATTTGGTAGAAAAAAATAATAATAAATAGCATTAAACATAAAATATTTACTCCATACTTCTAAATGTCATACTCCGTGAACCCTCAATAGGTGCATTAGTGTCCCGTTTAGCTGGTGAAGAAACTGAGGCAGGGAGGGGCTCCCAGTTAACTCAGAGCACAGTGCTCATAACATCAAGGTTGCCGGTTCGATTCCCACATGGGCCACTGAGATGCACCCTCCACAACTAAAGTGAAACAACTACTCAACTTGGAGCTGATGGGTCCTGGAAAAAATACACTGTTCCCCAATTTAAAAAAAAGAAAAGAAAGAAACTGAGGCAGGGAGAGTTTAGGTGACTTGTTAAGGATCTCACAGCTAGAAAGCAGTGAAGTTAAATTTGAACATAGTCTGAGATTTTACTATCAGCCTGCCCCAGATATCAGCCTAGGAGAAGCTGATATCTCCCAATACCAAATATATATCTCTCAAATTAAACCACAGGATTTACTTTCTTGGGTTGCAACTATACTGAAGAAGAGAATCTAAGAAAACATCTGCAATCCTCATTTTCCCCTCTGTGACAAAAAAGGCTCTGACTTGTCTCCCCTGGGGAGTCTTGAAGTCTGTTCTCCCTCTTTTTGGCATTCTTCCTTCCATGGGAAACAAGAGCATCCAAATAGCTTAGAGGGTTCCTTTATCTTCCTTCCCTCAATCTACTGTCTTTATCTAATTTCCTGGCAATTTACATTTCATTGAACATATTTTTATAGCTGGATCACCTCAAATGCCAAAAAAAAAATCTAATCCATGAAGACCAGTACTGCTTGTTATACAAAATATATCATAAATACACATTCCTAGCTATAGCTCCAACATATTTCAGTTTGCTCAAGGATTTTATTTTAATAAAAGAAATTAAGTCAATGTAATAGATATGTATGATATCGGGGGGTTGGGGTGCATTGGATTGGTGGAGGGGAGCTGTCACTTGGTGAGGGGTGAAAAATATAACTATTGCATTGTTTTGTACACCTAAAACTATCAATTAAAAAAAAAGATATTAATTCAGAAAGTCATTTTCTTTCTTAAAAAAAAGTTTTGCTCTCCCAGGTTACATTCTTATAAGCACTCTCTTTCTCAGCTGCATAATGTAAAAATATTTTTAAAGCATATTTCCTTTGTTGTTTCCTTGCAGTAATGCTCTTATTTCCTATAGGCGTTTCCTATAGGAGTAAATTAACATTGCCAATTAGAGATGCAGATGAACTTTTACAGGGCCCATCAGCTCGGGCCTCTCAGTTTCAGGGAGCAGCTCTGTATTCCTCTAGCCCTGCTGACAGTGGCCTATTTTTATTTCTTCATGTTAGTCGACAATGTCAGTTACAAATGCAATAGAATCAGATCAGAACTTAGCTGACTGTCATATAGATTCTGCTCTGATACGAATCAAAGCATAACCGTAGAAAAAGGTTCACGTAATATTTTCCAGTTGTCAAGTTTTTCACTAAGCTCAATTTTACACCATGTCAATCTACAAACCTTACCAGTATTTACTCACCACTTGACAATTGCTAATCTGTTGGGAGCCGACTGCACCTCAGTATCTGACATGGCTAAGCGCACTGCTATTGTGACAAATTCTGAAGCTCTGACTGAGAAACAGATACTGCTTTATATCTTAAAAAATTTAAATTCCCCTTCTAATAGATATATCACAATAATTCTATTTTATACACTAAAGGCAATTTTAGTCACACTACTAGTCTCTTAGTAAGGGTCAAAGTACACACCCTGTAAATCTTAAGATCCTGCTTAGACAATAGTTTTTAGAATAATTGTTGGGTAGTCATGGTAACCATCCTTTGGGCGATTATGTAGAGGCTTGGCCTTGGTCTCAGTCATTGAGGGTGGAGGGATTTGGACTCAGTTAAGATAAATTAGTCTTTAGCATAGAAAAGGTCTAGCTGTACCCTGGAGCATAAGAATTATGAGGAGGTAAAACCCTGATACTAATGGAAACAATGTTCAAACTGTCCGGTATAAAAAGGGACTTGCTGTAAAAATAAAGTGTGACACTTCTTCTTGAAAAAATGCCCCTGTGTCTCCCTCCGTTTTTTCCTTTTCCTCGCCGAGGCCGTCTCCACCTGAGGGAACCCCTGGATCTGCGGGAGCTGGTCTCCTGCACTAATCAACAAGAGTAGCTTAAACACTACACAAAGCATGGAATTAGATATGAAATGTGTACATATATGTGGTAGGCATTACTTCTGTTCCCTAGCATCCAGTTCTTCTCCACTTCCAGCCACAGAGCAAGACTACACTCCAGCCCTCGAAAGTGAGAAATGGCCTTCTTACTGATTTTGGCCAATGGAATGTGTGAGAAAGTGACATGCATCACTTCCTAGTGGAAGTATTGAACTTCTAGTAATGGATTCACTAGCCCTCTCTTTGCCTATTAAGTGATTATGGGAGCATATCTTGATATGGAAGTGCCATAAAATAAAGCAGCTTGGAATGCTGAGCTCGGAAAACAGGTATCTTGAAAGGTCCCCCCAACCCACAGCAAACTTAGCATTAGAGAGAGAGAATCTTCTGTTACTTGGTGGTGATTGTTACAGCAGTATAACCTAACCCATCCTGACTGATACAGTATTGTATGTGATCCATGATTTGCATATGTGTAATCCCTGAGTAAATGAGTTGTTCTGTCAATGGTCAAACATTACTTTAACCCTACTACCTTGAAAACAGGTACTAATGTGTACAAGGAGAACGGCGAAAGATAATTTGTGTAAATCAGTGTACAACTGTCTTTACTTCTATAAAAGCACTGTCCTCCTCCAGAACTATAGCTGAGGGTGAACACATTCCTTTCCCAGACAATATAAACTCGTGGAGTGACAACCCTCAACTATGATTAAACTCTCCCCCACCTTCCCTGTCAATCGCACTCATGATAGGCAGAATTGAACCTTCCAAGTACCTTCTCCAAGAACCAGAAAGTTCTGGTTCCCAAAGTACATTCTTCTCTGCACAAAGGGATACTTGAAATACATGAATGGGAGAAATGGCTCAGAAAAATAAGAGCTAACCAATCTCAAAATCTAACCACTCCATTTTTGAGGTTAACAGAAAAGCTCATTTGGCTTTTTTTTGTTGTTTCATTGCAAATCTAAAATTCCTCTTTTCCACCAAGTTGGTATGAGAAATATCATATTGAGAAATACAAGAAAAACGGTTTCAGTGCTGTGGCCTATCTATCTAAGTGACAAAAGATATTATGATCAAACTTTCACATGTGGACAATGAGGTACTTACCCTGACCCATCTTAATCATGATACACATAAGCCAGCTTGCTACAAAAGTAGTGCCACCTATGAACTGGTAAGAAGCTAGAGAGGAAACATCAATCAATACGGGGAAATCCACTCATGAAACTGAATATGGGTCGAATACTATATTCAAAGGTAATTTATTATGACATAGATCTCCTTGGTTGACATACGGGAAGTTGTTTCAAACAGCATGTATTGTTTGATTGGGTTTTTATAAAGCTTTGCGTATATTCCTTTTCTCTTAAGTTAGATGAATACAACTATTTTTCACCTTTTTTTCTCTTTTTTTGGTAGCTCTGGGCAGTGAAATTAAAGAGATCTCCACTTTTCCTTTTATAATTTCCATGTTGCCTGAATTTTTATATGTATTACTTTTATAAACAACAAAGAAGCATTTGTGGGAGGAAAAGCAATTCATGAGTAAAAATGAAAGTTTCATATTAACTTGATTTAATTTTCCATCTATTTCCTTTAGTCTTCTATCCAATTGTCTGCTGTTGATTTGAGAAATGCAACTATGCAGGATACATCATTTATCTGGGGGTTAATGAGAATTCCACTTGTATCTATTAGAGTTTAGGGTTATTAGACACTAAATATTCTTCTCTAAAAGTGAATTATAAACTGGACAGAATGTAATCTCTCTTTGTTTAAGTTGGTCTTCTGTGAGGGCAAGGAATAGATCGCTCAAGATCTTTTACAGGTGTTTCTGGTTGTCTGCTTTCTAATAAGGCTTGTGAATATATATAAAAAAACCTATATTTTATCACAATTTAAAAAGCAACTAAGGTTCTCAGACATGACCCACAAATACATCATAAGCTTTGGCCTTTGTTATTCCTTTTCCCAGCAACACAAAGTTAACTCTGTGAGGATCTTCATAGCCCCTTATCCAAGTGTAGTGGGAAACCATCTTTATCCTTAGAAACACAGTAATACCTTGGTTTGCAAGCATAATTCGTTCCAGAAACAAACTACTCGTATTGCAAGACATTGCTCATTTACCACGTTAAAATGTATTAGAAAAGTTTGCTCGTCTTGTGGAACACTCGCAAAACACGTTACTCGCACCCCAAGGTTTTACTGTATGTGCCATCTTCACCTTTAAGTTAGATGCAGAGAAATGGAAATTCTATTTTAACCTACAAATACTAACCTTTTGATTACCCCCACAGTACATGGTGGAGGCCCAATATCTTCTGATTGGGTGGATGGAATGAAACCCCAAAGAACTTTAGGAATTCATTCTTTAAAGCATTAGGCTGCTAATTACATCATCAATGGTTAAAGAGAAAAGCAGGGCAGAATATTTGTCCTGCCTGTGGTGACATGGTAACATTCCATGGAAATCATCCCAAAGACAACCTGCCCCAGTCTCTCTCTCTCTCTCTCTCTCTCTCTCTCTCTCTCTCTCTCTCTCTCTCTCTTCTCTCATACATATTCAAAATGGAAGAAATCTGGTTTTGAGACTGCAAAAGCAAATCTGACCCCCTTTCCCTCCCCCAACCCCGCCTCACCTAACTCCTCTAAATGGAACTATAATTAGCATAACAAGTAAAAGGTTTCAACTTGATAGTACCAAAAAAAAAAAAGGTAGTAAAACTGTTTTTTCAGTATTTATTCTAGGGAAGAACTATTAATAGAAAAAACCTCAGATAATCTTGCTCATTTTGAAGCTCTAATCCAGACAAACCTGGACAAGGGAAAGGGTTTCTGAACTAGTGCAAATAATAATAAATTAACTGTACTCATAAAAGCAGTCCTTTATTCCTTTTTTCTTCCAGAGCTGAACTTGTTTTGAATTTCTTAAATTAACTAAGATTTCAAGGAAACTAAGGGAAACAAAGCTGTGAACATCATGGGTAAGGTGATCACTAGAAACTTCATAGCCTGCCTGTTATTAGAAGCCCAACTTGACATTTAAAAATGTTATTTCTATGTTATATTTCACTCCCTATAATACCACTGGAGAGTCACAAATTATTACTATTAGGCTTACTAATGAAATTTTGTTAACATTTAGTGCGAATGAATTCAGAGTGCTGAGTCTGTGTATGCTGGATACATTAGTTATACTAGTTATACTAGTTACATGATAGTTACTATAGTTACACAGGTTACACTATTAACTCTAAATCAACCAAAAACAAATACTTTTTCTAATTTACAGATTTATTTGTTGCTGTGAATACCTGTGACTTACTGAAGCTGAGTATATCGCAAAAGGATGAATCCCTTTAATGAATATGACAAATTTCTGAGTTTGGGGAGCATAAAACTCTACCATTATAGAGAAAGACTGAAACACAGAATACGGAAAGGTGTCCCTAAAAGTCGGTTCGGAAAGAATGACAAAGGGCTTTTTATTCTGGGATTTGTCTCAGGGAAGATCATACATGTGTGCAGGAGCTCAGATTCCATCTGTTGCTTTAGAGCCAAGGGCTTTATTGTATCAGCTTTGTGCTCTTATCTGATGGCAATAAATTCCCAACCAGAGTGAAACACCAGCTTAGCCAGTGACTCCTGCTGTTCAGATCAGACAAGGGAGCAGGTCTTTCTTCCCAGAGACACTCTGTGACTCCTGGACCACCCTCTATGAATGGCCTTGGGATTTTGCTGTCTCCATTCAGCATTTCCTAATGTGAGCAATTAGGAGATGCTTCATTTCAGGAGTCTCATCAGCAGATGCGACACATCAGTGAGCAATAAACTACTGGAACCTGGGAAAGAGGCAGGGAAATTGGGGAGAAAGAAACAGGGGAGGGCAAAGAATAAGTATCTGGCAGAGTGCCTTGCATATCAGAGGTGCTCAATAAATATTTCTTTAATTAAGGGTGCAAAATAAATTAGGTATACACAGTTGACAGGAATTTCAAAATGTTGAACCCCCAAGACCAAGGAATTCCTACTGATCCAGCAAATTTGAGACACGCTGTAAACAAAAGGTAGCTGGGGAGGATATGTGCACTAAACAGAAATGGAATTTCCTTCAGAGGTCCATGGCACTGAACTTGCCCTCCGGTGTTTTTGTTTGGTTGGTTGGTTGGTTGGGTTTTGCTTTTTGAAGCGGAAGCAGCCTAGGGACGCACTAGTAAGACATGCCATGCATTAGCCCCATCCTTTCTCCCCCGTGTCCAGGGCCATTGTCTCATTGAGGGAATAATAGAAGAAATAGAAGTTTGGTGCCTCCCAACGCACCAACCACAGCCTCCACCATGTGCCTCTAGCTGTTCCGAAGAAAAGCACAGCACTATAAAACAGCTTTCTCAGTCCATTCCAAGTCATCTGTTGATTACAACTCTCACGTGGCTGGGGAAGAACAAAACAATTATGTTGCAGTAGATGATCACTTTAGGTGTATTTTTTTTTTTAAACATTTTGGAGCTGTTGTTTTTAGCCATTCTACGAGCTCCTAAGCATCCATCCATTGTTTTCAGGCCTTTCTCAAAGGGCACGTTCGCTGTATTTGGTACAAGGAGGCCTCGGGAACTCGAGGGGTTCATACTGGCTTAGGACCCAGCCACCAGAGAGCCCCGCGCAATTACAGCTCTCCCCGGGAAGGGCTCCTTCTCAGCCAGGTGGCCCCGCGGGCAGGGGCCTGGGATGGCTGTTGCTTCGCCCAGGGAGCTGTCAGCCCGCGCCCAGCGCCCGCACTCCGGCAGAGTGCCGACCGCAGTCTTGGTCACCGCTGCCCATTCCGCACCTTTTCCAGGGCCAGCCTTTCTCTTCTGGCGAAGCCTTTCACATCGGCTTCGGCGGGGACGGGGACAGTAGGCACGGCATGGGCCAAGCTTCTCTCGTGGACCCCGCACCTGCCGAGTCAGAACCTTTGTTTGCTTTTCCAGCTCGGGTCTGGGTCCCGCCGGCCCCTTGAAATCTTAAAGGAGGTACACGCTACCGCTTGCGTTAGCAGTTGGTAAACTGTTCTCCGTTAGTCTGGCTCTTCTTAAAATGCGAGACAACGGCTCTCCCGTCACAGGCCGGGACCTCGGTATCGGAAATCTGCGTCTTATCCTTTGGGGTCCGAGGGAGCCCAGAGCGCGCTGCCAGGGAGCTGCGGGCACCTGCCCCGCGTGCTCTGGCATCTAGCGCGTTCGGCATCCTGGCCGTGGGGCGCGGGGCGCGGGTGCAGGGAGGGTCAAAGACGAAAAAATGTAGTAACCCATCCACCGCCAATCGCCCCCCAAAAAGCTGGCCTAACACCCAACGCGTAAAATGTGAAAGATCTCAGAGCCTCAGCCGCGTAAAGGGAGCCTACTTGAAATCCTAGTGGAATCATCTGTTTGTGAAATGGCGCCGCCAGATGGCTGCCGCGAATCCCACCGAAAGACGCTGGGGCTGGAGCGCCACTCCGCCCTACCAGAGCAGGGATGGCCTGGGACGTCCCAGGAGGAGAAAGTGACGTCACCCACCCGGCCAGCCTGGTTGTGGATGAAAGCCAAGCAACAACACTGTTGGGAAACACCCAACAGGTCAAGATGCGTCCCCAAAGCCAGCCCGTGTAACACCAGCGGCGGGACCCTCACGGTGTGATCCCGTTCCAGCTACTTAACCCCTCTGTGCCTCCGTTTTCTCGTGACTACTTACGAATTGGCAAAATGATAATAGTCACACCCATCTGCCGGGTGACAGTGAGGATTTCAGGAGACGTGGGGCCCGTGGTCAGTCTGTTAGTGCAGCCTCTCTGCGTGGGCGCGCATCCAGGCTCTCCTGGAGGCTCAGGGCCTGCCCTGGCTAAATGCATCCTACCTGACTCAGGAGTTGCTGTAAAGGCTTAAAGCCTCAACGAAGGCCGTGTCTTTTAATAAGGAGCAGGTGTTATGGAGCCAACGGGTTTGTTGCTTGGGGTGTTCTATTTAAGGGAGAAGTGTTTGTGGGTAGGTCATTTTATTTACTTGCAGCAAGGAAAAGAGACAGGGGATTCATATACAAAGCTGTCTCCCCAATGAAGGCTCACCCATTACTTATATACATTATTTGGTGAATTACATGTTGATTTCTTCTTTGCAGCTGGCTTACTTACCCAGTTGTGCTCGAGTCAAGCTCAGCCAGTTACAGCTGTATCTGCAAAATACTGTGCTACGTTTTAACATTTAGCAAGAATAGCATTTAGTAAGAACCTCCCCGACCTTGAGATCTTCGTGTTATAAATACAGGGAAACCCGAGATTTCCAATCAAAAGGGTCAGTCGTTTGGGGGCTGAGAAGCTTGTATCCAATTTGAGGCTGCCCCTTCACGCCGATGCTGGATTTTGAGAATTAAGAAACTGGCATATTACACTTGTTCTCCTCTTTCTTGCTTGCGCTCCCTCTCAGAAATTAGTACATATGCCTTAACTTTACTATTCGTGAGTGGGAGCCAGAGGGTCCTTTTCCCCGGCTCTCCACAGATGCTGAGCAGACGCAGGGGTCTGAGACCCCTCCTGCAGGACAAAATCTCTGAGCATGAGAGCGAGGGTCCTGCCGGCCCAGAAACTCTTGTACCTACTACAGCCGAATTGTTCTGGCAAGGTTGCGGGGGTGGGGGGGGTGTCTTTGTGCCTCCAGATTCTTCTGTGCCTAGTCAACCGGAAACACTCAAGCAGAGCAGCGGGCCAAATCCACAACACGGATTGTCGAGTCTCTTCTCCAGGCCTTCAGCATTTGGGTGGGATGTTGTTCACTGGGTGTGTGGTGGGGTGTGGGAAGAGGTCCAACTCCATTACCAGGGACCCATGGCAGGCAGCCCTCTGTAAGCAGGCTGCCCGGAGGAGTGAGCACCCACCACCGTTTACCCTGGGTTTGGGTGAATAGTTTCGGTTTCTAAAAAAGGGCAAGTACTAAATGAACTGGGGATGGAGGTGGTAAGCATCTATCTATTCTCAGTTTGTAAAAGCAAAAAGCCTTCGGATAAGCGACAAGGATCTGCGGAGACCCACAGGCACCAGAGCCAACCAGGAGCGCGGAGGAGTTTGGGTGAATGAAGGTGCCACGGCGTGGCTGCACCACGTGAGCGCGCCTCTCTGCGGTTGCACAGCGACCCCGGCTGGGGAGGCGCGCCCGCGACTGTACCAAGCATCCGCTTCCGTGCGCGTTTCGCAAGGTCCGCGCTCGCGTCGCACCCTCGGTGGGAGGTTATGCTCCTGTCCCCCTCCATCAGCTTGTCCCGCGGGCGCGCCTGTCACGCGGACACGCACTTGCCCCGGCACGAAAGAGCGAAGAAGGAAAGGGAGTGGGGCGCGCCCCGAGGTGGGGAAGGAGACGCGGCTTGTGCAGGATGAAGTCGAGGCTGGGTGGCGCGGGAGCCAGGAGGACTGGAAGCGCGGCGGCGTTGGAGACTCCAGGGAGGCTCTTGGCGCCCCCTGGCGGCCAACGGGGCCGCGAGGGTTCTCGAAACAATACCTGCAGCCCCGCGGGCCAGCGGGGCCCCTAAGCCTGGGCTGCGCCGGGGTGTGCGGCGAGGCCTCTCCTCAAACAAGCCCGACCGGCCGTGGGCTCCTCGAGCCCGGTCCGTGCTAGGGGCTGTAATGGACCGCGGCGCCCCCGGGGAAGGGCGTTCGGGGCTGGAGCGGTGGAGGCAGGAAGGCCTTCATCCTACCTCCGGGCCCGAGTCTCCCCCAGCTCAGGCTCTGGTTGATTCGGAATTCTTCCGTTTCATTTGGGATTTATTTTCAAACTAGTGTGTTTTGGGGGAGCGGGACTTTTCGACCTCTTGGGGTTTTAGTTAGAAACGAAAAGGCCGTGGACCAATTCGACGAGGGAGCGGCCTTTTGCTGTCGCCCCCGGCCATTCCCGAGCAAAAATGCACCCAAGGTCAAAAGACAAAAGATGGAAACTGGACTTCAGGGACGAGGTTCTCGAAGTCCAGAAAACGCTCTCCCTCCAGATGGTGCTTTTCCCTGTGTGTTTACGGCCAGAACGGAGTAGGAGAAAACCATGGGCTTTCACCACCCACATGAACCCCCTCCTCTAAGCAGTGGGACCACAAAGCGAGCCAGGCGACCTGGACCTGGGGAGTCAAGGCCAAGGCCTCTTTCCGGAAGGAGGGAAATAGAGCCTGCCGATGGCTCGGAGTGGCCGGGAAGTAATAACAATGCGCCCCCCTTACATATGAAAGAACTTTGGCGGGCTCCCTCCTCTGGGATTATCTCTTTGGACCTGCACCGCCACCCCGGTAGGGAGGATGAGGGGGCGGAGACGACCTGCCTCTAGGGGACACTTGGAGCGGTTAGAGGAAAGGGGCTCCCCATCGCACACGGTCC
This sequence comes from Hipposideros armiger, assembly GCF_001890085.2. NCBI lineage: Eukaryota > Metazoa > Chordata > Mammalia > Chiroptera > Hipposideridae > Hipposideros > Hipposideros armiger. The sequence continues at coordinate 4,009,569 of NW_017731408.1, read as the reverse complement.
CTCTGCTGGCACCCCGGTCCCAGTTTACAGCTATGAACTTACCGTTTGCAGTCCCCAGGGGCACTGGAGCTCCAGCCACGCGGGCAAAGGCCGGCATGTTTGTTCCCTTCTGCACACGCGGCGCCCAGCTCCGCGCCCGTTGGCATATGTGGGATGAAAGAACCAACTCTGCCAAGGCCACGACTGGCGCTTGTTGCTCTCTAGGCAGGTGTCCCTCCTCTGCCCACCCCCACCCCTTCCCAGTCGGCCCACCTGGCCCATTTTCTGCCAGTCCCTTGAGCCCAGCACTAGTCCTTCCAAACCGTGCCCTGGTGCACATCCTCCGGCTTTCCTGAGAGCCCCGCGAGGTCTCTGTGTTAGGGCCAGTGATGCCTTTGAGCCTTGAGTCATCCCATTCAATTAAGGAAGGACAGGTCTCTTCCCAAACTGGGAAACGGTGGCAGTCGTGTGTGATTCAGACGAGACCCTGTAGAGATGTTTCCGCAACAGCAAAACCTAGATGCACCCCAACAAAATAACAACCCCAACGTTTTATTTTCTTTTCCATGTCAAAGTTTTGCACCTACGACTTATTGATAATCTGATTTTTACAAGGGAACGGGGGGGCACACCGTACAGGACAGGACAGGTTGGTAACAGTTGTTGGAGATTCCAGAGGCCACCAAGCTCGCAGAGGAGGCCTGGGACCGGCAGGTCCCGGCGCAAGCCCAGGGCACAAAGACCACGACGACTGCCGGTTAGCGCCCAGGGATGCAGTTCCACCGCGCAGCCCCGGGGGCAGAGCAGAAACTTCGGGATGGGGTCAAGCAAACCCTGGCTGGGGCCTCGCGGGGGGCGGAGCGCGTTCCGCCTGGGATCTGGCAGAGAGGCCGCCCACTGCGTCTCCAGCATCCCACGATCTCCCGCAGCCCGCGCCCGGCACAGTCACTGTTGGGACGCAGCTGCCAGGCTTGTCCATTTGTTTGTTTGTTGTTTAAAACGATCCTAGAGCGCGCGCTCGGCAGCATCTGAAGGGGGGTTGGGAGACAGCCAAAATTTCCTTCCAGGGAGCGCGTGAGGGGCATTCTCAAAGGAAAACCAGACCAAGAGAGTAGTGACCAGCCCTCCTCAGATTACTCTGCACTGGCTCCTCCCTTGCTCCCCCCACCCCCAGATTTGCATAAAAAAGGCCAAGAAAACTCTGGCTGGGCCCCAACAACCGTTCACTCAGCTCCCCCGGGTCGGAGCCCCCCCCTCCTCCCGGAGCTGCGCACAGGCTTGCTGCACGAAGCCGAGAGGAGAGCGCCTCGCCCCGCAGTTCAGCCGGCGTCCGACCTCTCGGCGGTCCCGCCGCCCGCTTTCCAGGCTCCCTAGCCGCGTCAAGCGAGCGAGCGGGCCCGGGACAAGCTCGGGCCCCGGCCGCCTCGCGCTTCCCCGGTTCCGATCCCTCCGCCCCCCGGGGGTCGCGCGCCCACGATGCCGCAGGGCCCCGGCTCGCTGCTGTTGCTGGTCCTCGCCTCGCACTGCTGCTTGGGCTCCGCGCGCGGGCTCTTCTTCGGCCAGCCCGACTTCTCCTACAAGCGCAGCAATTGCAAGCCCATCCCGGCCAACCTGCAGCTATGCCACGGCATAGAGTACCAGAACATGCGGCTGCCCAACCTGCTGGGCCACGAGACCATGAAGGAGGTGCTGGAGCAGGCGGGCGCCTGGATCCCGCTGGTCATGAAGCAGTGCCACCCGGACACCAAGAAGTTCCTGTGTTCGCTCTTCGCCCCGGTCTGTCTCGATGACCTGGACGAAACCATCCAGCCGTGCCACTCGCTCTGCGTGCAGGTGAAGGACCGCTGCGCTCCGGTCATGTCCGCCTTCGGCTTCCCCTGGCCCGACATGCTCGAGTGCGACCGTTTCCCCCAGGACAACGACCTTTGCATCCCCCTCGCTAGCAGCGACCACCTCCTGCCGGCCACCGAAGAAGGTAAGCCTTACCCCCTATTTCCCCTCCTTCCACCTTCGCTAAGGCTTGGTGGGGGGGAGGGAATCCCAAGGCCCCAGCCCCACGTCCCGATGCGTCCACACCTGGGGTACTAGTCCCTGGAGGGGGGCAGACGCTCTCTTTGCCTTGGTGTGTCATCGTGACAAATTTGAGACAACCTCCCCCCACACACCCAAGCCTCTAATTCCCTTCCGGAGTTATACCAGTTGCTCTTTCTTAGATTAAAAAAAAAAAAAAAAAAAAAAAGAACGAAAGAAAACGAAGAACTGAACGGCATCTTTTCCTTATAGATATATAATTGTTTTTGAACATGCTAGCAGGGAGGCCGAAATTTGGAGACCGTTGGCAATGGCCCTGGGTGGAGGAGTTGGTGGTGAGCATCTGGTCGCAGGCTCCTCGCTCAGCCTCCTGCAGCACGATCTTACCGCCGGGCAGGATTCTAGGCACTGGAACATTCCCCTACAGACAGGATAGCCAAAATCTACAAAACATATAGTCTTGTGAGGTACTTTTTGTTCTTTGGGGATGTAAGTTCGGGAAATAAAAGCAGGACTGGCTCTGAGTGTGTTGAAAGTTGAGCATTTGTTGTAACTGCTCAGGTGTCTAAGGAAGGAGGCATAAAGGGAATCTCCAGGGAACATTTTCTATCACAATTCAGCTTTTATCTTGGGAGTGGTTTTAATTAACTGGAGAAAATCATGCAAAAGAGAGTTTCCCAAGTTTTTAGAAAACAGAGGGGGAGTTCCTGTGCAAAAACCATCAAAGCAATGAAAACCTCATGGGCTCTTGATATTCTTCCTGAAAGGAAAACATATACAATGTGTCTGAGCTGATTTAGGCCCTCCTGGGATGGAAAGGGGGCTTCTAATCCCTTTCAGGGCTCCAGCAGCATCTCCCTTTCAATCTCTAATTGTTTTCCTACAGCCATCATTAGTTAGAGAAAATGCAAAGTTGCTTAGCAATCTTTCCTGGCAGGCACCATGAATGTGCAATCATCTTATTGGTTAGATTTCTAATTTATTGCAAATGTTTGGCATATTTCAAACATTTGTCCAACATACACCACAGACCAACCACTACAGGTTAGTAACATTTTATATACATTCCTAGAGCTCCTAATTGGAAATGTTTCATTTTGTTTGAGTGAGGGGAGTTAAGGGCAGTTTTATGTGTGTTGCTTTTGTTTTTATTTCTTTCCACTATCAGCACCAACATTACACTACCTTTCTCCTCAAAGCCATTTCTCCCTTCAAAATAAAAGTTTATGCTCTTCAAACCATGCTCTGCCATTTTTCTAACTTGGTAAATAACTCTTCTATCATGAGTTGCACGAAGTTTGTTGTTTTTTTCTGTGAAAATTCTGTTTTGTATTAATGAAAATCAAATTTCACCTAAATTTTAAAGAAAGCATTAACACATTTATGAATGGGGAAAAGGGAGTATGTTTTCCTTTTCCCAAGAAATCCAGCTTTAGAAGAGCCTTTAGTAGTCTCTCTGACTACTCACTGTACAAGTGCCCATTCCTAGGTTTGGTCAGACCCCGGAGACGGCTTGCTTCAACTTTGATTAGCTTCAGGAAAAGCTTTCGGGGCTGTGTGTGTGTGTGTGTGTGTGTGTGTGTGTGTGTGTGTGTGTGTGTTTGGCTGGTTGTTTTCTGTTTTGTTTTTGAGAATTTGAGATGGACAAAAAGGGGCAAGAAGAACCCTCACCAGGGACAAAGATAACAATGAAATACATGCTGCTTGACTCCAGCATGAACTTGGCAGAAAGTACAAGGTGATACAGAACCAGTTAGAACAGGTTGTTATACTTAGTGGGGTGTGTTTCCAAGGCGAGAAAGAGCCCCTCTGTGACCTTTATACCACTAGCCACTTCTCCCTGTCCAAACTTGAAAATATCTTGAAATGACTCTCCTGAGACGCAGCTCTGCTACAGAGCCCAGCAGCGTCCTGAATGTGCTGGTGCCCTGCAGCTGAGAGAGAATATTTTAGCCATCGTTTGTGGTTACATTTCCCAAAATCCTCAACAGTCTTCTGGGGCTTCCTCCTCAGAGAGGCTTTGGGAATGAACAACTGTTTCAGAGACTGAGTTTGTCCCAGGGGTGGGGAGGAAGAGCTAAAAATCTACAACCCATCCCAGTTAACTGGAGCTGTACCTGCACACTCTGCCCCCAATGCCCTTTTTCTTGGACAGAGGCTTTTTATTACACACAGCATATGGGCGTTTTTGCCCATCAAAAAATGGCAGGCAGGGGAGATTTCTTAGGAATGATTAATCCTTCTTTTATAAAGGAGGCAGAAGCTGGTCTTGTAGGACAATTGCTACTCTTGCCTCGGTGGGCCCCTGTGAGTTATTTACAAACCCCACCTGCTGCCCCCTTCTAAGCAAACTTACTAATTGTTCACCTTTCTAGCTCCAAAGGTATGTGAAGCCTGCAAAAATAAAAATGAGGATGACAACGACATAATGGAAACTCTTTGTAAAAATGATTTTGGTAAGTAAAACACCACCAACAACAAAATATTTCACATTCAAAAATTTTATTTACCACTAAAACTTAAAGGTGCAAATAATTAAGATGTTATTTGATAAAGGTTGGGTAAAATACCATCACTGTTCAACTTTCCTAAAATCATTTAACTTGCTCTACCCTAGTTTCCTCCCTATGTAACTGTCTTGTATTGAGTTGTATCTTTTTAGGTGAGATTCGTTGTTTTGCTAGGCAATAATCAAATAATGATAATTATCCAAATTATGAATTTTTCGATGGCACGTTTTTCATTTCATTTTGGCTTTTTCTTGCGAACAAGCCTAATCCTGGGCCATGTTCTCCTTCTAACACTTGACATGCACACCAGGGATGGAAACATAAATATTAGCCCCAGCAAAATAACCTCAAGGCATTAAGTTGGCCACAAATAAAAATGTACTTCAGTGCCAAACAGAAATATTCTTACTTGATTCATAATGCTTTACACTTTAGTGTTCCACCATTAGTGAATATATCCAAGGCACTGGTTAACACTTGAAGGGGGTTCCTTAAATTTAAAACAGAATAAATAAAGCTTAGAAATTTATTTTGGCAAGATACATGAAAGATGCCATGATGGCATGGTGCTTAGGGACAATAAACAATGTGTGTGATACGTTACCCAAGTTCTATAGAGTGTAAGTCACCACCCTCAAGTGACTATTATAAAAAGAAGGAAAGTTGGAAACTGTCCACACAGGACTCCATCAGCACCTTACCTGCTGCTATCCTCAGGCCTCCGAGGTGAGGGCAGGAGCCCAGCTAGACACGGGATCGATGCTAAATTCACAGCTGTCCATAGCTGAGACCTTTACTTAGACTCCTTAGGCATTCTGGCTTTCATTGCATTCCAAAACCAGGCACCTTTTGATGTGTATAAGTTGGTACCCCTTAGAATCATTTATTCAGGCAGAAAGCTGAACTTACTGGTAAATAGGTATGGTTCGTGCTCTATCAAATAATAGTGGACTTGAACAGATCTCTATTCATATAATTTCTACATCCTCAACAAAGTCCTTGAGGCTGAGAGAAGTCACTCTCACTCCCACTATTAAGGATGCCCTCTCAGAAATCTCAGGCCTCGTCGGGTTCCTGAAACTCTGGGAACAATCCGATCACTACTCCTTACAACCCCAGGTCTCTTCCATGAAGTGCCCTGGGTTTAACCTTAGCTGGTCCCAGAACAACCAGAGCCACAGCTTTTGGAAAAGCTTCACACGGACAAAGAAGGGAGAAAGAAAGGCTGCAACTCTAAGTCCCCATTAATACTTCCCCTCAGCAAGAGCCACAAATGGGATGAGAGGGTTTCCTCTGCCTATATTCAGATCTATACAAGTCTCAGAGTAGTTGAGGGCCAGGCACATTGGTAGCAGCAATCCCAAACCTCCAGGGCCTTGCCAAACCACAGCTTCCATGCTATATGATTTGATTAAGGACAAGATAGAAAAACAATTTTAATAAAATTTACATTAAAATGCATATAAAATATCATTTTCTTCTGACAGCTTTTGTCCTTTGCACTAGATTTAACACAGATCTCTTCCACGAAAAAACTGGTTGTATCATGAGGCTCCAAAACAGTTGATTTAGGGAACACACAACACACACACACACACACACACATACACACACACCTGGGCCAAAACCAAAAATGGGTGTGTGTGCTAGTCTGTCCTTAGAGGAGAAAGCCTTTCAAAACAACATGGAAGTCATTACAGTTAAAGTATCACACATGTTCATTCAGCACAAGCGTTGTTTTCTATTTCCCCACGTTCATTTTGTCACAAAAGGAATAATGAACTGAATTGTAGAAAGTACATCATATACTCCTTGTTTATAAGCAGTAATCCATGTTGCCTCTGTACTTTGGGGGATTAATGGAAGAGTAGAAATCTGATTTCACTAACATCACACTCTTCCCCCACGGCACTCCTTATTTCAGTGGCGAAAGTACTGGTAAAGATAGGAAGGCCCAAACTGTATACAACCTATTGTTGGGTCAGATAGTGTCATCCCCACTGTCTCCTACCCACATCCTGAATCCCAGTTCACATCTTCCAGGGCAGGAAAAGTTAATCTGAGGCTTTGATTCCCTATATTTGGTCCCAGCTGAAAATCCAGGGAGGAAATGCCTGATGTTTCCCCATGTTGGTTATTTCAAAGCTAGAGAAATATGAATAATAAACCTTCCCTTTGGTTAAGTGATGATTTTTCTCATGTCTGGAGCTCAAGAATGTTTAATTTGACCAGGTGAGATCTCACACATGCTCTATCTGTGCTATAGACGAGGATCCTGGGCAACATATAATCACTTATCTCATCATATATTGTCCCCGTCCCCACCCTTTACCCAGGGGCCACAGGAACGAGACATTTCCATGTGAGTTGTTCCAGGATTTAAGTATCATAAACCCGAAGAACTCAGTATTATGGTTCAGATGCATATCAGACAGAACATTGGTTGGCCAAGTCACAGCATCCTTGATTTACCTGGATCATTTCCCAGTTGACTGGAAAAGCCATGCCTAAGTCAGATTCTCCTTCTAAGTAAGAAACCCCCAAAGCAGCTAAACACACACACACAATTCTTCCTCTATTATTAATTTAAAAACTGCATTAAACTCCATCAAAGTCAGGAAGTTAACAATGGCACCAAGGGTCTTGGCACACATTACAGTTGGGCGAGTCAATGCTCCAACCAGGACAAGGAATTGGAAGTTGTCTATCGAGACTACTGTGATGTTATAGGAGGAGGTGTAGGGACCAGTGTTCTGAGAACTAGACTCAGCGAGGACACAACCTAACTGTGACCTCGTGTAAACCACTACGTCTGGATTTCAGATTCTTCGTGTACCAACAAGAGATTTTAATGGGATAATTTCTTCTAACCTTAAAATTCTATACTTTCCCTGCCTTCATGGAGTCTTGAAATGTTATTCCTGCATGTGTGTTTGTAGGGTTTTCTTTCCCAAAGCATACTGTTTATGAGTATAAAATGTGTCTTTTATGTAAACCACTTACTTTTGGTCTTAGCATTCTAATGAGTCTAATATCCATTTTGGAAACAGTACATATATGATCTGTAAACGCCCTGGCCTTGGACAGGCAAATGATAGCATATGAGGATGAGGTCTTCAGAAAAACACTTTTACAGCTAAACATGTGCTCTTAAAAAGAGTCTTGGATATTTTACTCCTAGTTGCTTTACCAAATCAAATGCAGCTGTAAGATCAATTCTCCTTCCCTGTAGTCTGTTCTTTAGAAAACAATGATTGTGTGATATAATTTCCTTACAGGTTTGTCCAAAAACCTCTCCGACGTAATAAATTGAGTTTAAAGCGTATGGCCACAGAAGGATCGTGTTTCACCTACGAATCGGCCATTTCTTTTCATGCTGACGTTTCCAATAGGGGAAGTCATTTGTTGAGGGGAGCACAAACCACATGCGACCTACACGCAAACACAAGGAGGGCAAGGGGAGTGGAGTCCTGCAAAGGAAGTTTCCTGGCAAAGGTTTTGAGGCTTTAGACCTGGAGCCACCTGCTGCCCCCAGCCCCCAACCCCTTAGTGCAGCCGCTTACAGTCTAACTCCATCTAGGAAGCCCTTCCTTCCCCCCAAGCCAGGTCACACCAACAGGCAGTGGAAGGGGGTGAGGGAGGCCCCCAATCTAGACTGCATTCCCTCCTTATAACCGGTGTGATTCCGTCTCCTTTTATCGTGGTAGCACTGAAAATTAAAGTGAAGGAGATAACCTACATCAACAGAGATACCAAAATCATCCTGGAGACCAAGAGCAAGACCATTTACAAGCTGAATGGTGTATCCGAAAGGGACCTGAAGAAGTCGGTGCTGTGGCTCAAAGACAGCTTGCAGTGCACCTGCGAGGAGATGAATGACATCAACGCGCCCTATCTGGTCATGGGACAGAAACTGGGCGGGGAGCTGGTGATCACCTCCGTGAAGCGGTGGCAGAAGGGGCAGAGAGAGTTCAAGCGCATCTCCCGCAGCATCCGCAAGCTGCAGTGCTAGTTCCGGCGCCTCGGTTGCTCCTGACAGGCCAGCTCCAGGGCTCGGCTGACCATATCTGCTCCGAGGCCTCAGCTCTCGTATCCCAAGCACAGTCCCTTCAGCTCCAGCCCCAGCCTGGAGCAGTGTCCCCTGCCTTTTGCACATTTGCACCCCCAGCATTTCCTGAGTTATAAGGCCTTAGGAGGCCTCAGGAATGGATAGCTGTTTTCACATAAAGGAAAAAACCCCAAGTCTTGTAGAAATATTCAAACGAATAAAATCGTGCATATTTTTATAAAGTTTTAAAATAGCTCACTTGAAAGCTAGTTTTGAATAGGTGACTTGGGTCTGATTATTTTTCCTGTTTGGTTTGGGTCACCTGATTTTCACTTTTCACAGAGGTTGCCATAACCTACAAATAGCTTCATTTTTTGTATGTGGCCCAAACTGTTGTGGGTTGCAAACCCGGTTGAGATAAAGCTGGCTGTTATCTCAACATCGCTCAGCTCCAGCCTGAGAGACGCTGCCTGAGTCTTATAACAATTCACTCATCATTTTACACCCTCGTTGGGAACATAACTAGCATGTATTGCATTTCCAGGTAGAGTACTTCCACTTATAAGAAGCACATTAACCATCATAGCATGATTTCTTCCAGTAAAGGGCACAACAAATTTTATAATTGACCTGAATTCTTTAACCTTTGTTTAAAACATCTTTTTTACTTAATTTTGCAAATTAAACCATTGTAGCTTACCTGTAATATACAGTAGTTGACCTTAAAAAGTTGTAAAAATATTGCTTTAACCAACACTGTAAATATTTCAGATAAACATTATATTCCTTGTATATAAACTTTACATCCTGTTTTACCGACACTTCGTCTTCTGTCTTGTCTTTGTAGAAGGAATTGGGAAGGGACGTGTAGAAGAATAGTCACCTTTTTCCTGAGGCCCAGCTTTCCCCGTATGAAGTGCCTGTATCTTAAGTGACTCAGAAAGTATCTGGCCCCTGCACCACCCAGCTCCTGCCTGTGCCTCCCCATCTCATACAGATGCTTATGCTGCGGACCCCTGCAGCGAGGCAGACCTCTGCAGGTTCTGCAGGACTTGGCTGCTTTTGTCCCCTCTCAGCAATTCAGTAACTATGCAGCAACACTATTCTACACCTCTGGTCCATGAGCTCTACAGTCCTTTTCATTTCCAGAGATTTTCATAATGAAAAAGAACTGACCACTGCAAAAGTATTAGTTCTTTCCCCACTTAAACTAGAACCGTCAGATAAAAAGTCATGATTTGAAGAGGATCCATTAGAAGGCAGAGGGTAGGGAGGGGATGATGAAAAACCAACGTTTAAGAAGAGAAGAGGACATCTATCCATAAAACGTCCTTCCAAATGCTTCATTATCTGGGGGCCTCCAGAGAAATTCTATTAAACACATGAAGAAACAGGCTCAGAGGGGTTAGGCATCATTGCTCATAAGAGGCAGAGGCAGGGCCGGCCAAGTGGCTCAGTTGATTAAGAGCTCGCTCAAGAGTGCAAGCTCTGAGCAACAGCGGTTCGAGTCCCACCCAAGCTGAGCTGCCACTGAGCTGCCAAAAGGTGGCAGGATGGCTCAGCTAAAAAAAAAAAAAAAAAGGCAGAGACAGACCTGAAACTTGGGCATTTCAAATGACAAAGTCTATCTTCTATTCAACATAGGAGTGGATTATAAAAACATGGTGACGCTCATCTATTAAAGAAATATTTGTTGGGCATCTGCTATGTGCCTGGCCCTGTTGTAAGTACTGGCAATACATTAGTCCTTGTTCTTATGGAGCTTACTTGAAGTGAAAGAAAATAACGGCAATTGCAACTATAGATTTATAATTGATAAGTTATATGAAGTATAAGTACAGGTAACGTAAAAGAGCAATAGAGTGTCTCTAGCAAATCTGAAAGTTTTAGTGGCTTTTATGTGAAACCTTTATCTGGTGGCATTTTATTGATTTCTTTAAAAGTTTCCTGAACATACACCCATGGCCTCTCTATAGCACTTCAAGTTCTGACACCAAAAGTCAATATAGCCTACTGCCTGGGCTGCATGATTTCGGCAGTCTCTTTCATTTTCTTATGGGTTGCCACTTGACTCTGCTTCTCATCTGAATCAACAAACTCAAGACACCACTCTCTTCCTACAAGGTACCTATGGATTAGACTAGAAGGGGGACACTCATGGATCAAGGTCTACTCTCATTTTAGACATTTGAAATAGAAAACTAGGGGCCCTAGAAAAGGCGAAAGGGAAAAAAAGAGAGAAGATAAAAGACAAAAGAAACAGTAAACCAAAGATTTAGAGATTAGAAGAGTGAAATAAGTACAATGCATCAAAAACTAATAGAAAGAAACAATTTGGAAGAAAGTGGCCCATCTGAAGTCTCCCTTTCCAATCAAGCCAAAAGCCACTTGCCCAATATAATGGGATGCAAAACCTTCAGCTCTAGAGAGCCAGTTAATGCCAAACACAGCCTCCTTCAGTGACATTTTTGAGGAGCCTGCAACTCAGGCATCACTCCATTGTCTGCCTCCTGCCACATGTGCCCCCCAATAGACTTTCCATTCCAATATTTGATGAGGCTATAAGCCAATGAGACATGCTTCAGCAAAGTTGATTTTCGACAAGGGTGCCAAGGAAATAACTCGACGAGGAGAAGAATAGTCTTTTCAACAAATAGTGCCAGGACAACTGGCTATGCACATGCATAAGAATGAAATTGGACCTCTACTTCACACTATACATAAAAATTAACTCTAAGTGGATCAAAGCTCTCTACATGGAAGAACTAAAATTATAAAACTCTTAGAAGAAAACACAGGAGTACATCTCCACAACCTGGGATTAAGTAATGATTTCTTAGATATGACACCAAAAGCACCTGTACAAAAGAAAAATTGATAATTTAAAACTCTTGTGCTTCAAGGCACACCATCAAAAAAATTAAAAGACAACTCATAGAATGGGAAAGAATATTTGCAGATCATATATCTAATAAAGGGCCTGTATACAGAATATATAGAGAACTCTTAAAACTCAACAGTAAAAAAACTAATGACCCAGGCCAGCCAAGTGGCACATTGGTTAAGAGTTGGCTTGGGGTGCCAGCTCTGAGCAGCAGGGCCCCAGTTCAGATCCCATATGAGGGTCAGTGACGTGCATCCTCTACAGCTAAGATGGTGAACAACAGCTCAACCTGGAGCTGGGCTGCCATGAGTCACAAGCAACACGTAGGCTGCAGCCCCTGCTGCAATGGGCTGCTGTAAGCTACCATGAGTGGCTGGCAGCCAGCGTGAGCTGCCGTGAGCCGCTGTGAGTGGCCGTCCAATGGCCAATGAGCAACTGCCTGATCCAGGAAGAGCGCAATGATAATACCAACATGGGCCAGTGAAGCAACGTCCTCCACAACTAGACTGAAGAACAAAAGAGCAGCAACTTGTCTGTTCCCCTTCCCCAATTCCCCAATAAAATCTTTAAACAAAAAACAAAAAACTAATGACCCAATTTTAAAATGGGCAAAGAATCTAGACATTTCTCCAAAGAAGATATACAAATGGCCAATAATCACATAAAAAGATGTTTGACATTAGTCATTAGGGAAATACAAACCTAAATCACAATGAGATACTACTTCATACCCACTAGAATGGCTAGAACAAAAAAATCAGATAATGACAACTATCGGTGAGGATGCGGAGCAATCAGAGCCCTCATACACTGCTGGTGGGATTATAAAATGCTACAGCCAATTTAAAAAACAGTTTGGCAGTTCCTCAAAACCTTAAACATAGTTACCATATGATGAAGCAGTTGTACTACTAGATATATACTCAAGAGAATTGAGAATATATATCCACAAAAACACTTGTATATGAATTTGCATTGCAGCATTACTCAGAATAGCCAAAAAGTGGAAACAACCCAAAAGTCCACCAATTGATGAACAGATCAACAAAATGTGATATAACTATATAGTAAAATTTTATTTGGCCATAAAAAGAAATGAAGTACTGATAAATGCTACAAAATTGGTGAACCTTGAAAACATTATGCTAAGTGAAAGAAGCCAGACACAAAGGCCACATATTGTATGATTTCATGTATATGAAACATTCAGAAAATCTATACAGACAGAAAATAGATTACTGGTTGCTAAGGGGATGATGGAGAAAGGGGGACCAGAGGAGTGAGTACTAATGAATATGGGTTTCCTTTTTGAAGAAATTGTTCTGGAATTAAATATTGCAATGGTTGCATTGTTTTGTAAATACACTAAAAGCCATTGAATCATACACTTTACAAGGGTGAATTGTATGGTATGTGAATTGTATCTCAAGTCGGTTATTTGAAAAAAAAGTCAGATGTCCCAAGGCTTAAGGTCACACCGTGAGTGTGCTATAACTGAGACTTGTAGCCAAACTTGGTTGATTCTAAATCCTATTGTCTAAATCCTAACTATCAACCAAATTCCTGTACCTCCTTCTTTTCTCACATTGCAGACTTTCAGGGCAACATTCTTCCCTCCGATAGAGCTCACCAGTGTCAGACACCAAGTCGCTATCGCTGTCCCTACCTTTTCTCCTGAGCTTTAGTCAGTCGCTAACTGTGGACAACTCTGCCTGCGTGATCTAGGGATGACTCAAAATCAACATGCATTCAACCAAATTCAACTTCACCTGCCACAACCTTATCTTCCTTTTATGAATACTTTTTATTGGTAGTTATGTTTCATTGGCTGGTATCCTTTCCATTTCTCAGGCTGTTTAAAAAGCAAAGATAATTGATCAACTCTCAAGTCTAGAAAATAATCAAGTTTTTCATGTTCAGGTTGACAGCTCGGACATTTTCTTTAGTGACTCTTCACCCAGATAACATCATACTAAGAGATTTTACATTCTCATTTCTCTGTTAATTCCTTAAATATATGCTTAGAATGTGGACACACTAGCAACTAAGGGGAAAAATTAGACAACCTTTTCAAAAAACTTTAGAAAGCCAGTAGTAGAGGGAGGATCCTGCCATATACTGAGACCACGCACGCTCTTCTCTACATTTATACCAGGGTTAAATTTCCTTTGAATTGTTCACTCAAAATAGTCTCCAAAACTATGTCTAGTTAGACAGATATCTGCAAGATCTGCAGGAAAATCTTAAACTAGTAGTGTCTAACTATTCCCTAAATTACCCAGTACCTATTGTATTCAGAATGGCTTCTAAAACTTTCCTTCTTTGGAAACCCAGCAAAATGTGTTTACTATAAAAATTAAACATACATAAGAAATTTATGCCAAGATATTAAATTTTTGAAATAGTCATGACATGCCCAACACAAAATTTTTGTTCATAACCATTTAGTAACTTAGAATAATTAAAATCCTTCCCCCAAAAAAGGTGAAATCAACAACCAAAAACATTGATATCCCATTTGTCTGATCATCTAAAATAATGTAAATATGTGTTTTATTTCCATGTGTGCATGATTCCAACTATTATATGATGTACCAAGATTACTGCATTTATAGAATATGCTAGAAAAGCAACCATATCTGCAGCACTCATGCAAGCCACACATTTTTAGAATTACGTGGCTAAACACCAAAATTTATGTTCACTTGATACAAGGATAAGTTAACAGGTAGAATGGAACAGACTCAGGCCTCACCCTTTACATTTTTTTCCTTCTCCCAGCCACATCTCAGCATCTCTAAGTGATGGCAAAAATACGTCGTCATCCTGATTAACAATGCCACCTTATAAAACAAGAAGTAGCATATGCACATTGTGAACTGCATGGAGAAAATGTTAAGGGTACAATTATTTTAAGTCCGTTTGGATGTGCAGAGTTCTTAATAGTCCTATAATCGGTAGAAGGGGAAAGTCTGTGCCCACAATGGTCCCCCCTCCTTCCTTGAGAAACCTCTGCAGGCCAAGGGCTAAGGGAAACCACCTGTCCTCACTCTCCCTCCATAAGGCAGTGAGAGGCTTGGGGCAGAACCCGATGACCTGGAAATGTGACCACACCACCAACATAATTTGGCTCCAGGCCAGGCATTGTGCGCAATACAGTGGTGGAATACAGGTGATCAGAAATAGTGTCTGTGGTCTCCGAGTGTTTGCAATTGGTGGCCGACAGGAACACATGTACCAGCACCTTGAACACAAAACAGTCTGGAATAGACACAAATGCAAAAAGCTGTGGGAGCAAAGGGTTGAGAAAGATGTATTTCCACTGGGGATCTGGGAAAGCCTGGTGAGAAAACAGGGCTGGCCAGGCTCTTGCATGAAGGGACTTTCCCAGATTAAAAGGAGGAAAGGAGCAGGTCTCATAAGCAGAGGGGATGGCCTTATTTGCCCTTAATTGCAAATGAGGATAATAATAGCACAGCTAATCCATTGGGTAGTTTTGAGGATTAAATTTATGTAAAGTACCTGGCATTAGTAGGCACCATAAAAAGCTTTAGCTATTACCTGGGTAAGGCCAGAAGTGCACGCTAGCAGGCTGTGGACTCCAGGAAAAAATAACCATGTCCTCCTGTTGCTTCTATAACAGATCTTGTTTCAAGCCCCCACATAGGACAAATATCTAGAGTGAAGAGAAAATAGAAATGTGAGTATTTTCCTTTCATGAGAAAGTGACTTTTGTGGAGCAGAGGTGCTAAATGATCTTCCCAATTAACCTGAGGTGTACCAATGATGGTGGCAAGTCCTTGATCTTAACTAGAAATGACAAACACAACTTCCACAGTATAGGGGTTTCCTAGGGGTGCCCCCAGTGAAGCACTGGTCCTCCCACACAACCCAAGGCTTAGGGAGCCGGCAGAGCAGTGGTTGCTGCTATGCATGCTTAGCTAAAACAATTAACCTCTTCTTAAATGTCTCAGATCTGTCTTCACCTGTAAAATGTGGACGATGATACTGTCACTGGGGGTCATATTAAGGATTCAATGATATCACACACAGAAAGTACTTAGCCTGGTGCCTGGCACTGGAGGCATTTGAAAAATATTAACTTTCTTTATAGGTAGGACAGTAATATTGGCTTGCCTGGGACAGGCTGTCTAGCTTCTAACTTAGTAAAGATGAGACTTCTTAGAAAAGGCACGGGAAAGGAAAGCAAAGAAAGCAGAGGGAAGGGGCCCCATGGAGGACTGAAATGTATTTTCCCCTCCTGCTAGGAGGGCCCCTGCACTCAATAAGCTAGAATTACCCTAGCTGAACTTCCAGGCTTGGAAGTATAGTTGGTTTTTTAAAGCAGTTCTTTTTCAAGATCAATTGTTCAACAGAACTGAAAAGCCTTGCCCTCGGAAGAGGCTCAGTCCGAAAACCTGCAGGATAACCCACAAAGAGCCCAAATGTGCTATTTCTCGATAGGGAGCGGAAAGCCTCATCATTGCTGTTCTCTGATGGCTGCTGCCTCCTCTATTCCAAATGAACCAGAAACCTGAGAACCTGAAAGCTGAGCTCCAGCTAACATTATTTAAATGAGCCGGCTGTTACATGAACCTTAAACCACATGTCGTTTGGTTGTGGGGCTGCCCTGGGCCAAGAGACATTCGTACAGAGTTCCCAGCTCACAAACGGATTGTGTTCCAAACCTGAATTTGCAAGGCTGTGGTTTGAAAGGCAGAATTCACTTCCCCAAAGAGGAGATGAACCGGCTGTTCAGGGCTACACGCCAGCTCACAAGACTGCATGTAACCATGACAGAGGTAAACACTGTCCATTTTGGCCTAAACAAAAAGAAAAAGAGTAAAAGTCAATAATGTTACACTACTAATCATTAAAGGACGAGATAAACAAAGTTGAGTATTCTTCATTTGTCTTGAGTACTAGCACTTAAGCAAAGGCAGATTTAATTAAAGAGGACGAAAAGGTATATCCAGGGAGACTGAGGGGCCAGGGAAAATGGTAGTCAGGAGCCCTGGCAGTTGAGAATCAGACCAGCTTGCACCATTTTTGTCAAATCTAAGAGGCTAGTGTCTGCAGCTGCAGGCCATCCTAGCACCCAGAGGGGATTGGAGAGGAGGAAGGAGGATGGAGGTCGACTCAAAGGCAGTTAGCCTCATTATCTCTATGCAGCCATTTCATCAGCCAAGGTGGGACCTGGCTTCCATGTTCCTCTCCTTTTGGAAATAATTACCCCCATTAATCAGTTTGCCCCTGACCTCAAGTATCACTGAAGTGCAGAACTTTTGGTGCCTCTTGCATACTAATCTCTGTAATCAGGCAAGCTCTTGGATACTCACATTGCCTGGGTGGTTTGAATTCGACATCCCGGCCCCCCATTTCGACTGAATCTGCTACTGTCATCCCTGTCACAGAGCGAAGGCCCCACCAGCCGTCTAGACTCCGTCCACCAACCACCCTACTCCTGTGACCAGCGCTGCACCCGGTTGAAGACATCATGAATCACCCATTTTAGCTGTAATGCTAAGGATCAAACATACATTTTATGTATGAATATTAACAAGATGTGAGAAAAGGGGAAAGGAGTACATTGAAAAAGAAAGTTACTTGAAAAAGACCAGTTGTAAAGTGATAGAGGGGACTTCTGCCAGCTCTAACCATGATGTGGCACCATCAGCCCAAGGCAGTTTGGTTGTCCTCAGAAGGACAGTGGAGAAAGGGGGGAAATTAATGAGTGACAATCAGGGAGTGGGTAGGAAGTCTGCAGGAGCCACTTTACAGTAAATAAGTTAACATACACAAGGCATCCTGTGACACATGCACTCTAGATTAACGAGGATATATGTAAATGCAATAATTCCCTTAAAATTACCAAAGTCTCAAAATTTTATTCCTTCAAATTTGTTTACATCACTTGCTCATTTTCTATTGATTTACACAATAGAAATCAATCTTGTTTTTTTGTTTTTGTTTTGTTTTTTAAAGATTTTTTTATTGGGGAATTGGGGGGATGGGAACAGTGCTGGGGAATTGGGGGAAGGGGAACAGACAAGTTGCTGTCCTTTTGTTCTTCAATCTAGTTGTGGAGGACGTTGCTTCACTGGCCCAAGTTGGCACCATCATTGCTCTCTTCCAGGGCGAGGCAGCTCAGTCGCCGGCTTCTGGACAGCCGCTCACTGCGGCTGCTGGCCGCTCATGCTGGCTGCTGGCTACACACGGTAGCCCATGGCAACCCACTGCCACAGGGGCTGCAGCCTATGCCATCTCCAGCCACTCCCAGCAGCCCAGCTCCAGGTTGAGCTGTTGTTCAGCATCTTAGCTGTAGAGGGCAGTGTCACTGGCCCTCATATGTGGGATCCGAACCGGGGCCCTCTGGCTTCCCAAGCCAGTTCTTAATCATCGCACCACTTGGCCGGCCCTACACTCTTTTGAAATTAATTCCTAACAGTTCTGTTTTTTCTGAGAACCAATCCTTGACAACTAGATATACGCAAGTACATTCTCTTTGTTCATGGCTTGCTTCTTTTTAATAGCAACTTTTTGTTGCAGAGAAGTTTTAAATTTTAGTGTAGACTAATTCATTCATCTTTTATTTGTGTCTTTTCTGAGTCTTGATTAATATGTTTTACTATCCTGAGATGATAAAAGTATTCTTTTAAATCTTCTTCTTAAAGTTTTGCCTTTAAAACCACCTGTTTTGTCTTGGTATGGCATAATTTTTTTTCAGATGGACCAGCCAATTACTCAGTGGTGCATCCTTTCCCTGCTGATTTACCCCTCCTCTCATATGAGTTTCTTGTGAATGCATGTTACCATTTGGGGTCTTTCTAGTTCCATGGGTCTATTTCTCAATTCCTGCACTGAATTCCATACTTAATTGTCTAGCTATTCTTGACTCCACTTTGTTTTTCAAACAGCTTTGGGACAATAGCTCATTTCTTCCATTCAGTCATCACAGTCACCTTAGGGCTCTAGACCAGGAGACAACAGGAGGATGCAGGAACCACTGCCAACAGGAATACAGTTCATCTATTCCAGGTCTTAGGACAGAGTCAGCTGCCAAGCATTTAATTTGGGAAACTGGGCTGCAAATTAATTAACTGTGGTTTGGTGAACTACTCCAGAAAGTAGTGGTTAACGTACTGGGGAACAAGAGATTGGCTCTGGCCATCAGAAATTTGGTCACAAAAGGAATCCAATATGAGAGGAAAATAGAGTAGAGCAAATCCATCACTATCGATGGGGATGAATTGGACTTTTTCAGTTTTATTCTCTTATGACCGTTGAGCTGAAGCCAGAAGAAGGATGACTACCTTTGTATTTATATGTGTCTCCAGTGAAATATGTGGACATTTCTGATGTCAGTCAACCAGGGAAGAGTCTCATATCAGGGAGCCAAAACTTATA
This sequence comes from Hipposideros armiger, assembly GCF_001890085.2. Classification (NCBI taxonomy): domain Eukaryota; kingdom Metazoa; phylum Chordata; class Mammalia; order Chiroptera; family Hipposideridae; genus Hipposideros; species Hipposideros armiger. The sequence continues at coordinate 3,990,710 of NW_017731408.1, read as the reverse complement.
TAATGATAACAGGCCAGAATTTTATAGGAAAAGAAAATTCTGGATCTTTTTTGGAGGTGGGGGAGGAGGACAGGCAACAGAATCTAGAAGAATTTGAGGACATCCTGAGCCAGAAAGAAAAAGTGGTCTTTGCCACATGAAAACAGGCCAGAAGTCAGGTTGGGAGGCAACATGTCCAAATGAACTCATCATCTTGGTCCCCCCAAATCTGCTGCTCTTTTGATATCCCCATTCTCAGGGATGACAACACCATCTGCCCAAATGCCACGCTGCTCCAACCACATGCCTGGGCACCATCCTTGAAGATCAGTTAAGTCTTATAGATTCTATCACCTGCATCACTAGGCTTCATCCACATTGCTCCATCTTCCCTCCACCCCATCCCTGCACACATTCACATACACCACCAAGGCCATTGCCACCTTTAGCTGGAACTACAGCAATAGCTTTCTAACTGGTCCCCGTCTTGGATCATGATTGAAGCCCCCTCAAGGCAAGTCAAGCAATGTCATTTTTCTTGCTAACCACTCTGTAATGGCTTCCCATTCTCCTTAGGCTATGCTCCAAACTGTTTAATATGATTTACACAGATCTTCTGAATCTGGCCCCTGATGATCTTTGCAACCACTTTCCTGAGTGGCAAAGAGCCCAGACCATGGAGTCAGTCTTCTCTGGGTTTAAATTCCCCCTGCACCACCTACTAGCTTTGAAACTTGGACAAACTTCCGTACCTCTCTGTGCTTCAGTGTTCTCATGTGTAAGATGGGGACAGTAACACCACCTACCTCACCAGGTTGTTATGAGGACTGAATGAATTAACACAGGTGAAGTATTTGGAACAGGAAGCACTTACCACAATAGATTGTACTGGATGTTTGTCTCTACAGCAGCTAGGCTGGCAGGGACACTTCCATCTGCTAATCAGTCTCCACAGGGAGCTTCTTGTAGGTGTTGAAAACACAAGCCATCACTGGAATGGAGTAAGCAGTATGTGTAAGTCAGACTATCTAACTGTGTGTCCCCGCTTTGTCTATTGGCTTATGGTGACACCCAAGTATTCCTAAAGCCTTTCCCAAGGGTTCCAGCTTGTTCCCAGCCATGAGTCCAGTCTTGGGCCTGAGACTAACAGAGAGTGTCCCCTGAAAGCGGAGGGCACAAAGGCAAGTTGTGGGTGAAGTGCACGTTCCAGAGTGGCACAGGGGCCAAGAGGGTGTGTGTTCTCTTTCCACAGCAGTTTCTCGGCTTCGTCATCTTTGGAGAGGCCAAGTTTGCCTTTACCAGGGAGCTGCCCCACATGATTAAAACTGCAGAAACCTGAGGAAGGAGAGGACAGCGGCCCAGGGAAAGGAACAAGACTGCGGACGCAGCAGGGGTTGAGTCTCCCCGCCTTTGGACCTCAACTCTTGTCTTCTGAGAAACGCTGCTGGGGGACAGAGCTGGGGGGGGGGGACGATCTCTCTTCCTCGCCCCCTCTCTCATCTCCATTTTTCACTCTTCGTGCTCCCCACATCTCTTCCTACCTACCTCAGCCGTCCTCCAGACCTGTCACCTGGTTAACAAAACCGCTGCTTCCTGCCCAGCGCGCAGGACGTTTTATTAGCGATGATGGCTGACAACTGCTCCGCTCCAGGGGGGCCCGAAACCCAAAGGGTCTCATCAGCCGTGCTGGTGATGACGCTCGTGAGCATCCCTCCTCTGGAGCGCGAGCGGAGGGCCAAGGGGCGGGCGCGCAGCGAGGCTCCCCGCGCCCGCACCACACTGCCCGGGGCGGGGCCGCCCGCTCGGCCGCCGCAAGCTCAGCTCCCACCCGCGGCTCGCGAGTCCGAGGGACGCCCCATCTGCTGACTCCCGGAGACCCAGCCGGCCCGCTGCGCGGGGTGGCGGAGGCATGGCCGCGGGGGTGGCGGGCAAGGCGGCCCCCGCGCTGGAGGTGCCCCCACAGCACGAGCAGGTACAGAGAGCTGGGCCCAGGCCGAGGGCACACGGGGCGGGGATCCTAAGGCTCACGCGGGCCTGGGCGGCCGCAAAGACAAACGGCCAAGTCCCCCGCCCCCAAGCGGTGTGAGCCGGCCCAGGATGCTGGTGGCTTCTCCCGACCCCGCCCCGCCCCGGGGAAGTTGCACTCCCCTCCATTTCTCTTCCTCTCCCTCTTTTCTTCCTCCTCCCCTGCCCACCTTTCCTCCTCCCTTCTTTTTCCTCCCTCTTTCGCCACCCTCTCCTTAACCGGCTCATCCCTGTCCATTCCCTGCGGCTCCTGCTGGCCACCCCTTTCTCCTCCTCCCTCCCGGGCAAAAGCCTCCAGGGCCTAGGCGAAGGCCCAGGGCGAAGAAGGCAGACGCTGAGGGATGATGGGGGACACCAGGCTTGATTCTAGGGTTCTCAAACTGAAGCGTGCATCAGAATCACTCCGGAGGGCTGGCTGAAACGCAGACGGCTCTGCCCTCAGGATTTCTAATTCCTCGCCTTTGGGATAGGGCCTGAGCCTTTGCAAGTCTAACTATTCCCAGGAGGCGTCGATGCTCGAGCTTTGGGGACCACTGGACTAGCACTTCCTTCCTTATGCTGGTGGTGATTTCAAACCCAATCCTTTATTTTTCATTCATAGGACAATTCTTGGGGCATGACCAGGCACCAGGAGCTGTGCTATTCATGGCGTATGTGTGTGTTTGGGGGCGAGGGGGGGGTGCAATTAGAAGTGGACCTTTCCTCTGGGAGCTCACATCCTGGAAGGAAGGTAAAACAGGACAAAAATAACTCAGAGTAGGAAGAGATGACTCTCTCCAAAACAGTTTCGAATGAAGCTGTGTAAGATTTCTAAGAAGCAAGGAATTGCTCTTGGCAGGGGGATGGGTAAAACTGATGGGGGGCATTTGAGCTGGGCCTGGTGATGAGATCTGGCCGCCTGGTGATGAGGGGAAATGAGAATTCTAGGTGAAGGTGACTGCAGGCCAAACTGCTTGGAGGTGAAAAAGAATGTTGGGGGTGGTCATGGGGAAATGCAAGGTGGGGAGGGGGTATGCACTATGGCTCACATAAATCCAGGGTTCATGAAGGTTTGCAGTGAATAATAAAGGAGAGTGAGCCTTGTAGAACACACTATGAATTTGAGGTTTATTCTCTAAAATGGGGAAGCTAAAAGGAAGCTCCATGGCTTCCTTGCTGGTTTTAAACCGAGATCATCCAAAGGGGTCATGGATGAAGAGCTCTGCACACCAGGAGGGGCGGAAGTCACTTTTTGCTGCTGCCATTTGCTCTCCGTTGAGGCTGCCATCACTGCCTTGCCTTCTGCCCTCAGGGGGCGTGGTCCCTCTGTTAACTCCGCCCTAGGAGGGGCTCACGTCTTTTCCCTTAATTCCCTATAGCAAAGCTTTGTGATTCAGAGACCAGCAGCCAAGGTGTTTACCTGGGAGCCAATTATAAATGCAGAGTCTCAGTCCTTACCCCAAACCTACTGAATTAAAATCCGGGTGACTGCAGACTCTTGGGTGACTGCATAATGATTGGTTTTTAGCTTTCAGATGGCCAAATATAGTGGATTAACAATGATCAAGGGATGACAGCACAGGGGTACACTCTGTAGGTCATCCAAAGGCACTCCCTGGGTGGTCTCTGTGCTCTCCAGCTCAGTCTGCAAGGGCGTGGCCAGATTACCCCCTTCCCTGGGGCCAGGCTTTAAATTAAATTAACAGGAGGACACAAAAATGCTCCAAACAAGGAGATCCTCTGGTGGGCTTTGTATCTAAAACCTTGAACTTAGAGATGATATTTACTCATTGGCATCACTTAAGATATCAGCAAAACATGATTTTTAGAGGTTCTTGGATTTACACATCATATCCCAAAAGCCAGGGGCCACTCTCTACAACCTTGACTGAATGGAGCCTCATTTTGTTCTCAAACATTTATTAATAGTGACCTGATTACTGTTTTGTTTTGGCGCGCGCGTGTGTGTGTGTGTGTGTGTGTGTGTGTGTGTGTGTGTGTGTGTGTTAGTTCAATAATCAAACATTTTCTTAGGACTTTCATCCTAAATTATTCCAGTACTAGGAAACATTACTATCGTTCATGGTTTGGGTTTCCCATGTAATACTATAAAAAAGAAGCTAAGAAAACAGGGACATTTTGAGAAGGTCTCGTTTTATGTTTTTCAGATCTCTCACACAAAGCTTTCCGTGGATGATGAGTGGAAGTAAGTGATTAGTATTTTTTTTAATCAACATTATAATAAAAATTAGATTTCCATCTTAACTGTTTTAGAAATGAAATGAAGCCATCATTTTATCTGTAAATTTCCCAGGATAGAAAATGTGGGTTAGCGTAAAGAGGCACGCACAAAGGTAGTATAGACCAAAACCACAGTACGCTCTGTGCAATCCCAAAAAGCTGGATTTATATGTCCTTCAAAATAAGGCAGTGTTAACTTATTATTTATTTTAGGCACAAGACACATCTGGTTTTCTTTATATGCTGTTCCCTCTGTGCTCTGCTACCTACTGTGGGGCCATTGGATCTCTGTGGGCATCACATGAAATGAAATAAAAATGAAAAGCTCCTCCTTTTTTGCATTATGGTAATCAATTATGAATGTATTCCTAATCAAAGTAGGAAATACTTATTGCATTTGCATGCTACTTTATACTTTCCACAGTATTTCCACATAGGTTAACCATTTGAGATGAACTTTCAATATACATACATAAAATAGGTTAATATCATAAAGCATATTTTGTTTTATATCTATACAACCCCTCTATTTTGGACTGATGATAGATTTACTCCTCTATCTATATGGCCTAAGTTGAAAGTCTATTCATTACATAGAATATTAAATAATTATTTTGGATTTGGGGCTATAAAAACTATAACTAAATTCTTGTACCATTTTCTTTTTCTTCACTTTCCAGTTCTTCAGAGGAATGAGTGTATTTTTTAATGAGCTTTTAGAAATCATTCTTATCTCCCAAGCTCAGCTTCCAACACAGGGACTAAGAGCCATGTAATTTTATTCAGGTTGCTTACCTGATATGGACTTCAGTGTCTTCATTTGATAAATAAAAGTTTCAGTACATCTATGATCATTTGCAGTGCTGACATTCCAAGATTCCATCTCAAAGAAGCTGAACTCAAGCAGGAATATTTACTCTGTGGGCTCATTTCTGCATGTTCTCCAGCAGGGGGCACCCCGGGGATTTGGATGGGGCCCGTTTCTGAGGTACTTCTCTGCTCTTCACAGTAGCTCTGTAGAAATGCTCGTAAAGAGAACCCAACCACATACACACGTGCTTTGAAAGGTCACAATCTTGTGGCACAGAATGTTACTCTGCAGTATTTTCTGATTGGTGCTCTAACCAAATGCATACAGTCATACGTGGCAACTTTAATAAGAGATGTTTATGACTGACGGTGCCCCACTGGTGATGAAAGATGAAGCTAATGAATATTTATAAAGTAATTGATTGGAAGTATTCATAATTTCCCCCTTCTTTCCTAATCTTGATTTTGGACCACTCTTTCATCCTTTAGGCCTGTGGTTCTCAATCTTGGCTGCATCTTAAAACCACATGGGTGGGGAACTTTAAAAATTACTGATGCCTAAATCCCCTCCTAGAAATCTGTATCAGTTTGCCAGAATACCATAACAAAATGCCACAGTCTGAGAGGCTTCAACAACAGAAATTTATTTTCTCATAGTTCTGGAGGCTAGAAGTCCAAGATCAAGGTGTCGGCGGTTTTTGTTTTATTCTGAGGCCTCTCCCCTTGACTTGTAGATGGCCACCTTCTCACTGTGTCTTCACATGGTTTTCCCTCTGTGTGAGTTTGTTTCATAATCTCCTCTTCTTAGAAGGACACCAGTTAGATTCAATTAGGGCCCACACCTATGACGTCACTTTACATTAATTACCTTTTAAGGTCCCTATCTCCAAGTACAGTAATATTTTGAGTAATGGATGGGTAGGACTTCAACATATGAATTCGGGGGTAGAGAGACACAATTCAGCCCATAACACCCAGCAATAGTGTTTTTAATTGATATGGGCATTGAATTGATCATTTAATCGATCTGGGGTACAGCTTGGGCTCTGCGATTTTTAAAATCTTCCCAGTGATTTTAACTTGCAGCCAAGGTCAAGACCCACTGCTCTAGGCTTCTTCAAGGTCACTTCTGCTATAGGAAGTTAAACCAGATGACATACTATCTTAGTGATTTTCTTTCCCATTGTGCAAAACTAAAAGTCTGATTAAAAAGTGAAACAGTCATCATCTGAATGTGTGGCCTCTCTAATACTTAGGCCTCTTCTTTCTCCTTATAATGAAAACAATTTATACATTTCATTCAGGAGGTTTCTGTAGCCCCGTGGATAATATTCCCTCCATAGGCTCCATCTGCAGGATATCCTATACATGAGAATATTAGAAATTAATTGAAATTACCAATATTTTACTATTTTTAACTTTCAAAATTACCAATTTCACATGATCCAACCTAATAATTATTATTATTCCTCATGGAGGGACAAATAAAATATCATATGTGCTTTGCAGTTTTAGAGCAATCCTGTGAGGTATGGAGGGATCATTATTTTAAATTTGCAAGTGAGGAAACTGAGGCTCAGAGACCGTAACTGACTTTTGAAAGACTATATGGTGATGAAGTTGCAGATCAAGGACTGAAACCAGGTCTTTCCAGGGCCCATCAAGAACCATTTAACTTAAAAGGACAAGGCTAAGGCCGAAACCACACAGAAAGCTAAGGGCTGAGAAGAATTGGTTTTGCTGATAAACTCAGGCTCCTCCTCTCAGCTGCCCCTCCCCCAAGCTTAGGGGAAAGGGGGGAATCTAGAAAAACTTAGAAAAACTTTGCAGTCAACGCTTTAAAAAAACCTACATGTGAACTCTCCAATTGCTCCCTATGAGCCCAGCCTATTTTTTTTGCTAAATGTGCAAAGGTTGAGGCCTTTTTCACATGACCTCATTTGCCGCTTCCAGCCTGCAGCAAGAAAGGATGTACAAGATGCACCGGGGCCACGAGTCCATGCATGTGGAGATGATCTTGATCTTCCTCTGCATCCTAATCATCGCGCAGATAGTGCTGGTGCAGTGGAGAAAGAGGCATGGCCGGTCCTACAACGTGAGTCGCCCTGGGGGTTACTGGAAGCCTGCTCTCATGCTGCCACTTCCCTCCTGTTTCACCACTTTGAAGGAAATGGCGTTTAAGTCAGTGGTTCTCAGCTGGGTGCATGGGTGCAATTTTGCCCCCAGGAGACATTCAGCAACGTCTGGAAACATTCTTTATCCTTACACCTCAGTGGGACTTGCTACTTGCATCTGCTGTTCAACATGCACAGAACAGCTCCTCAAGACAAAAATGTCACTAGTGCCCAGGTTGAGAAGCCCTGGTTTAAGGAAACCAATTTTCCTTTTGTGCATGAGCAACTTCCGCCGATGGTCCAGGGAAGGAGAATGAGGCATAGCAGAAACAAAAGGTTGAGGCTGGTTGTTTCAATAGCAATAAGCTGTCTTGGAGCTGATGGTTTGCATATCCATGGAAGTTTATTATTGCACACACTGCACCGATCTCAGCCACTCAGAGCACCATCCCATTTTCACAGACCAGTCCCACCAATCCCATATCCACTAGAACTTTGCCATCTCACGGCCTCAGAGTCATCCCCTTGGCCTTGTTGTACTTGAGGGCTTGCATTTGCAATGTTTAGCGCAGTGGTTCTCAGACCTTAGGGTGCTTCAGACTCACCTGGAGAGCTTGTTCAATCAGGTTCTCAGGTCCTGCTCCCAGGGCTTCTGATTCAATAAGGCCTGATAATTCACATGTCTAACAATTCCCAAGTAGTGCTGATGGTCCACATTTTGATAACCAATAGTTGAGACTTGAGTTTGGCCTAAATGGAGAAAAGTTGCAAAGGGAGAAGGTCCTTAATTAGCACTCTACATGGTTCTGGGTCTTGAACTGGTCATTGTATAAGAAGGTTTGCCTGTGACATATGCTAGCTTAGACCAGTATTTCTTTTTTTTTTTTTAATCCATCATAAAAAAATTACTTTCTCTGTAGCACAGGGTCTAAGGGAATGCCTTTGAGTTCTGTATAACACTTAAGTTTAGGCAATTTTGAACATTTTACTTAGAAAGAGGAACCTGATTTTTGTTTTTTGTTTTTTTAAACAAATGCATCAATTTACTGCCATGTCTCCATTGTCTTGTCAATTAAAATAAACACCCTCTATATTGTACTTGGATAACTTTTTTTTAATGAAGGAGACTAGAATCAAACCTCATTAATTATGCCCTCATATCAAAGAAAATCTTCTTAAATATATCTTAACCATGGTTTCCTTATCTGCAAAATAGGAATACCTAACATAGAATTTCTGGAGAAACTCACTAATATAAGAAGACAGACAGGTTAAAAGTACAGATTTGGAGAACTACATGTCATGCTAACACTAATAAAAAGAAAGGTGTATTAAGCTACGTGAATTGCAGACAAAGCAGACTTTAGAACAGGGAAAATTATCAGGGATATAAAGAGGGCCTCACATAATGATAAAAGGGGTCAGTTATTCAAGAAGACATAACAATTCTTAATGTATATGTGTGTAACAACAGCACATCAAAATGTATGAGAAAAAACTGATAAAACTACAAGGAGAAATTGACATTTGCACCATTTTATTTGAAGATTTCTTTCAACACCCTCTTTCAATAATGGGTAGATCAAGCAGGCAGAAAATTGTAAGGATATAGCTGACATGAACAGCACCATTGATCAACTTACTTTAATTGCCTTTATAAAATAAGTCATCCAATAGCAGGAGAGTATACTAGTACATTCTTCTCAAGCTTACATTGAACATTAACCAATATAGACCACATTCTGAGCTATAAAACACACCAAAACAAATTTAAAAAAACAGAAATCATACAAGTTAAGTTGACCCTTGAAAAAACAGGTTTAAAGTTCGTGAGTCCATTTATACACAGTTTTGGGGGTTTTCCCCCAATAAATATACAGTCAACCCTCTGTATCCCTGAGTCTATGGATTCACCAACTGTGGATTGAAAACAATATTTGCCATCCTTGGTTGAGAATCCACTTATTTCGGAGGGCCAACTTAAGTTGCGTACAGATTTTTGACTGTGGGGAGGTGGGGGAGGGTTGGTGCCACTAACCCACATGTTGTTCAAGGGTCAACTATGTACTCTTAGACCACAAAAATTAAACTAGAAACCAATAACAGAAAGCTGGAAAAATTCCCAAATATTTGGAGATTAAATAGCATAATACTAAATAACAGGAGTCAAAAAAGAGGACTCAAGAGAAATTAAAAAATAATTTGAATTACATGAAAATGAAAAAATATCAAATATTTGTGGAATGCAGCAAAAGCAGTGCTTAGAGGAAAATGTATAGCATTAAATGCATACAATAGAAATGAAGAAAGATCTGATATCAGTAATCTAAGCATCTACCTTAGGAAACTGAAGGAAGAAGAATAAGTTAAGCTACACAACAAAGGAAAAGAAATTATAAAAAGGCAGAAATCAATGAAATTAAAAACAGAAAATCAAATAAGAAACTTAATGAAATCAAAAGCTGGTTCTTTGAAAAGATCAATAAATTTAATAAACCACTAGCAAGCTAAGCAAGAAAAATAATATTGAGAACACAAATTACCAATATGAGAAAAGAAAAAGGAGTCATCGTTACTGATCCCATGGACATAAAAAGAAAAAAATATAAATAATTCTATGCTCACAAATTTGGATAACTTTGATGAAATAGGCTAATCCCTTGAAAGGCACAAACTATACCAAAACTCACATGAGAAGAAATAGATAATCTGAATAAGCCTATATCTGTTTTTAAAAATTGAATCAATAATTTATAACCTTCCTAAAAAGGAAGCACAAAGCCCAGATTCTTTCACTGTGAAGTCTACATTTAAGGAAGATATGATACCAATTCTGTATAATCTCTTCCAGAAAGTAAAAGCAGAGGGAACACATCAGAACTCATTTTTTTTGAGGCCAGCATTACAATAATACCAAAACCAGATGAAGACATTACAAGAAAGAGAAACTCTAGACCAATATCTCTCATGAACATAAATGCAAAAATTTTCAACAAAAAATTAGCAAATGGAATTAAACAATGTACAAAAAGAATTGTATACCATGACCAAATGGAATTTATTCCAGGTATGTAAGATTGGTTCAACAACTAAAAACCAATTTATGTAACCAATCATATCAGGAGGCTAAAGAAGAAAAATCATATGATCATATTAATAGATGTAGAAAAAGCATTTCACAAGGTCCAACACCAATTCATATAAAAACTCTCATCAAACTAGAACTAGAGGGGAGCGTCCTCAGCTTGATAAAGAATATCTACAAAAAAAAAATCTATGGATAACGTTATACTTAGTGGCAAGAAACTGGATGCTTTCCCGGTAAGATGAGGAAGAAGGCAAGAATGTCCCCTGTCACCACTCCAGTTCAACACTGTACTGGAAGTTCTACCTAGTGCAATAAGACCAAAAAAAAAAAAAAAAGGAAATGAAAGATATATAGATTAGGAAGGATAAAATAAAACCATCTTTGTTTGCAGATGACATGATTGTCTGTATGGAAAACTCAAAAAAATAAATCAAAAAACTTCTGGAACTCAGAAGTGATTATAGCAAGGTGTAGAAACACGGTCAATATACAAAAGTCAATTATTTTCTTATATACTAGCAATGAACAACTGAACTTTAAAATTAAAACACAATGCCATTTATGTAGCACCCAAAACAGGAAATACTTCGGTATAAATCTAACAAAATATACACAAGATCTATATGCAAAACATGGAGCTCTCAAATAAATGGAAAGATAATCTGTGTTTAATGGGTTGGAAGGTTCAATATTGTCAAGAAATTGATTCTTCCCAAATTGACCTATAGGTTCAATAGAATCCCAATGAAAATGCCAGTAAACTATGTTGTGAATATCAACAAACTGATCCTACAGTTTATATAGAAAGGAAAAGACCCAGAACAGACAATACAGCACTGAAGAGGATCAATGTTGGAGAACTCACACTATCCAACTTCAAAATTTACTATAAAGCTATAGTAATCAATACAGTGTGATATTGGTGAAAGAATAGACAAATAGATCAATGGAACAGAATAGAGGGCCCAGAAATAGATCCACACAAATATGGTCAACTGATCCATGACAAAGGAGCAAAGGCAATTCAATGGAGAAAAGATAAACTTTTCAACAAATGGTGCTGGAACAATTGGACATCCATAAGCAAAATAAATAAATCTAGACAGAGAGCCTACATATTTCACAAAAATTAACTCAAAATGGATCATGCACTTACATATAAAATGCCAAACTTAAAACTTTTAGAAGGTAACATAGGAAAAAAAATCTATGTGAACTTGGATTTGGTAATGAGATTTTAGATACAACACCAAAAGCATGATCCATGAAAGAATATGTTGGTAAGTTGGATTTAATTGAAATTTAAAACTGCTCTGTCAAAGATACTGTTAAGAGAATGAAAAGACAAGCTACAGATTGGGAGAAAATAATTGTAAAACATATATCTAATAAAGGACTGTTATCCAACATATACTTAAAGCTCAATCAAAAGGAAACAGCTCAATTAAATAGCAAAGATCTGAAAAGACAGCTCATCAAGGAATATATACAGATGGCAAATAAGCATAGGAAAAGCTCACCATCATATGTCATTAGGGAATTGCAAATTAAAATAATAATAAGATACCAATACATACCTGTTAGAATGGCAACACACACACACACACACACACACACACACACACACAAACCTGACAATACCAAATGCTGATAAGGATGGGGAGCAGCTGGAACTTGGTGAGAATACAAAATGGTAAAACCACTTGGGAAGGCAGCTTGGAGGTCTCCTGCAAAGCTGAACGTAATCTTACCATATGATCCAGCAATGACACCACTAGGTATTTACCCAGTTGAATTGAAAACATACATCCATACAAAAACCTGCATGCAAATACTTATAGCACCTCTATTCATAATCACCCCAAACTGGAAGCAACCAAGAGAGTCTTCAAAATATGAATAAATAAGCAAACCGTTACGCCTCCATACAATGGAATATTAGTTAGCAATAAAAAGATATGAGCTGTCAGGGTCATTGAAAGACATGGCGGAACCTTGGTCAAACAAGTCATGATGAAAAGGCCACCTACTGTATGATTCCAATTATATGACATACTAAAAAACACAAAACCGTAAAGACAGTAAAATGATCAGTGGTGGCCAGGGGTTCAGGGAGGGCAAAGGGAAGGATAAACAAGTGAAATGAGAATTTTAGGGCAGTAAAATTGATCTGTATGATATTGTAATTTTGGATATAAGATATTATGCATTTGTCGAACCCCATTGAACTATACAGCACAAAACGTGGGCCTTAATGTATGCCAATTTTAAAAAAGCATTTAGGAGGTTGGGGAGTCCCAGGGAGAAATGCAGGCAGTGATGAGATGATCTAACTGTATTACAAATACATGAAACGACCTCACTGAAGGGAATTGGGGGAAAGGTGCTGCCCAAGTATCTGTGGAGATGGGAGGAGTCTGTAAGCTTAAGGCACTAGGAACTGCACCTAAGCACTGTGCTCTAGTTGATAACATTATTTCCCTTGGGAGAACAGGTTAACTATTCTGATACTTCTCTATATGTATACTGGGATGCAACAATTATGTAAATCATGGCCGATAGTGGGAGTGGGAGTTTACAGAGAATCAAGGGAAGGTAAGAAAAAAGCAGGAAATGCACACAGTAATATGTGTGAACAGCTCTGTACACTAATTATTATTTACACAGTTATTTATACCCTGAAGGTTTTACTTATTACACATAAAGTACTATTTTCACATTATTTTGTACATCATTTGGACTATACACTTCAGAGGGGAGGGACTAATCCATAAAGCTCAGAACATTTTCAGATACAGCTTTTAACAAATATGTCTGTCTTCTGAAGGGATCTTTTTTTGATTTGTCTAAACAAGTTCTATTCTGTGGCCTGTCGAGCTGTGTATATCAGAGCAGCTTATTAAAAGCACATAAAGCAAAGGAAGCACATTGTTTTAACATCTAAAAACACAGTATTAATTGCTCCTAGGTGATGCCAAAAAGTGCAGAGAGACAGTAGATAGAAAATGAAAAGTTCTTATTTTGTTTGGGATACAACTAAATCCCCGAATGTTCCCAAACACTCATATTTTTAGCATAACATAGACTGAGCATCTGGATATTTGAATTGTTCCTGTTTCCAACTGATAGTGGTGATATGGTGTAGACATAGACAGAGCCTCAAAGTTAAATTATTTCCAAATGATTTTAACAACATTTAATTAAAAATAAAATTTCATTCAACACATCCTCTCCACATTTTATGTGTCCTACTTTTCATATCTGCAGGAAATAGGAGAGTGAGTGACAAAAAAGAGTCCTTCTACTTCCCTTCAAATGAATAGAAGCCCTGATGACTACATACACAGAATTGGGGTTTCGGACACACTGCGAACTTGCCTCACTACACTGGCAAATAATTTGCCACAGATTGAAACATGGCTCTATTTAAATCAAACTCCCTGCCTATTAATAGCTGTAAACCACTAGAACATATCACTATACTTATAAAGTATTATGTCTGTTCAAATCTTGTTAAAATGAGGCAAAGCACAAATACATACATACTAACATAACACTACAGAATCGCCTTTAAGAATTTAAATAGCAAAATCAACAGTCTAAATTTATTCGAACATAGAAATATGCACCAAGTGAATTTCTAAGAGTCCTTCATAGGCCAAGATTCCATAATTTTACTTGTTCAATTTATGTCCACACTTTCTTTCCTTCACGCCTTTGTACTGATAACAATTTCTTGGAGTCATTTATGTACACGATAATTTTTTGCTTACCTCTAGCATTCCCCCTGCTCTCCCTCCACCCCTACCCATACAAATACACACAGACACACGTACAAATGGTTGCAAATACAGTAATTTGGGATCTGTAGTGCAAAGGAAATGAGCATCATATACATACATAACTCCCTCCCTTTCTTTCTTCCTTCCTTCCTTCCCTACCTTCTTTTGTTTCTTATTTCACAACCCGTTCATCATCCTGTACAAAAAGACAAATTAAAAGATATCTTTGTTTTGCAAGTCTTTTCAGATTCAGTACGTGCATAGCTACAAAAAAAAAGCATGGTACTGTTGGGCAGCATCTGATAAGTCAGGCTATTCCTCCTGCCATGATGTGTGGGTGGGGAGAACGTGGGTGATGTGATCCAGGTGTATGGGCTGCCCTTCACCAGTCATGCAGATGTGTTTTACATGCACATGCCCAGATGGTGACCCCTCTGGCATCATTAATGGGTCCCAGCTGACAGGCTTCCTCCATTGCATGCATGCACCTCAATTTCACATATTTCATGTGTTTATTTATGAGGCACAACATTCCTACATTTCATATGTGGCAGTTACTATTAAAAATGAGAAGTTTTAACTGCTCTGGAAATTGATAAAGAATCTTTTAAATTGCTATGAAATGTGGCCCTCATTTCAAAATGACTGCTTGTACAATTATTGAATTCATAATGCAAATTTTTTACCTTTCCTCTTGCATGTTGAAAAAATATGGTGTTGGGTTTACTCTTTAAAGATAGTTAAGAAATTAAATATTTGCATACTAATACATTATAATGATTTTTTGCTTCCCTTTTATTTCTGATCTCCAAGGCCTATTTTTAAAAAGTAGTGTGTCTATACGTTTGAACATTGTTATTCACCGTTAATTAAATCCAGGCATCAAGTAAGAGAAATTTGACCTACTCTAGAAAAGGGTTGTATTTATAGATCCACGGGGAGAGAATGGTTTTATAAAAATATAGTCTAATCGTTGCTTCAAACTATCATAGATTGTAACTCCACCAAGTTGAGGAAATGGACTAGTCTTGTAAATTTAGGATTATAATCTAAATCATAAAATATAGGAGCATGGTAGTTTCACTGAATTAAAATGAACTGACTCTTAACTTTTTACTAAAAATAAAAACTTCAGCATTCTTAAAGGGAAATAAAAAGATGAATCAAACTCTTAAAACAAAGATGAGAAGTGCAAATGACAGGTGATCAGATTTTTTTATCATAATTCAATTGGCAGAGCTTTTATTTCTGTAGCAATACATGAATTATAATAATACATTTTCAAGTTGAGGTCATTTTAAAATTGATGAAATGTGGTATATTTTATTGGATTATTTTTTTCCTTCTTATTTTTCTGTCTAGAATGTATGTGCATCGAGTGTTGGACACCCTGAATTGGGCAACTACAACTCATGACAGGTGATCAGATTTTGAAAGATGGAGTTCATGTCCACTTCCTTCT
This sequence comes from Hipposideros armiger, assembly GCF_001890085.2. Classification (NCBI taxonomy): domain Eukaryota; kingdom Metazoa; phylum Chordata; class Mammalia; order Chiroptera; family Hipposideridae; genus Hipposideros; species Hipposideros armiger. The sequence goes on along the minus strand of NW_017731408.1, from coordinate 3,975,230 downwards.
TTAATAGCAGAAGTAATGAACTTAAAAAAGTCAAAGTCTATAATACATCATAAATAACTATTTCCATAATCAGCAAAAGGAAATCAATGACCAAAATAATGATGAGATTTTTTTTAAGGAGCTGCATACTTTTATCATCAATAGTAGAGGGTCAATGTAACGAATGTTGAGTGCTAAAGGGAGTAAATCTTGAGTCTTGTTTACCTAGCATATGGTTTTTGACCCTCATGAAAACTATTTTACTTCCTTAAGGAAAGCCTGTTTTTCCTATTTGGATATATATATTTACCTCAATTTCATCAAAAAAGTGGCAAACCAATTCATTAGCTTTGACCATACCCACAAAAGTAGGATGGAACAATTAAAGCAATTATCTGACTAATTCAGGCAAGAGTAAAGAATATTCATTCTTCCCTTGAAGGTACTGCCTGGAATTTAAAAACAAAAAAGTAGGTTATAGGATACATTTCCCTGAACTCTCTAGATAGTTACCACCATGTCGCTCCATGTATATTTTTGTTCGAATGCATATGCATAATAACAACTGTAGTGTTCTCTGAAAGCAGATTTAGAGCAACTCTAAGATTTCAGATCCAAGTCATTCATGGGGATGAAGCAATAAAAAGAGAATGAAAAAGACAAATAAATGACATCAGTGTTTTTTATACTCAAATGATAAATATGTGATGTGCATTGTCTAACAACTCCTTCCACATCCCTGACACACATTATTAACTGATCATGGTGCTCTTTACCACAGAATCAAGGACCCAGGTTTAGAATCCTCAACAGAGCCCTGGAAGGTGCCACTACCAATTAAGTCCACAGCTAAGACGAAACCTCTTTGCCATTCCCCTCTTACATTGGTGCTGAGCAAATAATAGGTGGTTAGTCTAAATGTGATAAAACATAAGAGACAACAATATTGCTGTTGTTTAAACTATCTGCTTGTCACAAGAGAGGTGAATAGCTGATATGAGGCCTGATCTAAAGAGTAGGGGTGTCACTATGGGAACTGTGTGAAGTCATTGATCCACAGTCCATCCGTGCCATTCTGCTCTCTGCCATGTGGGATTGAGGCTAGCCAACTTAAACAATGGTCTTAAGGCTACGTGGACTCGGGTCAGTGGTATAGGCCGCAAAAGGATTATACACAGAGGAACAGGAGCGTCTGATTGATTCATATCTTAGGGCTGCCTGCGAAAGGCACCAGAAACTAAAGAAGAAAGACAAGAAACAAAGGGTTGGTTGCAAATCCAATAGTCAGGGGAGAGGTAACCCCACAGTTGGGATTCAAGGGTTAACCCTGCAAAGTGTACTGGGTTAGCAGACAGAGGAGGTCCCGGAAGCTGCTCTGACACCACTTCCTCCTTTGAGATCACTGTGCTTTTGCACATGTCCCCACGATAGTAACAACAGCCGCTTAGTTCCATATAGTACAGTATTGTTTGCCGAACGCTTTCCCATCCGTGATTTCTTTTGATCCCCCCTCAGCTAGCACAGGCAAGCAGGGCAGGCATTGTTATCCCCAGTTTTACAATTAAAAGGAGGCTCATTTGTCCAAAATCACATAGGTGTTGAAGCCTAAAGTTGCTTTCATCTGAAATATCCCGAGGAAAAGAGGGGACAGAAGCTGCATATTTTGCATCATTTCCCATTGGAATTTTCAGAAACGTGTGCCAATCCTCCCCATAACTGTGCATGTACAGAGCAGCCCACAGTGGCATGGTGAGCCAGTTGCATGTTCCAGACAGGATGGCGAAGGTGGTTCCCCCAGAGGAGCTTCTGAATTATTTAATAACAGGCATGCCATTCTGGGTCTTCAATCATTAAGAGAGACTTTCTGTTCATTTCTCTGACAGCTGGTAACCCTGTTGCAGATGTGGGTTGTCCCTTTGTATTTCACGATAAAACTTTACTGGTGGCGATTTCTGTCTATGTGGGGACTGTTCTCACTTATCACCAGTTACATTCTCTTCAGAGCTACCCGAAAGCCCCTCTCAGGGAGAACCCCGCGGTACGTATCTCATGCGTTCCTTCCCCGCCACCCCCTTCACTGTAAACACTAAAAAGTATATTTAATTTTCTTTCTTTCCTGGGTTGGGGAGGAGGGTGTTACATTTCCTTTGTCTTCAGTAGCAAAACTGAAGATTTGGCGACAAGCCATGCTGCTGTTAGTTCACATTCATTATTTAATGGTGATTCAGACGTGCCTGTAAAATTTATTACTTTGGATGTTAGCTAATGAAAGGCCAGAAGAAAGAGAAGTGAAACTAACTGTGTTTAAGTTTTCTAGAGCACTATTTGCATGTTTATTTTTAACACAGTATTTTGCTTTAGTCTGCTATAAGTTGTCAAGCACATTTTACAATAGAGCAAGCGTTAGAAGTTTGTATTTCTAACAACTATGTATGAGGTTTATTTCTGATAAATCATAAGTGATGGAAAACTTATTACTCTCATAACAAATGAGGCTCTACTAGTCCAATGATCATTTTAATTATCATTTTCAACCTCTTGACATTTATATAACTCCATCTCATTCAGAATTCTTTCCAAAGTGCTTATAATATGCTTACAAGTTTGCTCTCACTCTCCTTGTTTGTTAAATAAGATCTGAACCCAAATCCAGACAAAACTGAAATGGGATCGAGAAAAAATGTGTACAGTGTTTAATAAGACAATGTCAAATTTTGATCTTTGTCAGAGAATAAATCATAAACTCCTGTGAAATATGACTGTTTGGCCATCAGATATTTGTTTCTAATCCTCTTAAAAAGTGAGAGAGACCAAGTCGACTTTTCTTTTTAGTATGGAGAAGGAAAAATATGTAGTGAGAGAAATCAAATAATTATAATGATAAAGAGTGAAATTCAAATAAATGAATTCAGGCTTATGAATATTTTAATTCTGCTTTGGGAAGACCTTTGGGGTGATATTAGGAGACCGTCTAAACTGGCCAGTTTGAGGTCTTAGATAGCCTTTGTAGGGACTGGTTTACTCATCGGTAAATGGACATCTAGCACTCTTCCTCCTCCTCACAAAATGCTGTAAGTTATTTAAAAGACTTGCGAAGCAATCTAAGTTTTGGATGAATTGAAATGTTCTTGTTTTCATCCCCTGGATAGAACCTATATTGTATTTCAATGAACACTGTTCACTTTCTTTTTTTTTTTTTTTTTTTTTTAAAGATTTTTATTGGGAAATTGGGGGGATGGGAACAGTGCTGGGGAATTGGGGAAAGGGGAACAGACAAGTTGCTGTCGTTTTTGTTCTTCAGTCTAGTTGTGGAGGACGTTGCTTCACTGGCCCAAGTTGGCACCATCATTGCGCTCTTCTCTGGCGAGGCAGATCAGTCGCCAGCCTCTGGACGGCCGCTCACTGCGGCTGCTGGCCGCTCACGCTGGCTGCTGGCCACACACGGTAGCCCATGGCAATCCACTGCCACAGGGACTGCAGCCCACGCCGTCGCCGGCGACTCATGGCAGCCCAGCTCCAGGTTGAGCTGTTGTTCAGCATCTTAGCTATGGAGGGCAGTGTCACTGGCCCTCATATGTGGGATCCGAACCGGGGCCCTCTGGCATCCCAAGCAAGTTCTTAACCATCGCGCCACTCGGCCGGCCCAACACTGTTCACTTTCTACTGCATAAACAATTACCCGAGCTAAAGGCAGTGTTTCTGTGCATGTCAGCTCATTCAATACAGAAGGAACTTCACTACAGGAAATACCCAAATACTGCCTCTTTAGACTTATGACTCATATATCTCAGATGGCCAGGGTCCCATGCCTTCTGCTTCTCATGCTCACAGGACATCCATTTCACTTTCTTCCAGCCAGCACAGCTCTAAGCCCTGGCATAGCCTAAGAGCCAAGACGCTCCACTAACATTTTAAGCAGACCCAGCTGCCATTTGAAGAGAAACAGTGAGAGAGGCTAAGCAGGGCCCCTTTTCTTCTAGAAAAGCAGTAAGGATGAAGAAACTCCTACTGATGAGAGGCAGTAGGCCCTAAGGATCTTTACGGATCTTCGTTTAATCAACATATGCTAAGTAAGACACATCTTAGCAATTTTCCATTTGGAAGCGGAGGATGTCATTACAAGCTGAGAAAACTGGTCAGGCAAATCCACATGGTGCAGAAGGCAAACCCAAGAGGAGAGGTATCCGGCACCAATGCAGTTTAAAACCCAGCTGTTCCTCCCCTAGCATACACCAAGCCCTGGCTGTGAGAGAGAGCAGCAGAGAAGTGGGTTTCCTCTCCACTACAGTCGGGTTGTCTGGCAAGCAACGTACAGGCTCAAAAATAGGCCACACACAGCCACAAAGAGCTGGGCCTGATCACATCAATTCCAACCTAAGGCCAAGCTTTCCTTCACGGACGCTGCTCTGAAGCAGTAACACAATTTCTTTTCTGGTTTATCTGCCTCCCCATGTAATCAGGTCAGCAAGGGAGTTCTGGACTCTAGTGCTCTGAAAACTTGTACCCTCCCCCGCCCTATAAGCGGGAAGATTTGGGCATTTGGAAAATCTAACACATCTCTAACAATAATATGGCATATTGAGCATTTCATGTGCCAAGTCTGTGAAACATTAATACATTATCTCACATAATCTTCAGAATTATTTTAGGAGCTGGTGTGATCAATCCTCACTTTATAAACGGGCAGGAAGAAATGTGGAGTAGGTTGGCCAGGGTCCACACAGCCCAGAATCAGGCCAAAGACGACTGGAGTGCAAAGCCCAGGCTCCCAACAGCATGCGATGGCTTAATTACATAAACAGACCCCTTTGCACAAAGGAACTTTGCATTTTAGAAAGGTGTTAGTCAGGAACACCTCTAAGGCTGCCATCATCTCAGAGGGGCCCCTCAGGCAGAGAGAGGGTACATGGAATACATGTGGAGTTCAAAGAACCCCACTCTGGTGCTGTCTGGTGTTTTGGGGTGAGGAGGGCGATCCTCTGAGAGTTGGCCACTTTTCCCATTATCACCCCTTTTAGCAACACAAACTTCCACCCCCATCTGGCCGCACTGAGAAAAGATCCAAACTGCTCAGCACTGGCAAATAAAAAGGACCATCCCAATGGCCCAAGGAGTCACTGGCAGAAAGACCCCACAAGCCCCCTCTGGCCCCCATTAGACACAGCCGCACTCACAGCCATTTGAGCCACCTGTGCAGCCCATGTGAGTTTCCCCATGACCGACCCCTTCCGTGGGCAGGATTACACCTTGGGAGGAGGTGGTGCCCAGATAGCCCTTGTATGTGAGTTGCTTGATGTGGGGAAAGCTTTTGACCAAAGAAAAGCTCATTTCTCAGGCTTGCCCATAAACCCCATTTAAACCATAATGTTTTTCAGAAAGTCCCTTCTGACTGGAAGTCAGTGAAGCAGGGTGTCTTTTAAAATAACATCAGAACATTACCTCCGTAACATCACGGTACTTAAGCATTTGGTGCAATGGTTCCAACAGGGAGGAAACTGGTTAAGGTGAGAGAGTTGGGGACAGGGCTTCGGGGGGGCTGGAGGGGAGAGGGTGGGGCCAAATCTCTGAAGTGAGACTCCGAATGAAGTTTGGTGTGGCCGGCAGGATAGGGGCTTCCTGAGGGTGGGGAAAGAAAGGGCTGAGGGGCACACAGCCATTGTTCAGCCTGAGATCAACATCCCGGCCTCCCCCTTATTGTCCCTGGGCACCAAGGCTAGCCCCCAGCTGCCCCTTCTCCTGCCTCTACCTCTTCCTGCTCCAGTGGGTGGGGCCCTCGTGCTGTGGCGCAGCAGGAAAGGAATCGCATCCCCCCAGGCACGGAACGACTACGTGGCCCTTTTCCGTAGTTTCTCCAAGGGTTTTTACTGCCAGGGATGAGGGGAATGAACAGGATACAGCGGTCCCTTCTAGATCGTCTGCACTCTCACTCTCCATCCCCATCCTCTCACTTGTCCACGGAGGCCCTGGGGGAAGAAAGAATGACCTAGGAGGGCTCATAGTGAGTGCTGGGACGCACAAGGGACCCAGGCACATCACAGAAAAAAACAAGGCCGAGGCGCTCTTGCCGGGGCGAGGGAAGGGGCTCTGTGATGGAGAGAAGATGGCACGAGGGCTGAAGCTACCTGCTCTGGGGCTGGGGACGGCAGGAGCGGGAGGGAAGAGAAACTCTGGGGGGAGGTGGTCCCCCCTCTTGACCTCTGAGGTTCTTCCACCCAAACCACTCTAAGCTAACCCTGAAGCCAAAACAGAACAGGGAGGAAGGGAGGCAGAGTCCCAGGTGGAGGAAGCAATGCTGAAGGCCATTTCACATGAGGAACTTAGGTAAATCAAAATAAATTTATACATGCATATGCCTAGAAACACATGTGCATGACAGTACTATTTATATATTGCTTGATAGTATATTAAAACTCAAGATTACTATTGAGTTTAGCTGATATAATATACTTATGGTCAAATGAATAGGATTTTAGAAACGAACAACTGACTTATGACAATGTTTGAAAAAGATAAAATACTTTGTAATGTATCGTGCTCTGTGTTTTTCCCATTTTTCACTCCATAGATTGGTCTACAAATGGTTTCTTCTAATCTACAAACTCAGCTATGCATTTGGCGTTGTGGGTTATTTGGCTATCATATTTACAATGTGTGGACTCCATTTATTTTTCAAGTAAGTATCTCCAATGAAGATATTAATATCTCTCTAAGCACTTGCTTGTACATTCACCTGGTCAAGTTCTCGGTATATGGAAGCCACATTTGTCCCAACCATTTTCCATGCACACATTGTTTATAGTAGATTTCAGTAGCATAGCAGATGTCATTGGGGAAATCATAAGAGAAGTTAAGAGAGAACCCTACAGAATAAAATTTTTTCAAAAAACTATAAGCTTTAATTCAAGAAATGAATCTCCGGCAACATTTTTGAAAAATACGTTTCTCAATATGTTTTTAGATTTCCAGAGAAATTCTTCATTCCAGACTACATCAACCATAAGTGAAAAACATATATAGCATAGCATTTTCATTTTAACTACAATGAACCCCAAAGTAAAGGTCCATTATCATTAATAACTTTGTAATTTATTTAACACTTTCTCAAAAAGCTAAGTTGGTAAATCTGGTTATTTAATATGCTTTGAAAATGTAAATTAATTTCAAAGGATAGTAACTTTTTCCTTCTTCCTACTTAAATATCAAAGGCCTGAATAAGTTCAATCAATTTATTTCTTTTTTGTTTAAAAAAGGTGATTAATGTATGTTAATAAAAGATGATACTCAAGCAACAGAATAATTTCAGGTAGTTAAGTAGTTTCCTACATTTAAGGTACTCAGATGCTTATTGTTTACTTGCTTTTTTTTAACACCCTTCTTTACTCCACCTGGAAAAAGAATATTCCAAAGGAAGTTATACAGCTTAATAACCCACATGAATTAGTACTATTAGACTACCAAGAAAATGCCAATGCATGTCACAACTTTTATGACAAAATGAATATTTTTCATTTGCTGTTCTCTTATTATAAGTGTATTAAAGCTAGTATATTTTCTTTATACATGTATTTATTTTTCCAGATGAAAGTATGATATACATTTTGTTATTTGGTTTTTCACTTTGGACTTACATGTTTACTCAAATACTTTTTTTTAACTATACTTGGCTAGGGTACAAAGAAACACTGTTATTTATTACAACCTCAACCATTAAAGCTAAAGCATTTCAAAATCAACAAAGGAAAACAAAAATGGATGTGATATTCCCAGATAACAGCAAAGCACTAAATGAATTTCATAACTATGGCAGAACTTTTCTTTTAAAATAGGAAAAAGATATTTGTATTAAACTTCATCATCATAATTAAATATAGCATTATTATACTGAATATTGACTTTATACATTATGCAAGACTTTGCTGTCACTAAAATGTATTATTAAAAGTAGGTTGACAGGTGTGACAAAATCTGCTTGTGTGCCCTCAGAAAAAATATGTAAGCTTTGTACTTGATCTGCAAATTTAAAAGATCACCATTAAAAGTAGCTCTATATTTGTGGTAGAGTAATTCTTACTGAAAAACAAATTTTTCTTCCACAAAATTCTGAAGCGTCATTTTTCTTCTATATATCTTCTTCCTTAAAACCTTGAGAACTATGCTACCCGATACAGTAGCTGCTAGCTCATGTGACCATTGAGCACTTAAAATATAAAATAAGATGTACTGTAAGTGTACTATAAGTGTAAAATACACAGTGGATTTCAAAGCCAGTATGAAAATATAATTTTTATATTGACTACATGTTGAAATGATGATAGTATTTAGGATGTAGTGGTGAAATGATTTAATCTGTTTCTTTTTACCTCTTTCATGTGATTATTAGAAAAAATTTTCATTTTCTATGTATGTCCAATCTATATTTCCACTGGACAGCACTGTTCTAGAATTTTGTTTCTGGTACCCAAGAACCCGCCTTGACTGCGGACAGTTGGAAACAGGAAACTGAGTGCTTAGAAATTGAAAGAGAGGTAAAGAGCTAAAAAGAGGAAGAAAATCTTGGGAGAAATGAAGGGAATCAGGATAGTTATACCTATGACTCAGAACTAAGCTCCCACTTGGAAGACAGTTGCTGCGATGTGCCATGGACGAGGTCCTCATGGTGGGGGCTGAGGCTGTGTAATCAACCTGTGTTCTGGGAAGGGAATTTAAGACGTACCACAACGCTATTGAAAGCAGCTCAAAGCAAGGGCCGGCCGAGTGGCTCAGTTGGTTAAGAGTTCACTCAAGAATTTGAGCTCTGAGCAACAGCAGTTCGAGTCCCGGCCCGAGCTGAGCAGCCGCTGAGCTGCCAACAGGTAGCAGGATGGCTCAGCTAAAAAACAAACAAACAAACAAACAAAAAAAAACGAAAGCAGCTCAAAGCAAAATGCCCCAGAATATCTCACGTTGACGTTACTCTAAATCTCTGGGACCATAACAGAAATTGAACGGTAGAGATTGGCAACCTTTAACTCATAAAATAAGGAAGGCAATGGGATGGAGAGCCAGCCCTGGTGGAAGGACTCTTCCTGTGGCAACAGCAAAATCCGATTTCACAAGCATTTCATAAAACTTATGGAGCAGGAGCGCCTACCATTTTCTAGCAGGAAAGGGAAGGAAAGTAACTCTACAGATCTGTTATTGCTGGTTCAAGACATAGAGAAGACACTGATTCTTTTCTTTTTTTTTACACACTGTCTATATTACTTCATTTTAGTGAATATAAGAATATTTGTAAGGGCTTTAATTAAATCACTTGAACATACAGTTGTACAGTTGTCCTAAGACTATTATTATCTCATAAGATTTTAAGATTCTTAACCATGACTTCTCCTCCAATGAGGCATACCAAGGACTTAATCCTTTAGATTGGGAAGAAATTATTTTTTCACTACTAAGTATTGTTGATCATCATTGTATAAAGCTTCTTTTCTGTGGAACCACAAATTTGTTACTATACTTTTTATCAATAGGGTTATAAATGCATGCTCCCCTGGACATGGAGGGAAAATCATTCACTCCTCCCCACTGTTCTTGTTTTTAGATACACCCAGGCAAATCTTAAAAGGAAGGAGCCACCCCATGTTGGAATTCCCAATTCACATTACCAAAAGATCTGTACCCTCTGAGTCTATAAAACTCTCTCTTTACGTTTCCCTCTCAAATAACAGAGAACAAAAATGCCCAGAAGTTTCCAGAGACAGACTACCTTTCTGTTCTCCACTCCCTTCCTGACTCAGTCCATTACTAATATCTGAGGCTGTTGACAGATAAAGCAAACGAAGTGTACAATGATTAAGATTCAGAAATCAAATTAGGTGCTAATTATTCACTTTTTCTCTTAAAAAAGAAAAAAAAGAGGGAGCTATCATAGAGAATCCTAAGAAGCAGTTGAAGACTCTCCCAAGGATTACTTCATCTACTTAGCACTGAGTGGTAAAATTTTAAGGAAATTTAGAGAATTTAAATTCATTAAGAAAAAGGAAAGCTACACAAATCAATGAAAAGAATACCCCAAGTTTCTCCTAGATACTATGCTGGGAAGTATTTTCCTAACTACAGCCCTCCCCTGCCCCCCAAATGCCACATTCTTATTTCCTTCCACTGTTGTTTTTAATAGAATCAAGGCTAGAGATTCCATGGATTTCGGCATCGTGTCCTTGTTCTATGGACTCTATTATGGCATAATGGGGAGAGACTTTGCAGAGATCTGCTCAGATTACATGGCTTCTACTATAGGGGTGAGTGTTGCTTTTATTCTTTGTAGCCATTTATGGTACATGGAGAAATGGCCTCATCGTACACCACATTTGTATTTATTTTCAGAAATTGGTAAATCTTTTGTGGTTCTCTCAGCCCTATTTCTCCTTGGATTTTCCTTGCATCAAAAACTGTCTTTGCTAATTAATTAGAAAATCCATTTCTTATTAATATGATGTGTGCAAAATAAGGCATCTTTTAAAATAAAATATACTAATTATTTGGAAGTAACCATATCTAGCATACTCCAATCGCCAACATTTAAAAGATTAGTAAGAATTCAATGATAACAAAAGTGCTTCATCTTTGCCTAATGCAAACGAAAATCATATTTGATGCCCATAAAACATTTTAGAATCAACTAGTGCTTCGGGTAATACTCATCATAAACATCAGTTATTGTTATATAGCATTTGAAGAAGTAGAAGACAAAAAAAGTGTGCTAAATATATTCTGACTATATATTGTTCCCTGGAATTAAAAAAGAAACTCTAATAATTTTTTTTAATGTCTTAAAACAAAACTCGGGATAGATATACTTTCCAGTTAGATGCATTCCAGGTTCAGATATTAGGACCCTTCGTCTTGTCTGACACATGCTCATTTCCTAAATACTTACAAGCCAAAGTCTTCAGGGATGGCCCAGTAGTTTCAGGAATTTAGCATCTCTGTCCTTTATCAGCCTCTCAGTGTACAGCCAGATATGACATGGAAAACCTAGTGTGAATGACAAGAATGAACGTCAGGACTATTCTCTCTCTCTATTGGGGCAAGACTGAGTGGACATGGCCTTGACATTATCCCTGCCCCATCTTCCCTTCCCCATTTCCATAGGCTCTATCTCACCCTTTTCCTAGGGCCTGGAATCCAAGTTCTGTGGTGAAATGCTGGAACTAGATACCTTTTGGAATTTCTCTGCCATGTGTCATCTATGGGACCACAGCCTTTCTTATAAGGTTTGAGGTGAACAAAGGAGGAAGCATTTTCACTCCCAGTTCCTCCAACAAAAACCAGAAACCATACCCCTTAAAAAATCCCCAAAGCCTCTTGTGCTTGTTTATCAACAAGAGAGGAAGAGAACGGTTCTATGTACTCTCTCCTCTGGTGGACCAGGAAGAAAATATTTAACCTGGTAAGACAATCAAGTCTTTAAGCACCAACTTTCTGGAGTCTTCTCACCTGATCCCACCCATCCCCTGTCACCTTCATTTCAATGACCAAATATATAAAACCCAGTGCCTCGAGTCACTGGCATAGCCACTAGTGACTTGAACAGATGGTGTGTGTGTGTGTGTGTGTGTGTGTGTGTGTGTGTGTGTGTGTGTGTGTGTGTGCGCGCACGCGTACGTGCACACTATAATCACATAGGAATTAAAAAATAGAGAGCGAGATGCCTGGGCTTACTCCAGAGCTATGAATCAGAATCTCCAGGAGAATAAAGGGAGGGTTCAGATTCTGGGTGAGCTTAAAAGGCTTCCCGTGTAATTCTGAACTATAGCCCTGGATAAAAACTGTTCCTCTTGAAGGATTCCTTAGTGTGGAGGTTAAATGGAGGTTATAATTAGCAATGGACTTTGAGTCCCTTTGTGGTTCAGTGGGGTTTTGCCTGGATACCTTACCCCCACTGTAGCATTGTTCCATGAGAAAAAGCGTTTCAAGCTCTAAGTCAGTAAAGACTCTATGTCCCAAAGCCTGGCAGTGGCTTCCCTGTGTTCGGAGAATGGCATGTGCTTTCCTTTCCTATGGAGCTCTGTGCATTTCCCCCCAACAGTTCTACAGTGTCAGTGGGATGCCCACACGGAGCTTGTCAGACAGTATCTGCGCCGTCTGTGGACAGAAGATCATTGTGGAGCTCGATGAAGAAGGGCTCATTGAAAACACCTACCAGCTTTCATGCAGTCATGTGTATCCTTTTCATGGGAAACTATTTGGTCTTCATGAAGCCAATGTTGGGAGGCAAATTTCAACTAATCTGTGTTGGGCGTGGGAGATGGCAAGTTAGGGAAGGCTGTCTCATCACCTTCTCCCGCTTCCTCTCCTCCTCCTATCCCCATCTCCCCTGCTCGCCTTAGTTTCCAGGCCTTTCTCCTCCTGCCCATCTGCCTTTTGGGGGCTTTCTGATCATGGCTGCTGAATGATGACCTGCTAATTAAGGTGACCCTCCTCCTCCTCCAGTAATTTCCTTTTTTGAAAAGGAATCTTAATGCCACTCGGACAGCCTGCTGGCTGGGAAAGTTGAGAAGCCTTCAGTGAACAGGTAGCCAAAAGGGACCAGGGAGAGAAGGGGTTGAGGTGAGGAAGAGAATGAAGTTTCAGGTGCAGGGAGGAGCTCAGAACTGTCCAGGGAAAGTCTTGTGTCTGAATCTCACAGGACCAAGAACAACGAACTGTGCTTTGCCCTGGAAATAATCCTAGGAACGTGCTTGTGTCAACACTGTAATGGGGGCAGCCAAGTATCAGTTTTGGTCTTGAAAAGAGACAGCAGGGCACCATACATTACAAAAGGAGGGACCAAAACATGAGCACCAGCTCTTGGACTGGCCTACGGGTGCTGCCCAAATAGCCATCTACCGACTGAGAGATCTTTAGGTGTTAGGGACCAGGCAAGCCTGGACCTGGAAACCAGCATTTTTCTGGGAACTCCAGTAACTATCAAGGAGGACCTCAATGTGTAGAAAGGTTCTGGGGTAGGGAGACCTGAGCGGGGCCGGCTGCTTCCTGAGCATATAACTCTGAATACTAAAGTTGGCCTGGGAACAATCAGTATTTTCATTCTTTTCTATATACTTTATATATCTTTATTTTATACTACAATATCAATGTTATAATATTGCTATACACTCAGTTCAAAGCTCTGGCATTATGAGATGATTAAAGCATCTGTCTTTTGCCTCTGAAACCCACCTAACTCAGTCAATGATACCTTAGGTGTGCAGAGCCTATTATTCAATTCTGTTTAATCTAGACAGATTCCATTTATTCAATCCTGAGAGTAAAAAATGGGACCAAATGCATCTGAAATGTACTAGGAGCCCTTACTCCACCATTTAATCCTGAACAGTTTAAAGTTAGAAACACAAAGATAGCCCATATGGAATTCTATGGTGGTTTTTCAGGGTGACAGCTTTCCCAAAAAACTATCATTCTGAGTAGAAATTTTCCAAGCCTGGCCCGAGTTTTAAATATGATTTACTTTTCAATTGTTGGAACAGAGCCCTTTCTGCCATTTGCAAGTAGAAATATTTTCTCTCTCCACTTTTAAAAGCCCTTAGGGATTGTTGTACATGTGTGCATATGTAATCCAAAATGTAGTTATCTTTAAATTTGCTTCACAGGGAATATTATTAATGGCCCATTTTAGCATGCGTCCCATTAACAAGGCAGGGGCAGACATCTGAGTATTGCTCTGAGGCAGTTCTGCCAGTGTGGAGGCTGTTTAGCACGGAGATTTTGAAGCTGAAAGAATTTTAAAGAGGAGGTAAGCATTTCAGTACTGGCTCTATGACCCCTGAACTCTATACTTATCTGGAAGGTGGGACCATACTCCAGCCCTTTTGAATGAAGGGTTTGGATTCAAAATCTTTGGTATATCACTTTGTTGACCCAAGCATATTTCAAAAGTGACCCCAGTTCCAAGAACATGAAATAGTGGAAACTCTTAGTTGCCCACAGATCTAATATTCAGGAATTATTCACATGGCCTTGACTTGCGAACACCTCCACAGTCCTCCATTTGTTAGGGAGGGGACCTCAACATAATGCTGTTCACATGGGTGTGTCGCAGGCCAGACACAAAATCATGTGATCTTGGTCCAGAAAACCACAGTGTGATCCATGACTATAGAAGTAAACAAGTCAATAGGATGGATCTCATAATATTGGGTTGTTGGAAAAGTCATAATGCATTTTTGGAACAAAAAACAGAAAAAATACGTCATGACTTTTCCGACAACCTAATAGTTAATCATTTTGCCCAAATCTACACAATGCTATAGAACCTGGGAAAATATATTTGCAAAAGTAATTCATTTTGAATGATTCATTCAAATATTCGTTCACTACATTGGCACTGAGGCACTGCCTAAGGTGCTGGGGACACAGATGAATGAGGCAGTCCCACAGGTAACATATGGTCCAGCAGACACATGTAAGTACACAGATCGCCATGATACAGTGTGGTACATGCGCTAATAAGATTGAGTCCCTGGTGCTGTAGGAAAACACAGGGTTCACTCTTAACTTTGGGGGCAAAGGGTCAAACGTTCTGAGCAAGGGGATGTATGTAAATGAATCTGTAAATACCTAGGCTTATATTCTATTAAAAATAACTGGCTCCTTATCCGTAATTAAAAAAAGTTGAGAAAAAAACTTATGAAGCTAATAGAAGTATGTGTAAGCTTATGAACACACATAATTTAAACTTGTCTAAGTGCCTAAGTCTGATTACATAGTAGGTCATGAGCAGTACTACACAAAAATAGGATAGGGAAATGCTATGGTAAATGCATGAGAAATGCACAATAAGTGAGACAGGGAAATAAAATGATCTAGGTACAGAAAATATTACTGTAAAAAAAAAAGCACATTCACATTCTTTATCTAATTTAATTCTTGTGAGCATCGGGGGAGGCAAGAAGCTAAGTGAATTCCTCAGGGTCATACAGCTATTGCAGCTCCGACTACAAGCTCACAATCTTTGGTGGCTCCACTGTCCTGCAGGATCTTCCCTAAAAACGTTACGTGCACCATCAAGTCAAGTCTGACAGCCACGCAGTCTCACCCTCCACTACTCTGCCCTACAGATGGGATCATTCCCCTTGTGTCCTCATGAGGCAGACCTTGCCTTTTCATCTCTAGAAGCTTCCCTAACGAGATGCCTAAGCTTCCATGAATTCTGCATCCGAGGTTGGTGTATCGTTGGTAAAAAGCAGACTTGCCCTTACTGCAAAGAGAAGGTTGATTTGAAGAGAATGATCAGTAACCCGTATCCTTTTTTTAAAAAAGTTATGAAATAGTATCTTAAATGTTCCTGGTAATTCATTCTTCCGTCTAAATTGTCACTATCTTCATTATAGTTACAGCAGAAAACTTTCCCCTAACCATCTATTTCCAAACAACTTGCTGGTCTCTTTTCTCTCCTGTGCTTATGTTACTATTCTGGTTAGAAACTTAAAAGCCAAAAGGAGACACATTCTACTCTTTATATTCCATATGTTCCACTATAAGTGTTTTAGTGGAAATGTGATGACACTGCAAAAGATAAGTAAATGTCTGGAAGGATTAGATAGATAGATAGATAGATAGATAGATAGATAGATAGATAGATAGATAGATAGATGGATGAATGATAGGTAATGGGTGGATGGGATGGGTGGATGGGTAGATAAATACATTGGAATTGAAATTTTAAATGCCTCAAATGTGAACTAGAGTATAGGAAAGTATTTTTAAGGTATACCAAATTTTATTATTTCCAGAAATGAGTAGGGGTGTTCCCCCCTGGATTTTAGTTTTTTACTTCCTTGCCTTGCGTCATCTTTCCTTAGGCTAAGCCCTAGTGATAATAATATGGAAAGGAAATGAACATTATGTTTATAGCAACTAGGATTTTTATAGACAACAGGGATCCCCAACAGAACAAACCCAAATCTCACTAAGGAAGGTAATGGCCCCATTCAGAGCTGACCAGGAAGACTTGGTCTTCAACCCCACTGGCCCAAGACCGTAATATCTCTTCCAGGGGGGTAAATGGGATTGAGACACAGCCCCCTTAAAGCAGAAGAACACTGAGAGGTTGGCATCAACCTGCCAAGTAATCTCTCTTCTCATAAGAAGCAGCCTTTCTATACTTTCTGAGTACCAGTCACCTAAATTGTACAGTGCTAAAGATGACACCCCCTTGCTTTCTGCTCCCCCTTCTCTTTGCCAACCTTCAATGTATATTGGCTGTTGGCAGCAACACCGCCATCTCTGAGGACTGCAAATTTTAGCTGGGAATGCACACTCATGTCAAGTAGGGCAGCCAAGGAGGCAGCATCCATGGGTCTGTGGGTCTTAGAGCCAGACCATAGCAACAAACTACACCCTCTGCAGCCACCAGCCCCAACTACAGGCCCAGCCTTTCTCAGTGAGTCAGTGCAACTCAAGCACAGCCAAGGTTAAAGGTGTGCAATGCTCCTTCCTTCTTCCTTTGCGTCCGCTCTCCCTGAATTTCCCTTCTCATATGAGGAGACCGAGTCCAGGGCCACTTTGGGTTATAACTTATAAAAGTATAGTACAGGGCCGGCCGAGTGGCTCAGTTGGTTAAGAGCTCGCTCAAGAGTTTGAGCTCTGAGCAACAGTGGTTCGATTCCCGGCCCGAGCTGAGCAGCCGCTGAGCTGCCAACAGGTGGCAGGATGGCTCAGCTTAAACAAACAAACAAACAAACAAACAAAAAAACTATAGTACATAGATCTTTGGGATAAAATTGGTGATAATATGATCATAAGTGTCACCTTAAATGATCATTTAAGTATCAAAGGACAATTGGTTTCTTTATATAGGCTTGAGAGAATAGACTTTTGAATATTACATGTATTCTTTTGATTGAGACTCAGTATAGTAAAAAGCTACATGTGAAAAAATCTGCCACTATGTATGTATTAATAACATTGCTATGAGAGACGCTATGTATTAAGTCCCCTTAGCACAATTTTTCAACGATACCAGGAAAACATATATCTAATCTGTGAACACATGTTTTTCTTAATATAAAATGAGTTCCTTCTGGTTAACTGACTATATATAGGTAAGCCCAGAGTTGTTTTTGCTCGGTTACAGAAGGTTCCGTTATCCTTGGCTTTCCAATGAAGTTCATTTCCCTCTTCCCCTTTCTTTTAGCATAAGACCCTTGCCTTTTTTTCTTGTTATGCAGTTTGAGATTGTATTCTAAACTGGGTCAATTTATTTTTGGAAATTAGGTGTACATAACAGTGACAACCAAATGCTATAAAAATCATGTAAGGGGCTTTTAAATAAGCACATAGAATTACCAAGAAAGGAAATAGCCACTTATGATATTGCTTATTATGTTTGCAAATGCTATTTATGAATGTTTCTGCTACTTGGCTGTATAGCGAGCAACCTCCTTAACTGAGGTTTAGCTGGGAGCGCTCACACATTTTGTATGGACAAATCCTGGACTGGCTTCGTTATCTGGTGGCCTGGCAACCCATGGTGATAGGGATAGTACAAGGCATTAACTATTCACTAGGGCTAGAATAGTACAACAAAGTTACCCCAGAAACAATGTATTGCACGTTGGAATATCTTCAAATCCTTGATCCTACATATAATATTGACTTTTCTTCATTTTAGAGATGATCCCAAAAGAGAACAGAACAAAATTTGGTCTACATAAGACAATTTGTGTATGTGGAAAGAATTTAAAGAGCTGAGCAACAGAATAAACAAATGATGTGTGCTTTGCATCTTTCCTGTTATGACTGTTTTCTAATCCATGCATGTGACACATTTGTTACAACTTCCCCCACCCCCCCACCATGGACATACCATCTCTAGTTTGGCTGATAATGATCTCATCTGTAAAATGTTTTCAGAGGTTTGCAAAGTACTTCTCACATAGAACATTTAGTTATAACAAATACCTTCTGATCAGTTCAAAATCTTCGAAGAAGTAGGCAGAGTTGTTAAGTAACCTGTGATTTTAAGGATAGGGCCTTCTCTGCATTTTGTGCTTATGACCACGTGGCAGCTTCAGCACCACAAAGATCTGTATAGAGAGGATTACTCCTGAAACCTCTAGCACTAGGTGCCACAGCCCACTCATTGGGCCAGCACTACGCCCGAGTTCCTGGGCCTGCCAAATGCACCCAACCCATCCAAGGACTGCACTGAAGTAGAGAGACTTACTCTCTTCTTTTGTGCCACTCTGTACACACACACACACACACACACACACACACACACAATCACTCTGTTCCTATACTCTTCTATTTTCTTCATAGCACTTATCAGTACCTGAAATGATATCTTATATTTGTTTATTGTCTTCCCCTTCATGAAGGCAAAGAATTTTATCTGTTTTGTTCCCTACTGCATCTCCACCACTTGGGAGCAATGCCTGGCCCATAGTAGGCACTCAATAAATATTTGTTAAAAGAATGAATTAATCCAGCAGGAAGGAACAAAATTAATGGAATAGGGAAGACCAATCAGAAAGAATTAACCCAAGAATGATATGCTGGACTCCCCAAATTAATCCATTTTAAATTACTGGCCATTTGTTAAACAGCTAACACTGTATATATAACCCCAGACATCTACTCCGCAATACTTGAAGACATTACACTTATAGGAAGTAGAAACACACCTATTGTCAAAAATACTGGCAATGTACTTAATGCTATTCAAAGTTTCATCATAGTTGTAACGAAAAAAGCTCACAATAAGATTTCTACCTGTTAGCTTGCCTTCTCGAAGCTGCCCAATGCAGTATTATTATTGATTCACCATATATATTATTAGACAACTTAACTCTGCTTTATTTCTCAGCAAACATTTCAATGATTCAATATTACATACCAGGCATGTGCAAGGGTTAAGGAAATAAAACAAGATTCTTGAGCTTAGAGTCTATTGACCAGTAAAAGACCTCACTGAAAGACTTCACTTGGGTAAAGCACTGAAAATTAGAATGTCTTCTGTAAAAAGAGCCCTTTAATTGACCTCTGATATATTGGGTTGTCGGAAAAGTCATGACGTGTTTTTTCTGTTTTTTGTTTAAAAATGCATCATGACTTTTCCGACAACCCAATATTTGCCACTTCTCTTTTGTGGACAGCTTTTAGAGCCCTTTAAAACCCTGGGCAAGTAAACCATATGTATCCGTATGGAATTCTGAACAATCCTCCGAGTTCGGAAATGTTAGATAATAATAACTAAACAATCCTAGAAAAAAAATAAAGATGCTGTTTTCTTTATGCAGTTTAAGTATTTAAAACCAAATCCCAATTTTGTGAAGATATATATATATATATATATATATATATATATATAATATATATATCATATATATATGCTGTACACTACAGTTACCAGTGGTTATCTGAAGGTGAGGGGATAAGAGCTGATTATTATTTTCTTTTATACGTTCTTATCTCTTTTCCAAAATTTCTACGGTAAACATGTTTAACATTTTCAATGAGAAAAATAAAAATTATTTTGAAAATATTACTTTAAATCTGTCAATTAACTATGAAGCTATTCCTAGTGCTGTTTAAGTTACTGAAATTCAATCTATAGATCAAGCCCATGTTAAATGTGCCTGGTTCCCATGATAATTAAATAAAATTATTTAATTTTATAAGTAATTTTAATTTGATAAGTAAAGCCAAAAGCCCATTATTGTGTTTGGTTTTTGTGGCATCTCCTCAAGTTTCCTTCTCCTGAACTTTTCTACTTTTTTTCTTAGACTGGTTACTGTTTCATCTATAATACTCTCTCAGGAGTTTGTACGAGACAGAAGAAACGCTATGTGAGTGTCTCAAGGACCAAAGCCTGTTTTGCACTTAAAGAACTTATTTCTTTGGGTTATTTTTCTGAGGACAACAGGATCCCTTATATCTCCACTTGTACCCATAACAGAAAAATATCTATTTGCAAATCATAATATATGAGGAGACAAATCACTTCTTGGAAAATAATAATGGCAGCTAAAATCTACTGCAGGTACCCATCACCCCATGCAAGCACCCCACAGTTCCCCTTCTCATAGGCTTGGTCCTCTCCTCACCCTGCCAGAGTGAGGTAGCAAGGGGTGTACACTCAGTGGTTTAGTTACATTACTGTACATTAATGCCTACATCATGCCCTGTGATCTCAATATTATTATCCCTATGTTAAGAACAGGAAACTATTTTGGGTCAAGTTAAGTCACTTGTCCAAAGATACACATCTACTTGTTGGGTACAGACAATTAACAAAGAGGCTGGATGTCAAATTAGGGTTCCGAAGATTTTATTAATCTGAGCTCAGGGACCGCCTCTCCAACTAAGGAGAGACAGCCCTAAGGCTCAGGGGGGTAAGGTTTTTATAAGGCAGGGCTATAAGTAAAGTAAGTTACAGAAGCCAAAAAAAGAATGTGCAGTTATTCCAGTTAAAACAGCATCCTGCTGTCACAACAGTGCTGTTATGTTCAGATGTCTTAAGAGTATATCGTGACCAGGTTGAGCTGACTGCACAACCTGTCCCTTAGAGATATGGATAATCAATGTTAGAAACTGAGGACTGAGGTAGGGGGTTGTTAACCACTGTGAGGCCTCTTGATATGTTAAGATAGAGGCAAGGGGAGGGAAGGAAGGGGGAGCTGAGGAATGTTTTTCTTTAACCTTTTATTCCCCAGAAGCAAAGCAGGTATACAGAAGCAAAAAGAGCTGTTAGTTCTTAGAGTCTAGCTGGAGTAGCTGAAGTATGATTTTTTTAACGTGAATCTGTCTGGCCTATGGTCCGGGCCGGAGTCCCTTCATACTAACCCAGGTCTTTCAGGCTCCAGAGCCCAATTAACCACACAGACCCTGTGCTGGCTGAAAACGGAGCAGGGTCAAAGGAGGTTCACTTCCTTTCACATATGGTTCCCAGCTTAAGAGGAAAGTCACACCCAATCAGTCAACAGCTCTTAGATTTTAAATGTAATGCATTAATTACATTCAATGCAATACATTATTAAATCTAAATGATAAAAATGAACATATGGAAGTAGTATCTATCTTTTAAGTGACTGTGTATCAAATATTTTGAGTCATTAAGAGGAACCTCTAGGTTTATACTTGTTTAAAAACCTACTTCACTCATACGTACTAGTATAAATGTTCAGAAAAAAAAAAAGAGAGAGAAAGGGCTTTTTAGAATCAGAAACAAGACTTTTCAAAGAAAAAAAGAAAAAGCACCATGATGCAGGGCAGACAAACTAGGGACTGAGAGCCAGAGTAACTCAACACTAATTACAACTTCGCGTGTGAAGGCTGGAGGGCGCTCAGGGCCAGGGATAGGAAAGGTCCTTTCAAATTCTTCTAAACCACGTTTTATTTACTTTGCGAGTGTGATTTTCATGGAAAGACATAATTTACTGTATCTTGTGTTATGGACCCTCTCTCGAATGGGTACAGAAACCTATCAAAAGCCCAGTCAGACAGACAGACCTGTTCATATGAAAACATATCCCCGAGGCAATTTGTGTCTTGTAAAAAAAAAGTTTGATGGGGACACACAACACTTTTTTGTAGGCATAGCAACAGGTTTGGATGAGTGACCCCAATATTTTGCCTTGTGGATCACGATAGCAGTCACACAGAAAGGACAGCTAGGGGGTACAGATATGGATGAGTCTGCTAGCAGAAAGCTGACCAACACGTTCATTGAAAGTCTTCTGTTCATCTGTGCTATCTCCTAATGAATGAAACCAGTGGCTACAGAGAATGCAGATATCAATAATGGACTCAGATCATGATTATCTCCTAGTATAAAGAAAAACCAGGGTCGGCCGAATGGCACAATGGTTAAGAATTGGCCTGGGACGCCAGAGGGCCCCGGTTCGGATCCCACATATGAGGGCCAGTGACACTGCCCTCCACAGCTAAGATGCTGAACAACAGCTCAACCTGGAGCTGGGCTGCCATGAGTCGCCGGCAACAGCGTAGGCTGCAGCCCCTGTGGCAGTGGGTTGCCATGGGCTACCGTGTGTAGCCAGCAGCCAGCATGAGCAGCCAGCAGCCTCCGTGAGTCCAGAAGCCGGCGACTGATCTGCCTCGCCCGGGAAGAGCGCAATGATGGTGCCAACTTGGGCCAGTGAAGCAACATCCTCCACAACTAGACTGAAGAACAAAACGACAGCAACTTGTCTGTTCCCCTTCCCCCAATTCCCCAATAAAAAAATGTTTTTAAAAAAAAAGTATGGGTTAAAAAAAAAAAGAAAAACCAAAAGCCAATTGTTTTCCTCCAATCTTGTAGCAGTTTTTATAAAACAGCACTCCAGATAAAATTTGAAGTTTTAGTCGTTTTAGTAAGCAAGCCCTCAAATGATAGTACAGTCCTGTGGTTTATACAGAATTGTGGCAGAAAGGACTTAGTTACAACTACCGTGATAAAGACCATCATCCGACCAAGACTGGCCTTTCATTAAGGAACCTAGGACTTCATAGCAGCTCTCAAACTTAACCAAAACCCTTCCTGTTGCGTTTCGTCAGTAGGCCACTCCAGGTAGGTCTTGGTGTTCATTATCTTCCGCAACTTACAAAAACGCTGGGGGATGGCCTTCTTCTCAATGGGCTCCAGAAGAATGAGGATGGCAGCATCGTTGCTCTCATCAAAGAGACGAAAATGGGAGAAATCCAGTTCATACTTGCACCACTCACTCCTCACAAAGTTTTCAGAAAGCACGAAGATAGTTTTGTGACTCTTTTCAATGGAGTCAATGATATTGTCAATAATCCATTTGCCAGGAATAAAGTCCCGCTTATGAAGACACAACTTAAAGGGAGGGTTGAAGTGCTCCAGCTCCTGGACCATGAGGTTCTCCACCCAGTGGGAATCCTGTTCACTGTAAGACACAAAGGCATCATAACAGATGTCCCTGTGGGGAGCTTTCCTGGGCTTCCTTTTGGCCTGGAGCCAGGCCCACATCATTTTCATGTACCACAATCCATGGAAACGGTGGCACAGCACCCCAGTGACCAGGATCAACAGGAAAATGGCACAGCACAAGGCAGACACTAGAGCTGCCTGGTGGCACTCGAAAATGGAGAGGTGAGTGTCCTGAACCCGTTGGCCCCACACATGGGATGGAGAGGTACACAGGTAGTTTTCTGGCCAATCAATCAGGACTTGGGCCAGGCCATGCTGCTTCTGAGTGAAAGACAAGAATTCACAGGAGCAAATGAAGTTGTTGTCACCAGCTTCCAAAGTCTTCAGGTTTTGAAAAGAATCGAGTTGCTCCTTAGAAAAAGTATTGATTGTATTTCTGCTGATTCTCATGACTAGTAACATGGGTAAGAAGGAGGCATCTGGTAGAGTGTTCAGCTTATTTCTGGAAATATAAAGTTCTTTGAGTTGTGGCATAAGCAAAGAAAATGAATTGAGATTGTTATTGCTAACATCTAAAATTTCCAGTGTCTGGGGAATGCAAGAGGTTAAACTGTGTATTCTTGTGCTTGACAAGTTCAAATATTTCATCTTTTCTGGCCACCGACAAGTTTCAGGTATAGGATGAAAATTATTCTTACTGATATCAAGGTTAGTCAGGTTTTTCAGAGTAAGCAAAATTTCTCCAGTTTCATCTAATGATGTCAAATGATTTTGCCTTAAAATTAAGGTTTGTAGGGAGGGCCAGGCATGCTCACAGGCGGAGTTTCTCAATAAGTTTCCAATCAATAAATTGTCACTGAGATCCAAATACTCTAATGATTTTAAATGTCGTGAAAGTGAACAAGGAACCAGAAAAACCTTACTGCTTTCTATTGTGATTCTTTTAATGTTTTCTGCAAGTGAATATACACTACTCAGGTCATAAAATGAGTAAAAATGTGGAATATGCAACCTCCGTATTGTTAATGTCCCTATTTTAACTGCATTTCTAATTCTATCCCAAACAGATGGGTCAAAATCACCAACTCCATCAAGGGTACAATCATCAAATTCCACATCTAACACTCCAGAAACAGAACTCAACAGTTTCACAACTTCATTAAAACTTTTATCAGTGATTTCCACATTTCTAAATTTTAACTTTTTAATCAATGTATTGGTTTCCTTGATGGATACTTCTGGAAAACGGAAAGTGTTCAAATGAGTATCTCTCAGTTCAAAATATTCC
Source organism: Hipposideros armiger (assembly GCF_001890085.2). Lineage (NCBI taxonomy): Eukaryota > Metazoa > Chordata > Mammalia > Chiroptera > Hipposideridae > Hipposideros > Hipposideros armiger. Next base: position 3,951,087 of record NW_017731408.1, on the reverse strand, counting down.
AAAGAACTTAAAAGATCTACAACAATATCCAGAAGGAAAACAGGCTGCTTTAGATGAAGGATCAGGTGACTGATGTTCTGAATTGACTTCAAACTGTTTGGCTCATACCTTTGCAGATTGGAAGCAACAATCTCAAGCTCCTCAAGAAAAGTTAGCCCAGCAAAATCCTTTTCCTGAATCTCAGTGAAGGTGCGCGTATTTCCTACTTTCAGGATTCGCAAATTGGTGAGATGAGAAAAAAGAGATGTTTTCCCAAGTGTTTTGTAAGGATTTTCCAGTAAGTTTAAGAATTTCAAGGAAGAGAGGGGCCTGAACCAGGACGATGATAAATTAGGTAAGTGGTTATGGGATAAGTCCAAATGTTCGAGGCTTCCCAGGGAGGAAAAAGAATTTTCCTCTATTGTGTTAATATTGTTGGACTTCAGGCTCAGAGCCCTGAGGTTCACACAGTTCCGCAGGTCACTGTCACTGACATAGGTGATCTTGTTGTTGGACAGGTCAAGGCTTTTCATAGTTGCCGTGAGCTCAGAGGGGATGGAGATTAAAGATCTAGACTGGCCATCGCAGACACCAGTGGAGTCACAAGTCAGAGGAGAAGCCTGATCAGAGGCCCCTTCCTTAAACAGGATGATTACGGCCCCCAAGACCCACACTGTCCACAAGGCAAGAGGCATTATCCCGTGATTCAACCTACAAATAAAAGAAGCTCAAATGAGTGACTGTGTTTGACACATATTGTAATTTCAGTTCTTGACAAATGTTTTGTAGGGCATAACACACACACACACACACACACACACACACACACACGCACATACATGCATGCATGCACACACATATACACAGAACTCCCAGGAAATAACCAAGAGGCAAACGTAATGTATGAATGAGGATAAAAATGAATTCCCTGATACATCCAGCAACACTAACTCAGATACACTGCCACTGTGCAATGAGTTAAAAGCACCATACCACTTGGGGGTACAGAGCAGGACTCAATCAACGTGGGTTGAAAGAACGAGTAAATGAATGAATAGAAGAATGAACAAGAAAGCAGCTTATGGGCTAGGCTTCTTAATACAGATTTACAATCACCTATTCCTCCATCTCAAACCTTCTTATATTTTAAGCATGCCTCCACTCTGCCTGATGGCCCTATGAGTTAGAGACCTCAGAGCCAAACCACAGCTCTCATTGGACAACTGTACACAGACTGCAGCTCCAGGAAGACATCCTCTTTGACCAAAAGAAAAAGGTCCCATGTTTGTCAACCTGTCTGGCACCTACTGTTAGCAGGCAGAAGCGATGCTGGGGACCCCAGGCAGAGCAAGGTGGTTTGCTGGACTGTGGGACAATCAGAATCAGACCATCAGAACCTTCTCTTCCTGCAGAGAAATAAGGCAGAAACCAGTGCCTGCATCTCGAGGGGCTGTTTGGATGAATGTGGAGAAAACAAGGCTGTCTGCACACTGTTCACCACTTCTAATCCTTTCAACCATGAATCCGACACTTTCTCTCTGCTCACCTTCTGGGCCCCATATTCTTCTTGGGCTACACTCAGCTTCCTCATTCCTTGTTTCTGTATTCCTTTCTGTTTGCTCACTGCATTAACTCTACAAAAATAAAGAAATAAATAATATAAATAAATGCAATTTTAATTTAACCCCAAGAACAAAATTTTTTTCTGGATAAAACTAATTTCCCGCATTCCAGTGTTCCCACAGAATCTGGGAGATTATAAAGGCCTAGGCTATAACTTATAGGCCCAGAAAATTAAACTATAAATAATGTTAATACCTACTTGGTTTGGGAATGAAATTGCTGTTGTAACCGGATTTTTTGCAGCCACACCAATGCCACTGCCTTGCATCCCTTCCGATCTTTTTTAGATAAATGGGGTCATACCATGCATATTTATTCTAGATTTTCATTTCTCATCTAAAAATATAGCTTGACGTCCTTCTATGTCAGTACAGAAAGACATTTCTGATTTTTTTCCAATGGGTCACAGCATTTTGTAGTATGGATAAACCATAATTTCATAATCGTCATTAGGCAATTTCATTGTGTGAACATCATAGAGTGCACTTCCACAGACCTAGATGGTATAGCCTATTACACACCTAGGCTGTATGGTACAGCCTATTGCTCCTAGACTATACATCTGTACAGCATGTTACTATAGAAAACAACACGAGATTAAACCAAGCACAAGAGAAAATGAAGCAATCAAGAGATGCAGTAAACACGAGATGTACGAGGTTGCTGCCAGCATAACACAGCACAGTGCTTTACAACAAACTTTTTTTTTAATCAGTAGAAAAAGTACACTCAGAAATAACAATAAAAAGTATAGTACAGTAAATACATAAAGCAGGAACATAGTTGTTTATTATCATTATCAAGTACTATGTACTCTACAGACGTGTATGTGCTATACTTCTATACGACTGGCAGTGCAGTACCTCTGTTTGCACCAGTGTCACCACAAACACAAGTGATGTGTTGCACTATGACATTACAACAGCTACGATGTCACTAGGTGATAGGAATTTTTCAGCTCCATCAGAATTTTATGGGACCACCATTGTATATGTGGTCCTTTGTTGACTGAAATGTTATCTGGCACATGACTGTAATTATTATTACAATTATTAAATTATAGGGGCTCCTTATATTCTCTGGAAATGGAAGATATATGTGTTACAAATATCTTCTTCCACTCTATGGTTTGTTTTTTCACTTTCTTAGCAAAATCTTTTGATGAACAAATGTTTCTTTAATTTTCTATTCTGTTTTTTTTTTTAAAGATTTTTTTTTTAAATGGGGAATTGGGGGGATGGGAAAAGACAAGTTGCTGTCATTTTGTTCTTCAGTCTAGTTGTGGAGGACGTTGCTTCACTGGCCCAAGTTGGCACCATCATTGCGCTCTTGTTCAGCATCTTAGCTGTAGAGGGCAGTGTCACTGGCCCTCATATGTGGGATCCGAATCAGGGCCCTCTGGCGTCCCAAGCCAGTTCCTAACCATCGCGCCACTCAGCCGGCCCACTATTTTGTTTTTTAATAGTGATTTTTAAACAGTGGCCTGTTTAAAGAATCTTTCCGGGCCGGCCGAGTGGCGCGATGGTTAAGAACTCGCTTGGGATGCCAGAGGGCCCCGGTTCGGATCCCGCATATGAGGGCCAGTGAACACTGCCCTCCACAGCTAAGATGCTGAACAACAGCTCAACCTGGAGCTGGGCTGCCGTGAGTCGCTGGCGACGGCG
>NW_017731408.1:3944009-3947306 GCF_001890085.2 Hipposideros armiger | reverse complement strand
TTAAAAAAAAAAAAAAGAATCTTTCCTACATTATCATAAAGACATTCTCTTTATTATTTTCTAAAATATTTATTGTTTTGCCCTTCATTTTTAGGCCTACAATCTAACTGGGATTAATATTTGAGGTAGCACACAGGATTCTTTTTTTTTTTCCAATATGGATATTCAGTTGACTCTGCACCATTTTTAAAAAGATAATTTTGGGGAACAATCAATAATATTATCTTTGCCAACAGCTACATGTCCTCGTAGAGGTGGGTCTGTTTCAGTGCTCTCTATTCTGATCCGATGTCTATTTGTCTATCCTTGTACAAGGAACACACTATATTAAATATATAACATATCTTAATATCTAGGAAATCAAGTCCTTCTTGTTCTTCTTCAACTGAGTCTTGGTTAGCCTGGACCCTTTACATATGCTTCTAAATTGCAGAATCAGCTTATCAGTATCAAAAACAAAACCTACTTATTTTAATTGGCAGTGCCATGAATCTGTAGATCAATTTGGGAATTGCTGACATCATTACAATACTGAATCTTCCAATCCTTGCACATGATATATCTTTCCACTTATTTAAGTCTTTAATGTATCCCAATACTATCTTATCGTTTTCTGCACAGGTCTTGAGCATATTTTGTGAGGTGTGTTCCTAGGCATTTGATACTTGTGAATCTTTAAAAGAGTATTATGTACTTAAATGTGGCATATACAGAGGGTATCAAAAAAATGTATACACATTTTAAGAAAGGAAAACTGTATTAAAATTGCAATACTCAACATATACCTATAACAAAAGATGAATACAAGTCACGTTTGACTTCTGCAACTACAAGAGGTGCTCAAAGTGGTTACCATCAGCGTCCAGACACTTTCAATTACGGTGAACTACTGCTTGAGCAACGTTGACCAAATTTTCCACTTGTATACATTTTTTTGGCACCCTCAGTATATTTATATGTTCAAATTTTGTATATTTTGAGCCAACCAAGTGGTGCGTTGGTTAAGTGTTGGCTTGGGAACGCAAGCTCTGAGCAGCAGGGCTGTCGGTTTGGTTCCCACACAGGCCAGTGATGCTGGGCTCTCTACAGCTAAGATTGTGAACAGCAGCTCAACCTGGAGCTAGGCTGCCAAGAGTGGTCAGTGATGACGTAGGCTGCAGCCACTGCTGCAGTGGGCTTCCTGAGCTACTGTGAATGGCCTGCAGCCAGCATGAGCCGCTGGCAGCCAGCAAGAGCTGCCGTGAGCCGCCGTGAGCGGCCGTCCAATGGCCAGTGACTGATCTGCCTCACCCAGGAAGAGCACAATGATAATACCAACATGGGCCAGTGAAGCAACGTCCTCCACAACTAGACTGAAGAATAAAAGGACAGCAACTAGTCTGTTTCCCTTCCCCGATTCCCCAATAAAATCTTTTTTTTTAAGTTTTTTTATATATTTATCATACATTGAGTAACCTTGCTGAACTTAGTAATTCCACAGTTTGTAGATTTTTAAAAATTTTCCTATGTATACAATCATATCACCCAGATATAATGGTTTCATTTCTCTTTATAATCCTTACACTTTTATTTCCTTTTCTTGATTAACGAGTGTTGAATTTATCAAATTCTTTTTTCTTCCTGCATCTATTAAGGTAATAACATGAATTTCCTGCTTTACCCTGTTAATTAAACACTGGTGGTTACATTAATCAATTTTACTGTTAAGATAATCTTGCATTTTTAGAATAAACCCAAGTTAGTCTGGATGTATTATCCTTTTTATATATTGCTAGATTTTATTTACTAATATTTTATTTAGAATTTCTGCATCTACATTCAGAAGTTAAAAATTGCCCTATAAATTTCCTCTCGTTTCCTTCAGTAGAATTCACTAATGCCACCTTCTGAGCGTGCAAAGCTCTTGGGCTATTTCATACAAATATTAGGTGGTATCTCTAGCATGGTGAGTTTCAACAATAAAGATTATTGATGATACTAAACCTACAGTTAACAACTTGACACTTAAGATCAGAGTTACTTCTCTTTCCTTTTGGTTCTCCAATACATTATAGCATAGAGCAGAGAACTCCTTAATGTAAGACACTGAGAAAAGGAAGGGTGGCAGCTGAAGTTAGACTGCATGGAGTCATATCTAATGAGGATTGGGAGTCCAGACAAAGTATAAAAATCACCTGCTCAAAGAATTCAGGAAGCTGACAGGGTAGTGAGTAATTATTGGTTCAAGAACCAGAAGATGGAAGTCTGAGAAATAAGCCTGGCATCAGAGGTGACTTGTGCTGCAGACATCTGCTGTTCCAGAGTAGGGAGGAGGTTGAAGCCCGGTGGTTCACTTTGAAACCACAAGCAGATATCCACCTTAGAGTCAGGGCTGTAATATCTGGGTGAAACAGGAGTGGAGAAGAGACTCATGGCCCAGTGCATGGTAGAGAACAGAAAGTGAACTCTTCATAAAGCCATGTACAGGAAAAAGCCAGACTACTAGAAATCTCCTATAAGAAATCAGAACCCCTAGGCCTGCCACACATGCTCGGGTGGGTACAAACATTAAGAGATATAATAACTAAGAATTTTTCAGAATTGAAGGAAAACATAAGTTTCCAGGTTATAAATGCATGTTGAATCACAAGCAAAAATTTCTCAGCTGGCCTGAAAACGATGTAACAATATTCTCAAAGGGCTGAGGAAACATACCTGTCAATCTAGACGCCTATACCTATTTACATGATCATTTGAGAACAAATGTGAGATATACATTCTCAGGCAATCAAAAATTAAAATATCTTTTTTATCCAGAGATGCTCACTGAAAGAAGTACCCAAAAACATGTTCTTCAGCAATATGGCAAAGGAACCTGGTAAGAGTAGGCTTCAAGACAAAAACAAAAACAAACAGAGAAATCAAAGAAGATACAAATAAATGGAAAAACATACCATGTTCATGGATAGGCAGAATTAATACAGTTAAAATGTCAATACTACCTAAGGCAATATATAGATTCAATGCAATTCCTATCAAACTATCAAGAACATTTTTCTCAGAAACAGAACATATAATCCTAAAAGTTATATGGAGCCATAAAAGGCCCCAAATAGCCACAACAATCTTGAGAAATAAGAAAAAAGTGGGAGGTATCACACTACCTGACATCAAATCATACTACAAGACTACAGTAATCAAAACAGTATGGTACTGGCATAAAAACAGACACATAGACCAATGGAACAGAATAGAGAGCCCAGAAATAAACCCATCCATATACGGTCATTTAATCTATGACAATGGAAGCAAGAATTT
>NW_017731408.1:3937160-3941754 GCF_001890085.2 Hipposideros armiger | reverse complement strand
GAACTGTTGTTCAGCATCTTAGCTGTGGAGGGCAGTGTCACTGGCCCTCATATGTGGGATCCAAACCGGGGCCCTCTGGCATCCCAAGCCAGCTCTTAACAAGCCACTAGGCCCACCCGCCAAATTATTTTTAAAAATGCAAAAAGAAATAACTGGTAGCTTAGAAACTTCCAAAACACGTTGTCAACTGACTATTTTCATAAAATGGATACATTATAAAAATTTAAATGTTCTTTGCTTAGAACAGGAAGAAACTTAAAATATTGGTGACTGAATCATTTTTCAAATAATCATGATGTTTGCTATTTCCCTTTTTTGTTCTCTACTTTCAAGTTAGGGCATTCGACCTACCAGTTGCTTTTTTGGTAAACATCTAAGTTAGTCAAATGCAGTTAAGACACTGCAGGATTTGAGTCACCTCAGATTTGAATTCTTTTCCTCCCCCCCCCCCCATTGCTCTCTCCTCTCTGTCAGAAAAAACACTATCCTGGCTTGCACTTAAGTTCTAAACACAAGTTTCATTTATAGAAGTTGAGGAAGTTATAAGGGGAACTTCAAAGCATCCTTACTTTAAAAACTTGTCTCTGCTGAAATGCTCTATGTTCTCATCAGAACTGATTAAACATAATCATATCTGACATAACACAGATATTCTAAGGATGAAGGTACGTGGAGTGGGGTTGGGGCCCATCCCAAAGCAGAGGCCAGGCTCGGGGTTAGGGAGTGAGTGTCCTGAACGTTTCTCAGTTCTGAGCCCCAGCGACCAAAATCCAGCCTTGAAAAGTTTGGTCCTAGCGGTAACGAGTGAGCGCAGACACATCCCCAGTAGGACGCACAGGTACAAACTTGAAAGCCTTTACCTGGTCGGTGTCACCCCGAGGTGGGAGTAGGGCCAGCGCACAGAGCCGCTGGCAGGAGGACCGCCCTAGGGGAGCCAGGAAACCGGAGCACCTGGTCGGTGTCACTGCCCACCTCGGCCTCCCGGGGGACGCAGCCACCCGCAGCCTGCAGCCCAGCGGAAACTCCAGGAGGCAGCCCCCAGGGGACTCCGAGGTTGGAAAGGTGCTCCGGTCCCTTTCTGGGTGGCCCCTGCTTCTCCCGAAGGCCGACCTCCACCTGGCCTTCGCGTGTCCACTTTCCCGCACAGGGCCATGCAGAATGGGACTGCCGAGCGTCGACGTCCCTGGGGGCTGGGTATTCTCCCCGCCGCCTTGGCCAGGACCCGGGCGCCGCAGACCGTGAAGCGGGGGTCCCTGGAGCCCCTTTGGAGGCCGTGGTTCCCTGTGCCTTTGCCGGGCTGGGCCGGATCAGGGAAGGGCCAGTGGAATGTGCTTTGGGCCCCAGCGCCTGACTTACCTTGGAGTTGCGGAGCCACCGACTCGCAGTGCGCTTTTGGGTTTCCCTGGGGACCCGCCCCGCCCAGGAAGAGAATGAAGGTTGGGGATAAAGTGCGCAGCGGAGCTACCCCTGTTCCCGGGGCGGGGAAACCGCCGGCTCTGCCCAGCACTCACCGCAGCAAAGGGGTGGAGGCTGTGCCCGGACGCATCGCGCCCGTCCTTCCCCGTAGGCTTAGTCAGATGGCCGTGACCTAGGTTGCCTGGCCGGCGTGTGGGTCCTGCCCCGACCCCCGCCTTGTGCTGGACTCGTGTCAGGGGAGTGCGCTGGGAGCTGGCTGGGGGTCACAGGGCAAGAAAAAGGGAACTGAAGTGCTAGAAATACCTCGGGACATTCCCCAAATGCCACAGGCAGATTTCGTAACCAAAGAGACGCCTGATTACCCAACCAGTGTTTTCTTGAAGCTTCCGGCATCCAACCCGTACATTACCCTGAAACATACCGTCTTTAAAAGACTCCACTTCTCCATCCTTTTCCATCCTTGGAAACCAGGCTTTTAGTGAATCATGCTTTTCATTCATCCTCCCCTTTTGAACACCTTCTCGCTGGCTAATATCTCTCCAGGGCCCACTTCCTCCCACAAGTCTATGCTCTCCTGGGTTAAAATAGCTCGCCAATCACTATCCAGATCAATACAGCAAGATTTTGCCTCAGGAGCCGGTAAGGACAGCGCCAGGTGCTTCGTTTGTTTGCTTGTTTGTTTTAGTCCTGTGGAGTCCCTGCTGATGCACTGTCTCCAGTCCCTACATCCCATCCACAGTCTCACCATAAAGAGATGTGGGGCTCCCACAGATACTGAGATTTTGAACCTGAGTCCTTCCCTTGCCCCAGTCCATCCCTGTTTCTCAAGGTAAGTAATTCCAAAAACTGTCTTAGATTGCCTGTTTTCATTGCCACAGAAAATAGTTTATCTCAGGTAGTGAGGAGTGTTTACAAGGGAAACAAACTAGTACCTTTTAAAAATTAAACTGCCTTAATATTAATAAACTACATTCTATCTTCATAATCACGTTTGATTTTCACAAATTGAGATTGGAGTCTGAGGAAGCATTCTTGCTCCTCACTTACACATGAGGAAATATCCTTCAAATTGTAAATGACAGAACAGAGAGTTGAAGCCAGAGTTTTACCATAAATCCAGGCTCTTTCTCTTACCCTATTATTCCATATCGCTAATTCTCATTAAAGACTCAGACCTCAGGTAAATTTAATCAATAGGCATGAATGTGAACTTGTGGGTGCAGTCTGATTTTTCATACAGTACCCTGAACATGTGGGTATTTCTCTCTACCCCTGACCATCCAGACTCTCCAGCTGCCTGAAAAGACTTTCTTCTTATTTATTCAAAATCTTTACCTCTCTTCCTCATTATTTCTCAAGTGCGTACTTGAAAAAAGTTTGTTCCAACTTTCCCCCCCTGAAACCTTTGTTCTTTCTCTATATCTTCTCTATTTGAACTGTCTAGGTTGTTATTGCTTTGTAATATCAAAGTCAATTAACATATGCCAGCAGAGTCAGGTAGAAATCATTTATCCACCTACAAGTTATTACCAGTGTCATCTATACACTGTGAAGGTATTCTACACTCAGCAAATTATTAGCATGTTCTACTCAGGGACAGTCCTTATACTTGTTCAGTTTTCAATGTTTTCAAAGCACTCTAACATATATTTTTTAACACATGAAATAAATAGTTCTGATATTATAATATCTTCAGTTCAAGTTCAGTTCATATGAAGTGTTTCTCACTTACAAATATTTTGGAAACTTGAAAGATCAACCAAACCTCTCAGGGTAAAATTCACTGTTTCATATGTCAGCCCAAATGATTGATTTCTTACATTGATTTCAGGCTTCTTGGTACATATGTGGTCAGACAATGAAGTTCGTGAACTCATCCTAGAAAGAGTGCTGCATACCTCATTGCTGAATATCACCACTGTCACCTCCAAAGTAGTCCCCTTGTGAAGCTACTCGTATAGCTAGGGTTCATGTGTACCAGTCGGGGTCACAGACAAAACTACTGCCAGCTTCCTGGCCAATATCACTCGTCAACTAAGAAGGAATTCCCCTAATTATGTATGATACTGTAATGGTTTCCTAAGTGTGTGTAAGTATCTTTCAAAGCCTGGAGGTTGCTGTCCTTTTGGCAATTTTATGGACAGTCACACTTGGTCCAAAAAGTTTCTGGATGCAATCTCAGTAAGATTTACAATTAGTATTTACATTAATATTTTGTGTTAAGAAAACTGTGAATACTTGGTTTTTAAACACTTGTCACATTTAAAAGAATTTGGCCTACTAGAGTCAAGTTCAGGATTGTAATTCCAATTTAAAAATGTATACTTTATTTATAGTTATGATTTTAAGTTGAAATTTTTCTATGTTTGTAGAAACATGTATTGAAACATTAAAGAGAGCTTAAAGTTCACCATATTTATGTGTATTAGTTTATATCTGTTATTTAAGAACTTAGGAAAGTTTTGTTAAATCAAACTACTGAGACACCTAAAGAGGATATCAAATATATTACACTTACAAATTTAGCTCAAACTATTTTAAAGTTTCATTTAGCTACATTTGTAAACAGGAACAATCATAAGCCACAGTCCCTTTTAACGTGATGTGTAAGTTTGGTAGACTTATAAACCGGTAATCGAACCTAAAAACTTAAGGAAGGACAAGGTTTTCAACTTTGCAAATCTAGTAATTTAGATATTAAATCATAAAGCCAAAGCACAATTCTGCAGACAAAAATTTTTTAGAACATTTAAAAACCAACACTGACAAAATTAGTTACTAAAGAAAAAAATGTTCCAAGTCCTTCCTTCTTCTCCATGTTAACTGCTGCTCTCCCTCTTCTGCTGCCTGTCGTCACCACTTCCTCTAGTCTGAGTTAGTCATGACTCAGTCAGTCTTACAGTCTACTCCTGTATGTCCTGCCAGTGTCCTCTTCCCTTCTGTCGGCTAGAGCTTCTTTGAGCTTTCAATCACTAGTACAGATCCAACTGTGTATACATTATCCCCATGTAACAGTTCCAACTCACTGAGATTACTAAGAGATGACCTATGCTAAATCCCAATGTATATGATGAAATTAAATCTCTTGTTCCAGGGCCGGCTGAGTGGTGCGTTGGTTAAGAGCTGGCTTGGGATGCAGAGGGCCCCGGTTCGGATCCCACATATGAGGGCCAGTGAC
>NW_017731408.1:3903010-3936980 GCF_001890085.2 Hipposideros armiger | reverse complement strand
AGCGCAATGATGGTGCCAACTTGGGCCAGTGAAGCAACGTCCTCCACAACTAGACTGAAGAATAAAAAGACAGCAACTTGTCTGTTCCCCTTCCCCCAATTCCCCAGTGCTGTTCCCATTCCCCAATTCCCCAATAAAAACCTTAAAAAAAAAATCTCTTGTTCCACAGTGTTTCATGGAGTTCCACCAAAGGGCATCATCAGATCCATGAACCCCACTCTCTGATCAAGTGTGAGAATCACTGATCCTTTTTTTTTTTTTTTCGGCTGAGCCATCCTGTCACCTGTTGGCAGCTCAGTGGCAGCTCAGCTCAGGCTGGGAATCTAACAGGCAACCCTGTTGCTCAGAGCTCGCACTCTGGTTTTTTTTTTTGTTTTTTTTGTTTTTGTTTTTGTTTTTTTTTTTTTAGCTGAGCCATCCTGCTACCTATTGGTAGCTTAGCGGCTGCTCAGCTCTCTTGAGAGAGCTCTTAACTAACTGAGCCACTCGGCCGGCCCCACTTCCCTTATCTTTTATAGGAAACCAGTTCCTCTGAGGCTCTGGGCTCACATCAGACCATTTAACCTTATGCCCTCCTGTGTCTGTCACCATCTGCTGATTTCCTACTCCCTTCCCCACATATTTAGTATTTCTTTTCAACTCTCCTTTTCAAACTTATCCTTCCCTACCTTATTCCCCAAGTCTAGATCCTAGGCCACTCCTCACTGGCTACAGTCTTCTTAAGGGATCTCATTTGTGCCCATCTATATGCCAACACCTTTCCAGTTTAACTCCTGCCCAGACATCTCATCCGAGCCCCAGACCTAGATTGGCAACTGCCTACTTGAGACATATTTGCACTTGGGTGTCTCAGAGCATGTCCACTCAACATGTCCAAATCTTAGCTCATGATGTTTCTTGCCAAGGCCAGTCCCCTTCTAATGTTCATTTCAACACGCAGCCCTACCATCCACTCATGTCCATCTGCTACAGCACTTAGTCCTGCTGCTTTTACCTCAAATCCACCCAACTCGTTATTCCCACTACAATCATCCCAGTTCAAGCTACCTTCACCTCTTGCCTGGACTACAAAACTGATCTCACGCACTCTGCCTTCTCTGTAGCTCCTTCATCACACAGCATCCAAGGAAGCCTTGTCTAATGAAAATATAGTGGGAGCCACAAATGCAAGCTACTTAAATAATTTTAAATTTCCTAGTAGCTACATTTAAAAAGGTTTGCAATAAACAGGTAAACTTGATTTTAATTACATTTTATTTAACCCAAAATATTATCATTTCAATGTGTAATCAATATAAAAAATAATGAGATATTTTACATTCTTTTTTCATACTACGTACTTGAAATGCAACGCATATTTTATATTTACAGAGCATCCCAACTAAAACAAACAATATTTCAAGTGTTCAGTAGCAGTAGCCACATGTAGCTAGTAGCTACCTATTGAATAGTGGAGATCCAGAATGATCTTTTTACAATGTAATCAGATCATTTCACCCCACTCCATGTTTAAAATTCTTTTGTGACTTCCCAATTGTTCTTAGGGTTAGGATGCAAATACTTAACATAGCCTACAAAGCCCTGCAGGGTGTATGGTGTGCTTCTACTTAAATTTCTGGTCTCTCCTCTTTACCCCCTCACCACCTGTGTGCCAGTCACATTAGACCTTCAGGTTTTCAGACATACAGAGTTTCTACCACCACAGGTCCTTTGCATATGCTGTTCCCTCTGTTGTCAATGCCATCCTCTAACACTGTTCCCTCCATCATGACCAGCTCCTCCAGCACCAGCATCATCTCCACTATTATCACCACCCCTCTGACTTCACCATCACCTCCATCATTACTCTATCACCACCACCACCACTATCTCTACCAGCATATCATCACCCGCTGCTGTAGACACTCTCACTTCTCCTTCAGGTCCCTACTCACCTTCACTTCCCTTACTCGTTAGCCTAGATATTCTTTTCCTTAATAGCATTCAGCTTAGTTTGTAACTAGATCATCTCATTTCTGTGATTAATGCATGTCTCTCTCACTAGGCTATAAAAAGGAATTGTTTGGTTTAGTTTACCATTGTATTCTCAATGCTTACCCAGTAACTTGTACATAGTAGGTGCTCAGTTAAAAACTTGTATAAATAAATCAATATATCAGGACTTGAAGATCTGTCAAATGGAGCACAGAATAAGCCTATGAGGCAAGTGTTATCTGAGTTTTAAATTCAAGGAGACTTAGAAGGGTTTGGGAACTTGCCAAGTAATAAACATAGTTGGGATTGGGACCTTAGTCTGTCTGATTTAAAAGCCAAGTTCCATGCATTTTACTACCGTATTTCCCCATGTATAAGACACACTCTTTTTCAAAAAAATTTGGGGTCTAAAAACTGGGTGCATCTTATACAGTGATTGTAGATTTTTTTTACTTGCATTTCCTACTTTTTCGCGCTTGTTGTCTTTGCGCTCACTGTTTCACACTTGTTACCGCTATATTAGGTTACGTTTTGCCACGTTCTGCCCAGAAATGGCTCAGAAAAGATTTTCGTTCAGTGCTGAATTCAAATTAAAAGTGATCCATTTTGCAAAAGTGAATGGAAATCATGCTGTTGAACGTAAGTTTGGTCCTCCTCCAACTGAGAAAACAATCCAAGACTGGCTACGGGAAGAAGAAACCCTACTGAAAACGCCACGGCAGAAGAAGGCCATGAGAGGCAAGTCAGCAAAATGGCCAGATTTAGAGAGGGAATTGAAGATATGGATTGAAGAGCAAAGGGCAATTGGAATTCCTGTGTCCACAAAGATGGTTCAGCATGAAGCAAGAAGAATTGCTGATGAAGTTATGTAGTACATTTTTTTTTCAAATTTTGGGCCCAAAAATTAAGGTGCGTCTTATACATGGGAGCATCTTATACATGGGGAAATACAGTAGATCTCCATAGGCAACTTCGCAAGCTTCATAATCTTGCTAGACTTGTTATTCAACGAGAATGTGGCCAAACACTCAAATAACAGGAAAGTTGAATTATTTGTAGTATGGGTGTGTTATGTATACCCATTTTTGCAGCAAGGTTTCTTAATCAAATGTTGCCACAAAATGCATTGCACAATTCAAGCATAATTGTCCCATATGAGAGACTTAAGTAAAAACAACCTTTCCTGAAAGGATGTCATTTATTATTTTAAGTCTAAGAAGGAACTTAAGAGGTGGTTGAGCAATGGCTCAAGTATGGGACACTCAAATTTCCCTTCCTGGGCACAATGCTTGGCGTACACAAAGAGTTCAATAATTGTTAACTATGGTTATCATTATCATTTTCATTCCTGGCTCATTGCAGCTTTTAACCTGTTTCTTGCATACACACTAAAATATAGGTTCTCGAAAACTATGCTGTGAGTCCCTGCCGTAAATCAGCTTCTGAATGGACACAGGGCCCATGTACCACAGATCCAAAGCTGAGCCGACTGATTTCCAGGGCCCAGCACAACCCAGTCGTGCCCATTCTCCATGTCATCATGGGGGCAGTGGAGCATGGCTCGTAATGGCAAGTGCTTTGCAGTCAGAGAGACTTGGTTCAGACTTTGCCTATTCCATATGCTAGTTTTATATCTGAGCAGATCCCAAGACTCAGTTTTCACATCTGTTACATGGGGATGATAAGTCTTATCCAGAGTACAGTGCCCAGAACCTGGTAACTGCTCAGTATAATCTATTATTTTTAAGGAAGGCCCTAGGATTTAAGCTATGAAAACTTAGTTCCATCTCTAGTTTGCTGTGGGACCCGCCAGGCTAGTCAAATTGTTGATGGATCAGGATGAAAACAATAAGAACATTTTCCTGGGGAAAAGAAATATCACACAGTGATTTTTCTCTGTTCATAGTCATGCTTCTATTTCCTGATTCAGCAGTCATAAACCCCATACTCCCAGAATCTGTTAAGATTAGCTACGGCATCACCAGGGAACTAGGGAACAGCAGGGCTATCACCTCGCCAACCACGAGCACGCCATGGGTATAACGGTCTAGTTCTGCCTCAACTGTTCATTTGTCAAATGATCCAGACTGGTTTTTAGAAAGTTAGGGTGCTATAACTCTTGTTTGTTGTGAGAGTAATATTTTTTTAATGAAATTTATTGGGGTGACATTGGTTAATAAAATTATATAGGTTTCGAGTGTACAATTCTATAATACATCATCTGTATATTGTATTGTGTGTTCACCACCCAAAGTTAAATCTCCTTCTGTCACCATATATTTGACCCTTTACCCTCTTCTACCTTTCCCCTCCCCCCTTACCCTCTAGTAACCACTAAACTGCTGTCTGTGTCTATGAGTATTTGTTTCGTTTGTCTTGTCCATATGTTGCTTTCAGTTTTATATCTCACATATGAGTGAAGTCATATGGTTCTCGACTTTTTCTGTCTGACTTATTTCACTTAGCATAATAATCTTAAGATCCAACCATGTCGCATGTAGTTGCAAATGGGAGTATTTCATCTTTTCTTATGGCTGAGTAGTATTGCATTGCGTATATTACCACATCTTCTTTATCCAATCATCTATCAAAGGACACTTCAGTTGTTGCCATGTCTTGGTCACTGTAAATAATGCTGCAATGAACATAGGGGTACATATATATTTATAGACAAATGTTTTCAAATTGTAGGGGTAGATACAGGGAAGAGGGATTGCTGAGTCATATGATAATTCTATTTTTAATTTTTGAGGAACCTCCATACTGCCTTCCATAGCGGCTGCACCAATCTGCATTCCCGCCAACAGTGCACGAGGGTTCCTTTTCCTCCACAGCCTCTCCAACACTTGTTATTATTTGTCTTGTTGATAAGTCATTTTAACAGGTGTGAAGTGATATCTGATTGTGGTTTTGATTTGCATTTCCCTAATTGCTAGTGAAGTTAAGCATTTTTTCATATATCTGTTGGCCGTTTGTATGCCATCTTGGGAGAAGTGTCTGTTCAGGTCCTCTGCCCATTTTTTTTTTTTTAATTGGGGAATTGGGGGATGGGAACAGCGCTGGGGAATTGGGGAAAGGGGAACAGACAAGTTGCTGTCCTTTTGTTCTTCAGTCTAGTTGTGGAGGACGTTGCTTCACTGGCCCAAGTTGGCACCATCATTGCGCTCTTCCCGGGTGAGGCAGATCAGTCGCCGGCTTCTGGACGGCCGCTCACTGTGGCTGCTGGCCGCTCACGCTGGCTGCTGGCTACACACGGTAGCCCATGGCAACCCACTGCAGCAGGGACTGCAGCCTACGCCGTCGCCAGTGACTCAACGGCAGCCCAGCTCCAGGTTGAGCTGTTGTTCAGCATCTTAGCTGTAGAGGGCAGTGTCACTGGCCCTCATATGTGGGATCCGAACCGGGGCCCTCTGGCGTCCCAAGCCAGTTCTTAACCATCACGCCACTCGGCCGGCCCCTCTGCCCATTTTTTAATTGGATTGTTTGTATTTTTTGTTGTTAAATTGTATGAGCTCTTTATATAATTTGTAAGTATTATGAGTTTTCATTGGTGAGTTCAGCCCATTTACATTTAGGGTGATTATTGATATATGAGGATTTCCTATAGCCATTTTACCTTCTGTTTTCTGGTAGCTTGGTGTCTCCATTGTTTCTTTGCCCTTGTGTTTCTGTCTGTTATTTTAGTTTGATGGTATTCTATGTTTTTTTCCCTCTTTTATGTGTTATGTGTCTCAGTTGTGGAGTGTGTGTGTGTGTGTGTGTGTGTGTGAGTGTGTGTGTGTGTGTGTGTGTGTGGTTACCATTAAGTTTATGTAAAAGAAAGTTTATCATATATACAGTAGTCCTTTTTCTTCCGCATGCATCTTATCTCCATTCCCCTTTGCAAATTCAGACCTTTACTGCTCCCCTTCTATGTTTTTGCTGTCACAAATTATCCCTATTTATGCTATGAGTTCACTTCTGAGTCATGGTAGATATTCTTTTCTCTCTCTCTCTTATGTCTTTTACCTCCTTTAACCTTTATGTTATATTTAAGTTTATAGTGTCCTATTCTGAGTAAGGTTTGCAACTTCCTGCTTCAGTCTGTTAGTCAATTTACTCATGGTTTTGAATCCTTTTGCCTTTTTGTTTCAGGTAAAGTAACTCCTTTCAGTGTTTCCTATAATACAGACCTTGTGGTGGAAAATTCCCTTCCACAGATACTTCCACAGATCTGGCTACCAGAGAATTAAAATCATTAGGAGGATTAACTAAATATGTAGCTAAAAGAAATGAATAGCTTATTTACTCTTAAAATGTTAGTAAAGATATTCAAATATTTCCTTGCTTAATAGTTGCGAAAGCAAATGTTGATATGGATAGTAACTAGTAATGGGATTTGTATAGTATTACAGAACATAGGGAGACACTCAGTACCATACGCTTTAGTAATATTTTCAAAAAGAAATATTCTAAGGGAATAGTCCCATGTGTTCAGGTAGATAAGTTGAAAACACAATGTTATTCCCAACTTTTGCACATAATAAAAACAATAAAAATTAAAAATAGCCAGGTAAACAAGAATGACTCAGTATTGATTTTTCTGCCACATAGAAGGGAAACGAGGTGAGCTCTTGTGTTGTTTGTTTGATTTCTAACTGTGTGATTTATTTCAGACACATCAGTAAGCTTTTTCTGTAAAGGGCCCGATAGTAAAATCTTGGGCTTTGTAGCCACATGGTTTCCGTCACAAGCACCCAAACCTGTCACTGAAGTGAAGAAGCATCCATAGACAACAGGTAAATGAATGGGCATGGCGGTGTGCCAGTAAAACTTTATGTACAAAAAACAGGACGCAAGACAGATTTGGCCTACGGTATGCGTTTGTCCACCCCTGATCTAGTTGAGAGAGATAGAAGATTCCTAAGGGTATAGTGAAAAGCAAATAATAATTTAAAGCCCCAAATTTCACCAGCTATGTGCCTTTTGTGACAGAGATGGCATGAATCCATGAATGCATTCATCTGATATGGTTTGACACCACTTATTACTGTATATTAATCTTCCTCTCCCCTCAGGTACACAATGCTTATGTGATAGAATTTGTAGATTAATTTATTTTCTTTTATTTCACAATTTATTTTCTGATCTATTGTAAATATTTTGCAAAGAAAACCATATTGTTTTAGAAAGTATTCTACAGAATTCCAACTCTGATATTAGAATATTATAATGTCAAGGGTAAATATATGATAAAATAGCTGAAGAAAATTTCAGGGAAGTAAACACTTTCAACATGGTTAAAGAGATGTGTGTTAAATAAATTGTTGAATTGGATTGGATTCAATAAAATAAAATGAAATTCCTAAATGCTCTATGTTTATATGAATTAATGAATGCATATTTAAAGATAGTATGCTGAAATTAAAAGATCTAAGTAAGAAATGTAACTTTTGTATTTCTGAAAAGGTCTCTATTACACCTTCATATCCAAAGGATAAATTTGTTGGATGTATGATTCTTGGATGGTAATTTCTCTTTTTCAATAGTTTTAATATTTGATTCCACTTCCTCCTAGTTTGTCAAGTTCTGCTGAAAAATCTGATGATAATCTGATGGGCTTTCTTTTATATAGGTTACAGTCTTCTTTTCCCTGGCTGCCTTGAGAATTCTTCCTTTGTCATTAATTTAATTAATTAATTTAATTAATTTATTTAATATAATGTACCTTAGAGAAGGCCTTTTTGGATTGAGATAATAAGGTGTTCTGTTTGCTTCTTGGATCTGAGGATCCAGTTCTTTCCATAGGTCTGGGACGTTCTCGTTGACTATTTGTTTAAATAGGCTCTCTATTCCCGTCTCCTCTCTTCTCCTTCTGGTATACCCATTATTCTTATGTTGCTCTTTCTGATGGAATTGGTTCTTGTAGAGTTCTTTAATTTATTTTTAATCTCAAATCTCTCTCTTCTTCATCTGCATCATTTCTAGATTCCTATCTTCAATCTCAATAATTTTGTCCTCTATCTGGTAAGCTCTATTTCCTAAGCTCACTCTTTCATTCTTCATCTCTTTTATTGAGTTCTTCAACTCCAGAATTTCTATTTGGTTGTTTTTTAAAGGTTCATTCTCTTTGGTAAAGTATTCCTCTTGATTGTTGGTTTTATTTCTGAGTTCATTAAACTGCCTATCTGAGTCTTCTTGCATCTTGTTGAGATTTCTCAGAACTGCAATCTTGCATTCTATGTCATTTAAGTCACATATTTCCATGTCTTTAAGTAAGTTTATTTTCCGGAGATTTGTCATTTTTTTTCTGAGCTACCTTGTTACCTTGGTTGTTCATGGTATTTGATGGATTATTTCCCTGCCTAGGCATTTATAGAAATGTACTCTGTAGCAGGTTGATAAGAAAAGGTCTGTTTTTGTTTTGTTTTGCAGTAGGTAGCACTGGAGTGCGTTTTATTTTGTCTTTACAGCACAGGCTTCTCCAATCTCTATGGGAGGTGGAAAATGCCTTGTATTCCCTGGGGAGGTGGGCGTCTCCTCTGTGACCAGGTCACCTCAGTCTCAGGGCATCCCCCCACACCCATGGGAGAGCGATGGGGCAGGCAATGGGTTTCCAAACCCCTGAAATCCCAGTGCTGCCCCTGCAGTCAGTCAGACGTGGCGCTGTGCTGCCTGAGGTGTCCCAGGTGCCCTCGCTGGGGACAGGCACAATGGATGGGGGCAGGGTGGGCTGGGGAGGCCACTGGTGTGTTTGTGGCTTTGTTCTCCTCCCAGTAATGACGACTGCCAGACCTCAGCTGCCTTGCCTCTGTGTCTCTACCCCTGTCACTGGGATTAGCCACAGTGTGCGTCTGCCACTCAGGAACTGTGAGAGCAATATTTTAAAAAGAAATTCAAAAACATTTCTGACAACATGAAGTTAAAATAGAGAGGCAGTGTGGTACAGTGTTTATAAATAGAGATTCTGAGCCCTCTTGCTTATTGGTGATCCTGACCAAGTTATCCTCTTTGTAAAATTAAATTAATAGAGTAGTTGTGAAAATTTGGCAAGGTACCGTATGCAACACACAAACAGTGCCTGACATTTCTATGTACTAGAGATAAGGTGGCTTGTAAGTGGAATCAAGTGAATAAATGTATTTATTTCAGAAAACCAAGAGGGGAAACAAAGCTGCCTGGCAACATATGTGCAAAAACATTAGGCATGTGAATAATAGTAGTAGTTTGACAAAAGTGCATAATGCTTGGGCAAATGAGAAAAGAAAGAGGAATTGTAGTTCAGTTGACAGGAACTTTCCAACACGTGCAATTGCAGGGTTTCAAAGCTATGTTAGCAAAGAATAAAAATCTGGAAGAGAAAATTAAACATTGTGAATGGGTGTGAACACCTGGGTCCATTTTTTTCTCCCACTTTTTCCTATGAAGCATTTGTTTCTAATCTTAAAGCATTTGTCAGGAAAATTACCACATTACGATTGCTGCTCAAAACTCAGATCTCGAACGTGCCTTGTCTCTGGCTCACTGAGGGGATAACACCCAAGAGTTGAAGAGAGATAGATCAAATATAAAATTCCTGCCCCGCCCCATCGTTTTCCTCTTGAAGAAGCAGACATTATCAAGAAAGAATTATTCCTTGAGGAACCTGGAAAGAACTAAGTGGCCAAAAATTCTCTATGGGAATTGTGCCATAGAAAGTGTTCACTTGGATTAATAAGCCCCTTTGACAAAAGGCAAGTACAGTAAGTCCTCACAACATCTTTGATAGGCTCTCAGAAACTGCAACTTCAAGCAAAACGACATATATCACAACCAATTTACCACAGACTAATTAATATAAATATGAGTTAAGTTCCTATAGCATATTTCTAGTCACAAAAACATCACCAAACTCCTAAATAAAGACCCCAAACACTTCTAATATTAAACATTGAAACAAATATGAGCTATACAAACATTTTAGAAAGATGAATAAACACAACTAAGATCATTATTTTCCAGTTCACTTACTTCAGTTCAGGGTCCCGGAGGCCAGAGACTCTCCCAGCAGCTCAGGGTACAAGGCAGGACCTGCCCGGGCAGGGTGCCCTTCCATCACAGGGGGCATGCTTGCACACACCCACACTCACTCAGTGGGACAATTGACACATGCCAGTCACCTGACGTGCACATCTCTGGAATGTGGGAGGAAACCAGAGTCCCTGGAGAGAATCCACGCAGAAACAGGGAGAGCACGCACACTCCACACAGACAGTAGCCAGGAATCTTTTTTTTTTTTTCATCAACATTATTATAATGAAACAACACTGAAAAAAAAACATTATTCAAGCACCTGCTGTACACTAAGGAAAGTAAATATTATTAGGCTTTCAACCTTAATATGAATATTTCCTTCTTACCAACTAGATGAATTCAGTTTCTCTCGGAAAATGAGTGTCAATGGCATGGGGGTAATGCAATTTTGGAGCAGAGGATATTGCCTCTTGTAGGTTCTGCTGGGACAGCGAAGGAGAAGTATTTGGAAAACAGGGGTCCCTTCAGAAGTAGAGAATAGAGTCCAGGCAGGAGGCAGGGGGACAGAGAAAGGAGGCGGGGAAGAACCCTCTTACTGGAAACTTCATTTGGGGAAGCATTTGCCTCCTTGTCAATGGGGGGGCTCCAGGCCCAACAATATCTTACCATTCATTACTCTCCTGGAGAGAGAGAGACAAGGAACTTGGCTTTGGGAAGAAAAGTCTGGGACGTGGCTCTCTTTTTCAAGAATGAGGAACAATTCTGCTGAGAAAGTTTTCCCTGGCACTCACAGAAACACAAGAAGAGTTGTTCTGCTTTAAACCTCAGAGCCTTGCGCAACGGGGCCAACACCATCTATGCCAGGAGCTCGGACTGAGTAACTATCTTGCACCAGGCCGTCCAGTAAATGACTACATTGAAATTCCACTCTTGCATAATAAATATGTCTCACAGAAATTGCAGTTTTAGGAAATGAAAGTTCAAGCACCTACTAGGTGCCAGGCATATGTTTTCAGTCAACAAATGTTTATTCAGCATGTCCTTTGGTCAGGCATGGTGTGAGCTGCTGGGGTGAACTGCACAAAAGTCATCGTCCCTGCCCTCAAGAGCTCACAGTCTTCTAGGGAAGAGAGAAATTGAGCAAGTAACTCCAAGGGGGACAACATGAGCAGCATCACACACAGGCAGAAGTCTCTTAGCATCCCTATGAAAAAATTATAAGCCCCATTTTGCAAATGGGCAGCCAGAGGTTCAGAGAGATTGGAGAAGCTGAATTTCATATCTATGATTTGCATGTCAGCAGGGTGATAGCTTGAATAACAATTTACTCTTTTCAAAGAGTTTCATACTTTCAACGGGTGAAGAGCTGGCTGCATAAATGGGTACCATGTTTTGCCATGTATGATGTGATCTTTTTTGCCCAAATTTGTGAGGAAAAAATAAGGATGCACATTATACATGGCTAGTACTGATTACACATCTATATAAATGTTTTAAATTCTTTTATTTATGCTTATGAATTAAAAGTGTAACTCTAGAAATCAATAACAATATCCACATGCAAAATAATACCCTGGAATACAATAATCAGTTTTGCTGAACTTATGATGAACTTGCAACAACAAAGAGTTCTTGACCTTCTATGATGCATAAAAAGCGTAAATTTGGTACCAGTACATAAAATTTCTTGTACCTTGTATCTGTTCTTGTGTTTTGTAATTATTTGTAACATAAAATTTCTTGTACCATATGTTAAAAAATAAATGCTAAAATTCCTTTACAATACAAAGAAACAAGTACCTAAATGTAAACAAATAAAACTTTGAATTAAAAAATTAAAACAAAAGGTTTTTTTTCCTTGAAAGTTTGGGCTCAAAACGTGGGTGCACATTATACATGGCAAAATATGGTATTTTTAACCAAGATTAATAGACCGAAAAGCCACAGGAACTTGTGGCCCCACCCTTAACTGGGTGTGGTGGTTTTGAATATGTCATTCAATGTTTCCAGGCTTCAGTTTCTTGGGAATGTTACCTTTTTAAGGGGTTGTTAAAAAGAGTAAATTAGATGGTAGAGGTGAAATGTAGTCTGTAAACTAAAACCACTCACTATTCTTATGCTGATTATTATTATTACTACTATTTAGCATTGTAAGAGATAGTATCTCAATAGCCAGTCATGGCATGGCTGACTCATAGCTGCTGGCTCAGCCTGGGCTTAATATCACAACAGAGAGCACAACAGTCATGTCTTCACTTTAGCGTGACCAACTATCCCCGTTTCCTCAGGACTATGCTGGTTTTAGCCCTGAAAATCTCACGTCCCCGGAAACTGCTCAGTCCTGGGCCACTGGGGTGGCTCATGACCCAATATCACTCCCTTCTAGTGGATTCTGCAATGAACTACAATGTACTGGGTGTGGCAAAAGCATGGATTTTAGCATTAAGTAGACTCAAGTTCAGATGCTTGTGTGTGCTACACATTGCTTCTAAGCTGTGTGACCTTAGGGAGGTTACTCATCATTTCAAAATACAGATAATATTTAGGTCATGTGATTTGTTATCATGTTCTCACTTCGCCAGATACCTACTCCCCTCTTGTTCCCTGTGTTCCACGTTATTGGCCACCATTCTCTTCTTCAAAAATGCAAAGCGCACGCTTCCATTTGCACTTCCTGTCCCCTGTGACTGGAAGGCCTGAATAGTCCCAGACAGGCTCCTGCTAGTCATTAGGTCTCTGCTTCCCTGTTACCTCCTCCTGAGGTCTTTCCTGGCCACTCCATCCGGAGTACCTCCCCCAGTACTCCCAGGCACTCTTTGCCTTATCCCCATTTTCTTTCCTAACACTAAATACAACCTGGAGCTGTCTTATTTACTTATGGCTGGGGTAGGCAGCCTTCTAAAATGGCTGCCAAAGGTCCCCACTTCCTGATATTCATGGCTTTGTGTGAAACTCTCCCCTTGAATGTGGGCAGGACCTAAGGACTTGCTTCTAACAAATATGGCAAAGTGATGTGATGTCTGAGATTGTGTCCTAAAAGGCTGTGATTTCCATCTTCCTCTCCCTCTCCCTCCTCTTCCTCCTTTCCTCCTCTCCCTCTCCTTCTCCTCTCTTCCCCTCCCTTCCCCCTTGCTTGCTTGTTCTAATGAAATGAGCAGCCATGCTGTGAGATGCCCTAATGGGGAGCTGCATGTGGCCAGGAAATGAGAGAAGCCTACAGCCAACAAACAGCAAGAAACTGAATCCTGCCAACCACATGAATGAACTTGGAAGCAGGTTCTCCCCTAGTCCAGCCATGAGATGACTTCAGCCCCAGCCAACACCTTAATTGTGGTCACATGAGAAACCCTGAGGCCCAAAACTCCAGATAAGCCATTCCCTGATTCCTGCCTGCACAGAAACTGTGAGATAATAAACGTCGTTTTAAGTATTGAGTTTTCAGAAAAGTCATGACGCATGTTTGCAACAGATGGCACTAGTTCATTTTTGGAAGCACTAGAGTCATTCTCATCTATGTTATTGCTATGTCATTTGACAGCTGACAGTTCTAGCTTCATTCTAAAAAAAAATTGAGTCATTTGGTTGAGTTTTGGAGATTTTACAACAAGTTGAAGATGGAAGACCAAACTGTGCATTTTTGTCATATTTTACTGTTTTACTTCCATAAAGGGAAGAACGTGCATCAAGCTTGTGAAAAGTTGCATCAAGTTTACGGTGACAATGCTCTACAAGAACATCAGTGCCAACGATGGTTCACGAAATTCTGTGCTGGGGATTTTTAGCTCTACAATGCTCGTTGGTCAGGGAGGCCCACTGAGGTTGATGACAACAAAATAAAGGCATTGATCGAGTCAAACCCACGTTACATTACACAAGAGATTGCAGAAACATTGAACATCCATCATTCAAGCGTTCATGACCACCCGAAGAAGCTGGGATACATAAGCAATTTTGATATTTGGGTTCCGCATGAACTCAAAGAAGTTCATTTGACGGCACGTATAAGCATCTGCTATATGCTCATTAAACTTGAGGAAAACGATCCTTTTTTGAAGCGACGGATAACTGGTGATGAGAAGTGGACTGTTTACAACAATGTGGTGTGCAAACGGTCTTGGTCCCAACATGATGATTCACCTCAAACGACATCGAAAGCAGACATTCATCAGAGGAAGGTTATGCTCTCAGTGTGGTGGGAATTTAGAGGTGTCATGTTTTTCGAGCTCCTACCAAGGAACCAAACAATCAATTCAAATCTGTACTGTCGGCAATTGGATAGTTTGAACGAATCCATCATCCAGAAATGTTCAGAGCTTGTTAATTGTTAAGGAGTTGTGTTCCATTGCAACGACGCGAGACCACACACAAGTCTGATCACCCATCAAAAATTATTGGAGCTTGGATGGGATGTGTTGCCACACCCACCATACTCGCCTGACCTTGCGCCATCAGACTTCCACTTGGTTTGCTCTCTTCAAAACTCCTTGCGTGGTATAACGTTCAATTCAGATGAGGCTGTAAATCAGCACCTTGTTCAGTTTTTCACAAATAAAGACGCCCTTCTATGAACGAGGAATTATGAAGCTCACTGAAAGATGGCAAAAGTTTATCGAACAAAACGGGCAATATATCATTGATTGATCTTTGTTCTTTATATAAATAAATGACCTTTGAAAAACATAGACAAAATATATCATGATTTTTCTGAAGACCCAATAATTATGTATTGGGGAAATTTATTATGCAGCAATGTATGGATGCATTGTTTATTTCTTCCTCTAGAATATTAGCACCATGGCAGAAGGGACCATGTCTGTCGTGTTTACTTTTGTCTGCCCAGAGCAAAACCCAAAGTCTGGCACATAATAGATGTTCAATTTTATTGAATGAGCAAACAATGAGGGCACAGGCTACATACAGAATAGGTAAGGACAGATGAAATAAATTTTGTTGAATGAATGAGTGATTTGGGACCAAGTAAATGAAGGAGGGTTAGGAAAACAGTGTCTGGGCTGACTTATCGTTAACTATGAAGTGTGTAGGCCCCTGTGGTGGGCTCTGAAGATGTTGAACGAATAAGCGATGAACAAACTCAGGCACAGGTTTGGGTTAGGGATAGATTACAAGTGATAAGCTTTGTGTTGACACATTGAGAATGAAATGCCTGTAAAATGACTAATAGGCATTCAAAAATAAGTCTAGCTTTTCACAGAATATTAAATCAGAAAAGCAATTCCAGAATAGTGTGTATATCCCATTTTTGTGGAAACATACACATACACACAAGTCTGGAAAGAAACATACCAAGATGTTAAGTGTTTTGGAGGGGCTGGTAGGATTACAGTGATTTTCATTTCTTATTTTCTTTTGGTTATCCGTATTTTCTACAACAGACAGAACAAACCATACAGGTACTCCCACTTAAAAAGCAGAGAAAGAGCCCACAATAGATATGAAGATAACAGGGGTGGAGGAGATAAAGCAGTAAGAGGCAGAAGAGGAGAGAGGACAGGGTTGCTGTGGGCAAAGCTCCAGTGCCATTTTTAAGCAAAATTTCTGGTTGGGTAGGAGAAAAAGCATCTGGTGTTGACTGCCAGACTGCCAAGCTCACTGTGCCTCATCCTGACAGCCCTCTTTCTCTGAAACATTTCTCAACCTACCTTTCAAATCCATTTCCTCAGGCTTGCAGGTGTGTACTGCCTCCCGCTAGCATCCAGCTTTCCCAGCCTCTGGAGGCTGTCTCACGTTCAAAAGCTAGAATCACCTCCCACGGTTGTTCTGAACACCCTTCTCACCTCAGCTGGGGCATGAAATCATGGGCTTCAAGACTGTTTCAGCCTTTACCTCATCCCCTAACAGAACTTGGTTAGACTTTCACTTCCCGTCAGGAAGCCAACATTTAACCTCCAGTATAACCACTACTCATAATTCCAAGTTCTGACTCAAAATGAATCCGGCAATGACCCTTTTCATGGCTACCTAGGTTTCAGGCACAACAGTGTCTCTGGTAGAGTGTTTCTGAATAGCTGTTCAGCAATTGACATGTATTTGTAACTACGATCGTAAATTTTAGTTTTCTGAAAGGCAACAGTGTTTGCCGAACCGGGTTGGGCTCCTAGTGGGGACATAAACCCCAGTAGATGTGGCGTGCATCTAATTCCCCCAGCAGACAGAAGCCTGGTGGGCTGGGTGCCAGATATCAGGGGAAACCAGCCGTCCATTTTCAGGAACTCTCAAGGCATAGCCCAAACAGTGGGTTTTCAAGTCAGACTTTTGCAAGAGTCTGGAGGCCCAGGCCCTACTGACTGCCCTGGGGTTTAGATACCAACATCTGTCCAAGTAGAGGAGAAATAAAGAAACCTTCAGCAAGACTGCATACGTGTGATTAAGCACTAACAGTTCTCAGCAATATCTGGCTCTCCTCTTTTCGGACGCGTGGAAGCCTCTATTTCCCCTTGAGTGGGGCCATGTGGCTAGTTCCCGCCCATGGACTGTAAGAAAAAGTCAAGTACGTACCTCACTGCTGGCCTGAAGCTTAGAAGAGCAGGCAGAGTCCTCCCAGCTCCTTCTGGAGTGGGAAACAGGCAGACCTCATGTGGAGGTGGTAAAGTCAGCAAAGTGGCCTGTATTGGAGTCACATGAGAGGACAGTTGCCCGGGGTGTCGTCTGAGCCTGTTTGGGAATCAATTTGTTACTACAGCATCACCTCTCCTACCCCAACGAATACAAAATCAATTCTGGATTTTCATACATTGATATATATATTTTTTTAAATTAAAGGAAAGCAAACACGATTGGTTTCTCTTCAGTAGCACTGCAGATCTAGAATACAGGATGGATTTGGGAACCTGGCTTAACCTGGTACTGCTCCCTTCTCTTGTTACAGGAATTGCTTTTAATATTGAATTACAGAATGAGTGGCCATTTTTCACTCCAGTGTGGGAGCCTATCCAATCCTGAGGTCACAGTACTTGGTTAGTTTCTTCCATATTTTAAAGATTTTTACATTCATTCTACAGTGAATGAATAAACATTCAATTAGCCAGATGAAATGATACTGGGTAAAGTTTTTGTTTTCAATTTCTAAAGTAAGAGTTTTCCTTTATAAATACTACATACATTCTACCTCCATAAATAATAAATTCTATTTTACTGACATCTTCTCTGGACTCCAGTCTGAGCACTAAATTGTTCACATGTCTGGGTCACACCAAAATAATTATTTTGAAATGCTCCTTTGAGTGTGCATAAATATTATATGCATTTTCACAAAGTGGTATTTTAAAGGTGACTTTTATACTACTCGTCCAGCATTTCGATTAATTGCGATCAGACTGCCTTGCATTTTGCATGTTGGCTATGTGAGTATTTAGACATTCTTATGTGTGTTTATTCCTAGCCCAGGTAATTACTACATACCTCACTTTATAGGGTTTTTATTAGGAAATGCTTAGGGAAAGTTTCACTCTGCCTTTGCCTTTACATTTTGTCCTTTTACAGCATGATGGAAATTTTATTAGGACGTCAGCATTTGTTTTTAACACACTTACCTCTCCCCATTGTTAAATAAAACATACTTTCCCTTAAGATTTAATTAAAAGTTTTTGAGGGGAGGTGGGGTGATAACACAGGCTTATAACAGACAATACAAAAAAAAACAACAACAATGAAGAAAATCCCTCCCAATCCCACCCAGCAGATGGTGCCTAACTCCCCCGCCCACAGATTCCATATGGGATCATACTGTATGTAATTTTGTATCTTACTCTTTCACTGCCGATGTCATTCTCTTACAATGATTTTTAGAGGCTTCCAAGTATTCCAACATCTGTATGTGCTATAATTTGAATACGTTCCTACTGTAGAACATTTATTTCCAACTCATCACTGTTGTAAACCTTGTAACAAAGATGCTCGTAAACATTTGTGCTAGGCAGAACAATGGCCCCTGCCACTCACCTCCTAGCCTTTCGTCAACTCACTCCAGCTGGAATGGCTTAAGGACACTAGTGATAGTCATTTGCCAAATCCAGAGTTCATGCTCTTTCCTTGTCTGACCTGGTCTCACAGCGTTTTACACAACTGACCACTCCGCTGCCGGGCTCCCTCCTACCTCATCAGCGATTCTGCTCGCTCTATTCTCCACTTGTCTCCTCCTCTCTTCTAAACATGGGGGTCCCCAGGCCAAGTCCTCAAACTTCCCCTCCTCCCAAAGAGGCCTCACTCACGCCCATTGCTTTAATACCATCAATAGGCCGCAGATGCCCCGATGAAGGTCTCCAGACCTAAACTTCACTGAGCTTCAGATGTGTAGGCCAACTGCCTCCATGACATCGCCACTTGGAAATAAGGGCTCTTCCACACTGCCCAGCTCGGAACTCTTGACCCCCCCCCCGCCTCCTACCAGCGTCTCCCCAAATGCTCCCCTTTCACATCGCCATGACCAGCTCACAAAGCCCCATCAGGGGTGCTCCTTTTCCACACCCCCTCAACCCCACCCTGCCATCCAGCATGTTCACATGATCATCTATCTCCACTGGAGCAACGGGCTTCTATTTGGTGTTACTGTTCCTCCCACACTTCCAGTACCCAGGCTCTATTCAGCTGTCTGATTTCTTTGAAACTCAAATCAGATAACATTCCTTCCCTCTTACATTGCTTCAATGGCTTCCCACTGCACTTTTGAGTAAAACCCATCTTTTCGGTGGCCTACAAGGCCATATGGAGGTGGCCTCTGCCCACCTTTATGGCCTCACCTCTTTCCCTGTGGCCCTGGTTCCCTGGGCCGCAGCCACACCGGCTTCCTGCCCCAGGGCCTTTGCACTTCCCCTTTGCTTGGCTGTAAAGCTTTGCCCCCTAATCTTGGCACAGCTGCTTCTTTCTTGTCGTTCAAGTTTGACCTGAGATGGACCGCC
Source organism: Hipposideros armiger (assembly GCF_001890085.2). Lineage (NCBI taxonomy): Eukaryota > Metazoa > Chordata > Mammalia > Chiroptera > Hipposideridae > Hipposideros > Hipposideros armiger. The sequence continues at coordinate 3,918,099 of NW_017731408.1, read as the reverse complement.
TCAGAGACTTTCACTGACCACTGTGGAGTGTTCACTGCCACCTCCCCCCAGTTTATCACATTACCATTTAATTGCCCTCACAGCACGCAGCAGTATCTGAAATAGTCTTTGAATCTTTTGTTTTTTCCCTGTCCCTCCTTCTGGAATGTGCCAGGGCATCAGGATCTCATCTGCCCTGTTCTCTGTTGTCCCCATGGCCCTGGGGACAGGTCCTAGCTCCTAGAAGGCACTCAGTAAATATTTTAAATGAATAAAAACTTCGTTTCTCTATCACTGATTTTTGTTAGGGTTAAAGATAATATTCTAGTTAAGGTGAAGATTTTTACTCTCTTTTGTATGTAGTGGAAAAACTTATTTTGGTTTCTCATTTTCCAGATGAGGAATTGAGGGATCAATGAAAGTAGGCAAGTAAATTAGGTCAACAGTGATGCTGAGCAGAGCACACATCTGATGTCTCATACACTCCGCGGTGGGAAAGTTTTTAATTTGCCACGAACAATCTTTTTCATCAACCTAAATTATTTTTTTGTGGTAAAAAGTACATAACACAAAACTTACCATTTTAACCATTTTTATGTGTACAATTTAGTGACATTAAGTACCTTCACATTGTTGTGCCACCATCACCACCATCCATCTCCAGAACTATTCCAAGTCTTCTCAAACTAAAATTGCACCGATTAAACACTAACTCCCCATTCCCTGGAAACCACTATACTATTGTACTTTCTATCTCTATGAATATGACTACACTAGGTACCTCATGTAAGTGGAATCCTATGGTCTTTATCCTTTGGCTTATTTCACTTAGCATAATGTTTTCATGGTACATCCATGTTGTGGCATGTATTGGAATTTCCTTCCTTTTTGAGGCTGAATAATATCGCACTGTATGTATATACCATGTTTTCTTTATCCGTGCATCCATCAATGGACGTTTAGGCTATTCCCACCTTTTGGCTATTGTGAAGAATGCTGTTATGAACATGGGTGTGCAAACATTTGTTCACGTCTCTGCTTTCAATTATTTTGGGTATATATAGAACCTAAGTTATTTTTTAACATTATTCAGTATTGGGGGGTGGGGACCTGCTTCACCCAAATCAGGATTCGAGCTGGGTTTCTAGTAGCTCTACATGCTTGGAGGTGCTCCCTGCACAAGGGCAGTCAGGGATTTCCAGTACACGTGCCCTCCTTGTCTCGGCCGCCACACACCTGTGGCAAAGAGAAATAAACTCAAAGCAAGCAAACCCAGCATTCCACTTAAAAAAGAAAATCTTACCTATTGAATTTCCAATAAAGATAAAACGAAATGTAAAAATTAGACATTTTTACTAAAATTTGGAAATGTTTTTCAAGTTTACACACACCAGTAGATAATCCCACCATCGAATGGATTGCTAAAATCACTGACAAGCAGATATAAATCAGTGTGGCAAACATGCATCCACTACCTAACCCCGCTGAGTGCTTGTATTTGGAGCAAAGCTGCTCATTCAGAGTGAAACCAAACACTTACCAGAATGTCCCGGCTGCTCTCGCTGCCCCCAGTGACTGGCCTGATGGAGGGAAGGGTACATCCTTGCCGTAAATGAGCAGGCAGAGTGCTAGGCTCTCTGCTTCACCCAGCAGCCAAGGCCACCAGTACCAGAAAGGGCTGCCCTCCACCCTGAGTAGGGTCCATCCAGGCGAGTGACTAGCTGCTCAGCTGGGATTTCTCGGCCAGCAGTTCTCCACCCTGGCTGCACGTTACAATCAATGGAGAACTAGGAAAAATAGATTGATTGCCTGAGCCACTGGTCAATGAAATCAGGATCTCTGGGAATGTGACCTGACTTCACTTTTTGCAAGCTCCCCGGGGGTGCTAATGCCTAGGGTGGGGAGAACCACAGCAGCCATTTCTTTCTCAACGCTTACCTTCTCAGAAGTCTCCCTTGTTCTAAGCATCCGGCATCGCCAACGCACTTCTTCAGTTAGGGAAGTTATGACATATGGATGCCTAGTTTCTACCACTGACTTGTGAAGGGTTGAAAAAAAAAATGGAGCACCCAGATTTCATAAAAAATGTTTATTTCCATATAAAAGTGCCAAAATATCCACCAATGTCGTAATCTATCTCAAGAACCAGTTTACACTAGTCATCAAAACACAAGCCTCTTTATTCACATTGTTTAAAAATCAGATTCTTCTCACACATTCCCACAGTAACTCGAGTCTCTAGACAGTGGGAAATTTGCATTCCTATTGGCTGTGGTAGTCCATATGTCCAGGTTCATATAGGCACGAAACGGGTTAAACCCTGGGTAGTATTCCTTGCACATGACCGCCTGGTTTTCCATGGGAGTCGAATGTTCCGTGGTGGCGTTGATGGGGCAGCAATTTTCATACACATCGCTTTGAGGGGCCCAGATGGAACCAAAAAGTCCAGACATTGGAGATAAGCTTCGGGTGCTTGTGAGGTAGGGCTGAAGTGTAAATGAGAAAGTGGAAAAAAAAAAAAAACCACCAAATATTAAAAAAAGAAACCTGAGAAAGGCAATAACGTCAAGGTTGACTATATACCAGGGAATACCACAATGGTATCCATCCAAGTACTTGAAAGTTATTAAACCCCAGGAAAGGCCCCCAGGTCAACTGTCCTCTCTCTGTAAAAAGAAGTGCTGAGTGGATGTGAAAGGGAGAAGGCATTGGCCTTTCAGCCCGGGGGAGTAGCCACAGGCAGGAAGGCCTCAGGACCCAGTCACTGACCACTGACTGACCTTCCTGTGACTTTCAGCCCATCTCTTCTCACAGGTGAAAAGTTCAGCAGGGCCAAATAAAACGCAGCTGGGTCACCGAGAGCTTTCCGGGCCCCACGGATTTTTATCTATGAACCATCGCTCCTTGGCGTGGTTTGAAAGTGGCTGGACTGTCAGTGTCGGCAAGCCCCCTCCCACCCCGTCTGATTACGTTAGGTTCCTTCAGAGGGTGGCTCGCCCAGGTGTCTATGATCAATAGGAGACCAGCCAGGCTTTGGCCGATCTGACCCAATTCTACAGCTAAGTGACCAGGACGAGAGAAGCTCGGGAACAACCTGGACCGGCCCCAGGACCACAGCCCAGGACAGGCAGCACTAACCGGCGAGCTGATGAGACCAGCATGTCCCCAGGCGGTCGGCAAGTTGAGGGGGGTGTTCCAGGTAGACTGCGAGTTGTGATCAATAAAGTCTGTTTGAATTTCAGCAGGACAGGGGAAGCCATTGGGGTAATTCATGTTTTCTACAAAGAATGGGAGACATCGACATAGGTAAACATTTTTATGGTGAGAACGAAATTGTCACTCTCAGCAAAACAAAAACAAAACAAAACAAAAAAACATTCAAGGCCTTACTACAATATATTGACAAGCTGAAGGCAGACATAAAACACTTGCTCTGTGTGGGCCAGGAGGGCTGTTTCACTGTCACGCTCAAGGTGAAAACTGTCTATCAGACACATCACCTGGGAAGCCCTCCGGGAGGAAGGTCATCCTCTGGGCTTGATGTTCTGTATTTGATAATTTGATGGGAATCTAATATACAGAGTATATACCACTATATATCACTAAAATACCACTATAGATTTGAATAGTGGCAAGATTCTTACCATCTTACCAGTCCTTAAAATTTTCTTTTATTACCTCTCATGTTAACCTCAGCCACCTGCATATATACCATATGCATTGATAAAAGCAATATGTGACCAAGCATTTCTTAGCTCAGAAGATGATAAACACGACTCATAAGCATAGGATGAAAGTTACCACAGCACCCCCTTGTGGTTAGCATGGAGCAATGCATGTATCAAAATCCACATTAGCATAACATCCAATATACAACTTATTCCTTCCCTCAAAAGGTGTCTCTAGTATGAGAGATCATGATCATACTGTAATGCACAATAAGAACATTTTCCAGTTTATCAAGGAAATCTCATATCTCTGTTTATTATTACAGAAAACAATTTAAGAACAAAGTATGGTGATGGATGTTAACTAGACTTACTGTAGTGACCATTTCACAATACATACCCATATTGAATCATTATGTTGTACATCTGAAACTAATATCAATTATATCTAATGTTTTTAAAAGGCACGTTCTGCTCAAGTTAGTGCCTTAAGTCTACATACTTCCTGCTTTGACTTTCTGAGAAAAAAAGAATGGCATTGGGACTGTTCAAATAGATTTTACCTTCTGGAAAGGCATTGTAATCGTTCAATTCCAATGGACAGTACATATTGGGGAACTGGCCTTCACAAGTTGTATTCCAATCGATGAAACTGCTACAAAAAACAAGAGGTCTCGTTTCAGAAACAGAATGTCAACAGATCAAGTAAAGCAGGAAGAAAATGATTTTATTGCCCAGTATCCTAATCACTGCTAAATCCTCAATTGTGGAAAATGAAAGATACACTTTCTCTAGTCACAGAATCAGACTTACTAACTACACGCTCATCATCAATGACATTCCATGGCAGGATGGACAGCTCGGAGGAGGGGCATGCTTCCTCTAGCATCAGGTTTGTTAAGTGTAGCCAGAGGCAAAATCTGAGGCCATGGCTTTATCAGCTCTGTGGAGGTACAACTGGACTACCTGGAAATGTGTCAGCTCATCCCTGAAGAGCTGAAACTCGTTCTGCTATGAAGATATCCACCTTTCACTCAGAGCAAGGCAGACATTCACCTGAGATAAATCACAACTATAAAGGCTATGAGTCCTGATATTTTGCTCTCTATTATACGCTAGATTCTCATAGAAATAAGAAAGTAAATAGGGGGCTGGCCATGTGGCTCAGTTAGTTAACAGCTCACTCAAGAGTGCGAGCTCTGAGCAAGAGGATCATTGGTTCGATTCCCAGCCCGAGCTGAGCTGCCAACAGGTGGCAGAATGGCTCAGCTAAAAAAAAAAAAAAAAAAAGTAAAACTTCAAATGGATTCTGTGATTAAACAGACATTAACATTTTCTCAAGTTTTCATAATTCAATGACACATTAATATCCAACAGCAAATTTAAGAGATTGCCATTGTATAACTATTTTTCAACACTCAAATCATTCGATCTTTTAAAAATTTAAATGTGTCAAGATGAAAACCATGGAAAAATGCAAATCATTGCTCTGTTAGGGAGTAGAAATTACGAGTGATTGTTTTTTCAATTTTGCCTCTCATATATGAATAGTGCATCTTGTCAATTTAAAAAAGGAAACTAATGCCATGGTCATCAACTCTATTATTTTTATTTTCCTTCAGGTTTCTCTCAATGTCTGGTTTGCCATTTTCAACGACATCACAACGCCATTCCAAAAGGCAGAGGGCAGCACCCAGCTATGGCAGCCAGGGGAGGAAGCTGGCCCTCCACTCCCTAAGGACTACCTAACAGGTGGAGCTCACACGCCCACTTCACACCCTCAGGCTAAGCAGGCAACCGTCAGCGAGGAGACTCTGTACCTGTTAGGAACTGGGCCTGGGCCTGGCATCACACCGGGCACAGTGCTCTCCAGAGCGCAGTTGAAGCCGCTCGTCACACACATGGGCTGCGCGGGCCACAGGTCTCCGGGTGGATAAAGCCCTAAGGAAGAAAGCAAGGGCTCTCAGTCTGCCTTCTTCCCCCTCAGCCCTCAGGCCACCTCCCTGCTGGGCCCAGCTCCACTTCTGGTTCGTCCAGAAAACAGCCCCCATCCATGTCACCCACACAACGTTGAACATGTCTGTTTTCCCATTCCCTTTCAGGATATTTTTTTCAGAATATAAAGCAGAAATAGAGCATACTGCTTTAAGTTTTACTGTAAGATACTTGTAATGACTCAACAAGTATGCGCAGGCCTGCTTTTTGCAAGGCCTTGTAGACACCAATGACACAGCAGTGAACAGGTTTACATACAAGTGAGCAGAGACAGACAACAGACAAGAGAATTGAGAAGTAGAGCATGGCCGACGGCCTAAGTGCCATGCTGACAAGCACAGTGATTTTAAACAGGGCAGTTGAAGGCCTCACGGAGGGAATATGGCCCATCCAAGATGTGAATGAGGTGAGAAGGGAACCTTCTGAAGGCCTCAACTGCTCCTCTGTTTCCAAGTAAAACGGGAAGCCAGATCCACTAAGAGAAGGAGGCAGAAGGTACTGGAAGTGTGGGCACGGAGGAGAGAGAGCAGGGACAGGCAGCAGGGACATTCAGCAGTCGGGCCCCCATCAAGCCAGTGGCCTTGAATTTACAGAGCGGCCGGTCAACGTGTGTGTGTTGTTCTCTATTCTCGCTCATCCTCACAGGAACCGGCAGAGAAGCCGGAGCACTGAGCAAAGCCACGATTGGGGTTTTGGGGTGAATGCAGTAAAGGAAGAGGAGGCAAGGAAGCGACTGCGACACTGGACCGGGGATGTGCAGCTGGGCACATGGAAGCATGCAGATGCGGGAGGTGAGGGGCAGTAACGAGAGGGCGGGGCCAATGCTTTGTTCTCAGGCTGGGAAAGGCGGGTTGAACGCAGTGGTCGCCCACTGTAAAGGGGTCCTGCTCTGTGTCGGGGCCATAGGAGGGAGTTCAGGGTCAATGCTGAGGGGGCAGCTGAAGTCAGAGGCCCCTAATGATGCCAGTCTAGAGGCAGGTGCCTCCCCACTGCACAAAAGCCCGGTGACGTGGCTTGGAGAAGCGGGCCGTGGGGCAACGGCCCTGCCCCTCCCAACCTGTCTTCTCAAACTCCCTGGCACGCAATGCCACGGACAGCGAACACCTGGCTGGTGTTTGGAGCAAGAAGAACGCGCCTCACCTTTGTCTTCTTCAACGACTGCAGGCCCGGCGGAAAGGCTGGGACAGGGAACCTCTGCGTATTGTGGGAGATTATTCACGTCTCTGTGGGGAAAGCGACAGAATGAAGGTCAGCTGAGTTTTTCTTGTTCCAGGAACTACTGAGTTGGTATAACCAAGTCTGGTTGAGTTTTTCCATGAAGTCTTCCCCTGAGAAACACATGGATACTAGAACTTACATGGGATCGCAGATGTTATGACAAAGGTTCAAAGAGATGGGAGTTTCCGAAGGAAAGTCATTTTGTGAAACATTGTCTCCTGCATAAAAACAAATAAATTATCAGAAGTTTTTACAAGCATAGTTCAACTGCATTATGCATTATAATACAGGTGGTTAATATTATTAACCCCTAATGAGTGATTTATTTTTCAGTTTAAAATTATATTAATACATTTAATTTTTAAAAGGGCTTTTATAATTTATCTTTTCATTGAAGGTTTAATAACGTTAACATTATATTTATGAATTTTGGCTTAATAATGTTTTAATTATGGAGAAAAAGCTAAAGCCATTAATATTATGTAACTTTTTAGTAGGGATTTTCTGAGGAAAAAGTTTGCTATCTAAATAGACTCCTCCAGTTAATAAAAGTAACATATGGGTCTGGCTGAGTGGTGTGTTAGTTAAGAGTTGGCTTGGGACGCCAGCTCTGAGCAGCAGAGCCCCGGTTCGGATCCCACATGAGGGCCAGTGACGCTGTGCCCTCTACAGCTAAGATGCTGAACAACAGCTCAACCTGGAGCTGGGCTGCCATGAGTTGCTGGCAATGGTGTAGGCTGCAGTGGAGCTGCCATGAGCTACCGTGAGTGGCTGGCAGCCGGCGTGAGCGGCCAAGAGCCACGTGAGTGGCCGGCGATGACTGCCTCACCCGGGAAGAGCGCAATGATAATACCAACATGGGCCGGTGAAGTGACGTCCTCCACAACTAGACTGAAGAACAAAATGACAGCAACTTGTCTGTTCCCCTTCCCCCAATTCCCCAATGCTGTTCCCTCCCCCAACTCCCCAATAAAATCTTAAAAAAAAAGTAACATACATTCACTGTAGAAAATCTATAAAAATAAACAAAAGTTTGAAGAAGAAAAACCTAAGTCACCTTTTTAGCAATTATACTACCGTTATCAACATTTAGGTGTATCTCCTTACAATCTCCATTATGTGTACATATATGTGTAAAATTGGGGTCATACTTCACATGTACTTTGCCTTTTTGGTCTTTTCTTATTAATTATATTGGGGATATTATTTTCCTGATATTACGTAGCTCTCAAACTTTTATCATCTGCTTGTTTTCCCCCTAAACAAAAGTGGTACTTCTATTTTTGGTTAATGTTAAGTACCAAATTTTTAAAAATATTGCATTAGCATCCTTAGGCAAACTTTGTTTTCAGTAGTGGATGGAATTGAGCTGGATGGAACCAAGCTCCCCTCCGGCCAGGAAAACCAGCCCCATTATCATCAAAACCCCGAGTGCCTACCTTCATTTATGTGCCTATGTCCTCAGTGTGGATGATACTGGATGATACTGTTGCCCCAAGGACTGGTTTGTTTGTTGGGGGCTGAAAAAAATCTTACTTTTTTATGCCCAGTACATAGTAATAAAAAGATTACAGTGAATCTCCATGATATTAACATTTTACGGAGGTCATTCGGAAAACAATGACTAATAAGGCTCCTGGGAGAGGAAGCCGATAATGAAAAAAAAGACCCGAAAACATGAAATCATATATGGGCACTTTGTCCAGGTTTCTATGGCTACTGGTGCCCTACTCTCGCAGACAGGACCTTCTTTTATAGGTGCCACGGCTGGTAGGAGAGGCCATTCCAGAGCGCCTGGGTTTCCGCTCGGGACTCACCGGCTGGCAGGAAGTGTGGCAGGCCCACCATGGGCTTCTTGTCCCCGTCGGAGCTGCTGGTGCTGCTCCAGCTGCCCCAGCTGCCCCGGCTAGCACGCACGCTTCCGGAGGAGCTGCCACAGTCCGAGCTGGAGTCCGAGCAGGACTTATCCACATGCTTCTTCCCAGGCTTTTGGAAGTAACCCTCTGCGGAAAGGGAGAGAGAAGAGCTGACCCCACGCACGGAAGTCATGTTTCACTTAAACCATTTTCAACTTGATGCCCTTTCCAATCAAAGGCGAGGGGCAAAATTATGATGAAGGGAAGGCTCAGTGTCAGGGTCTGCTCCCTCTGCTCATTTAATGAGAAGAAAGGGCTTCAACGAAACTAATGCTGGGTCTTTCAGATTCAGCGATGTCTCCTCCGCCTATGTGGTGGGCAACTAAACTTACCTGGGGCTCAGGCAGTCAATACCAATGATCACCTTGATCTGAAAATGGTTCTGGGAATAACGCACTTCTATCAAAAAAACTGAGGCTACTCTACTGCAGATTTGTAGGTAATTCCCTCCTCTCTTTTCATAAGATATCCACTAAGAGCTTCAAAGTATTATTTATGTGTGGGCGGGAAGAACCTTCAATAAGATCAAAAAGATACACACGTGCCAAAGGAATGAACAAAACCCATGGTCTCTGCCAGCCTGTGCGCACTGAGGTGGACATGTGCCTGGGAACGTGGGAGCTGGTTTGGAGGACTGCACCTCCCCCCATCCCGTACCCCACATGGACTGTTAACTTCAGGGGCTTGTTAGCCTCCTGCTATGCTCTGCCCTACCCTGGACCTGGCATTGGGTGCCCTCTACCTCCCACTCCCAGGGATGTGCCCAGCTGTACTTGGATGGGACAGTGGCCTGGCCCTGCAGGAGCCACCTGGCTCAGGTGTGTGAGAACAGCCACTATTGTCAGCTGGCCGTTCCCTAGAACAAGCAACACTCGTTCCTTCAGCGATTTGCAGGACAGCTGATTAGGGACGATAGGAGGAAGGAGGCGGCAACACTACAGGCCTGCCCAGACTCAAAGGAAACTTAGCTTTCTAATCTCCTCCTGCTTTCCACGCAGGCTTTAGTGAGTAAGCAGCTGCCTGTAGTGTGATAACATCATCAAGACACTGTTTCTCTCACGCTGATACTTCCTCCAGGAAACAGAGTTCCACCAGAGGCTCCACCCATAGAGCTCAGGACGGTTACTCACCTGCCTCTCTCTGTGCGGCAGGCAAGCTTCTCCCAGTTCCAGCGTCTGTTTTACACATTTCCCCAGGGGTGTCCTGTATACACCAGTTTCTTACATCCATGTCCCCGCTCAGCTCAGACCTTTCAAATTCACTGCACCCAAGTTTTAATTCACTCTGTTCAGAAGGCCTGGAAGAGCCATAAAAAAAATTTTTTTTTAAATCGCCTCTGCATGTTATCATGCACCACACATACATACTGCTTTCCAGGAGACTTATTAGAGGTCAAAATCGGAGGACACCTTGAGACCTCTTCTCTTTGGGTCTGGTGGGAGAAGGTGATGAGTGAAGGAAGGATATCCAAACGAAAAAGACTGTGCTGTTTTAGAACTAGAATTTGCTGCTCATTGAATCTATTTTCGTATGTTACAATGAGAAGAATAAACTCCACAAGGTTAAATGAGCCACTCAGGGTCAACTGGTAAATGGCAGGTCCAGGGCCCGAGCCCAGGACTTCGGGCTCGTGTTCCTTGGCTTTACGGGCTCGTGTTCCTTGGCTTTAGTGTAAAATATGATCCCGGCAGATGAACCTGTTCCTTGGTGCCTGGGGGAAGGTACTGAGCGTTTGTGTAAAGCTCTTCTCATTCATTCCAGATTCATTCACTTAGCTGAGTGACTGCCACATGCCACGCATTGTTAGGAAAGGTGCAGTATCTACAAAGACGCAAGTTCTTCCCCCAAGGAGCTCACAGCCCAATAACACTCTCTTACTAGACTGTGAACTCCTTGAGGGAGGAGCCATCGCGCAATTTTATAAACGTGATACAGCCATGTGGAGAGAAGGCTGTGCCATACCTAGATTATTTCACACAGGCCAATTTCAGTCCTCACGTTCGGTTAGCAAGATGGTAGTTAAGGAGATCAAATACGGAAGGAGAACTGACTCTGGGTGGCGAGCATACAATGTGATAGATGACGTATTATAGAATCGTACCCTTGAAACCTATGTAATTTACTAACCATTGTCACCCCAATACATTTAAAAAAATAAAAAAGATCAAATATGTGAGATGTAGCACACGATGCCACTGGTTTCTGACAGGTCAAGGGAAAGATATACAGCTAGGAGCACAAGCTAAGGACACAGACAGTCCAACAGCCACCTACTTCCTGAGCATCATGTTCTCAAAACATCCCAATTAGCTACAAGCTACTTGAAAACTATATTTTAAGAACTTGCTTCCTTAGCATGTCAGAAGTCTGCTTTTAATATATATATGTATCATAATGTTTAACTGTTGAAATTCCACTCTAATTTTATATCTTTTTCTATGTTCATATCAGGAAATATAAAGCTTTAGAGTGACCTCATCAGACAATCAAAATTTTATGGACATCCACATGAAAGAATACAAGGTATAACTTTCCTTTCTAGAGGATGCCACATGGCAACTTTCAAGTAGTTCAGCCTAAATAATTTCAGCCAAAATAAGGATAATTACCCATCGACAATTAGTAGTCAGTATTAACAACAAACTAACAATGAATCTATTTCTTTTTTTCATAGTTGCATTTTGCTGATTGCTCTATGAGCTGGGGACTCATTGGAGCTTGACAACCCTTTGGAGTTGGCTGGCCCTGGTCCGCAGGGTGCATATAATAACTGCCAGGGAGTGCTCCTACAGCACTGACTCAGAGTCCAAGCCTCAGATCGCAACCTCCCTGGGACCTAGGGATAGACACTGTAACTAGCACCACTCGTGCTTTCCACTGGAGGGCCTTGTCACAATGCAGGCTGTTCAGCGCTCCCTTCCAACAAGTGGACACATGGCAAGGTGGAACCCTTTCCCCCTGCAAATTTGGAGCCACTAGAGAACAGCTGGACAGAAACATATTTAAATAGCTAGCAGAGCTCACAGGAAAAAGGAAATCTCCAGACATCAGAACTCAGAAAAGAAAACACCAGCATGGTAAGGATGGAGGACACCTTGGGAGAAACAGGCTTTAATGCCCAGGGCTTCGCTTTTAACACCGGACAGCAGCATACATGAGCCAGGGAACTGGGACAAAGTCTCCTAAATTAGGTCCCTCTGGAAGGGGGAACTGCCCACGCAAGGGACCCCTAGAAAGCTCCATCTACGACCCAGGGAGGAAAAGGCAGGGGAGAGCATCTCCGCTGGAGGCTTTTGGCTCACGTGAGGGTTGGTGTTGCAAGTCTAAGAAATCAAAATTCAGACCAATCCCACTGGTGGACTTGAAGTCAGAACGTACACACTACTGACCTAGTGAAAATCAAAACTCAAGCTGCAAAATTTACATAAAATTAGACTGAGAGATATTTCTGGAAACTTGGAAATACACATACACACTGTCCAGATCCTTCATTTTACTGTAATCATAAGGGACTAAGTGTCTCGAGGAAGCAAGGTTGTCAAAGGCTGTCCTGTTCTGGGGCCACGGCTTAGAAGACTGGTTCCATGCTGCTTCTGCCCCTGACCCGTGCTGGGGCTTTAAGCAAGCCACGTCATGTCTGGGCACCTCACCGCCTCCAGTCTCAAGAACCTACCTTCTGCAGGACTAAACCGAGGCTTCCATGAGTGATGACTACTCTCTTTCATTATTGGGAACCCACATGGGTCAAGGTCAAGCTGAGAACAGGGTGCCTGCCTGTGCTCCGCAGTTTTCGATATATATTGCCTACTCCACAAACGCTTGTGCATTCCACAGGCAGGATGAAGGTCCTGGCAGAGGATGTCTTATGCTTTTTCTCTGAAACCTCCCATAGCTTTTAGCATTTTATAAAGTAAAAATTCTGAAAAATCTGTCCATTTGAAGGTATTTTAACAAAATAAATGAAAACATAAGCAGAAAAGTATATTAATTAGTTAATTAATATACTAATTTAAAATATATTAACATGCTTTTATCTCAAAATACAAACATCTACAGTCTCATATTATCTGTATCTAACATAACAAAAATAAGATTAAAAGGTAATAGCTAAATGTAAAATCATAGAGTAAAAAAATAGATCAAAATTTTAGAGAGACTATAATAATAACACACCTCAAGACCTGAGCAGCACCCCTTTTCTTGTTTTTTCTACACGTTCGATTCTTATTCCAATTTAAATTTGGTAAATTTCCTTCTTTTTTATCCTGAAGCTTCTTCTTCCTATAAGGATCTTCTTGCTGAAGAGGAAAAAAAAAGACCAAACTTTTAGTTAAGGTTTAAGCTGACTAAATACTCATTTAAAAAACCTCCCTATGATTTCTTTAAGGGTTTTGCATAGGAAAATTTGGCCAAGTTAATCTGGAAAAGTAAGAAGGTCTATGATTTCTTAAATAAACTTTTAAAGACCAACTCTATGTGAATTTAGAACGCTCCAACACTGGTGAAAACTGAGACATGCAGTTCTCAATCTCTAGTTTGTTTTCATTTCCCTTCTTCCTTTACCTCCCTCAACCTCCACAGAAAGAAAAAAAAAAATTGTTGCCTATAAAATTCCCAAGGGGTGAAAAAGGAAAAACATCTGTTAGCAATTTTTGTTAACTTCAGCGGCAATAAATCTTCCAACCTTCACCTGTTAATTTGGTATGTGCAAGTTGCATGAATTACTACTGAAGAAAAACCATGTAAAAACTCTACTTAGGAGTAATTTGTGTGTTTACATTTTTATTTGTTTATAGATGAACTTGAGGAGCACAGCCAAATCTCCACAGGACGCTTCCAAACTAGTTTAAGCTGGTTAAATAAATAAGGCAAAAATATGCTTCATGTTTTTTAGCTGTGGCTCTGAAAAACTTAATTTAGCATGATACACATATATTATATGTATCTAAAAATAATATATATGTACATATGTCAATTAAATGTTAGGCATGGTGTACGAACAGGCCCAAGGGGAGGGGGATTTCCTTGTCCTTCAAAATTTTAAAGCAGCTCATGTCTTTCAAGTCTTCTGATGTTTACTCTTTCTCTTCCTTCTACCAGGCTGACCCTTTAAAGCAGAAGCACAGTGAGCTGGGGGGAGGCTGTGGGAGCTGACACACTGAGACCCTCAGGCCCGTAACGTTACCAGGTCTTTCTGGGAGGAAAATGCCTGCTCTAGGGATCTCACAGAAGCAAATCCCCTCCTCAGAGCGTCCTCCTCCTTTTGACCCTTAGGATTCACATTTCATAAAAAGCAAAGATTGGCTCATCTTTTTTTTTTTTCATAAGGTTGGTCCAGAAACAAAGAGTAGGAATCCATGAGGTTCTAACATACCCCTGAGTCAACACACGTGATGTGAAAGAAGAACAATAAAAGGTTTCAGATGCCTGCGTGTTCCAAGTCTGGGGTGTCGAAAGCCTCACGTATCTATTAAAGCAATCTGCTTACTACAATAAACAAACTCTAGAAATAAAATAAAATTGTGGATGTGGTGGAATTATATGATTTTTGTTTTCTTCTTTATACTCCTTTATTTTCCCCCCAATAAGTATGCATTAACTTTGTTCTGATACTGAACGTATTTTAAACACATGACAAGTTAAACACACAAAGCTCTATTCAATAGGACTTCAGGCCAATTGCTTAAGTTTCACATTACAGACACATTAAAGGCATATGATCAGACATGATCCAAAGTTAAACAGATACACGCCATAGTTATTCATGCATTGTTCCCTGTGTATTTCTAACCTTGGGGGGTGGAGGAATGTTCTCTCCTTCCCTGCTTTACCCTGTCCACTTAGGGCCCAAGAAAGGCTTTTCAACACAACAAGTACTGGAGCCTTCCCTTCAGGGTCACACACAAATAAAGGATCAACAGTAAGTATAGTCAAGACAGAGTAGGGAGCCGGTCAGTAGTCACTCTGACACCTGGCTGCCTCTCTCAAATCAATCTCGTTAGAGCTGTCATCATGTGCAAACGAGGATATGTATTTTAGGACTACGAAGAGGTGGGCTTCATGGTCAGAAGGCACCATCATCTCTGAATACTTGAAAGAGGGAATATTAGGAGAGTGCTGGATGTGCTGGACTCAGAGGTGTGAGTGGAATGACCAAGATACAGTGTCCACGAGCAAACACAGGAGGGGACAGAAAAAAACATGGACAAAAGAGCAAAAAGACAGAAGACATATTGAAGAATAAATAACTAACAAACGGCCTGTTTCTATGGCTGTGTGTGTGTGTGTGTGTGTGTGTGTGTGTGTGTGTGTG
>NW_017731408.1:3889127-3902780 GCF_001890085.2 Hipposideros armiger | reverse complement strand
AGAGAGAGAGAGAGAGAGAGAGAGAGAGAGAGAGAGAGAGAGAGAGAGCGCGTTGAGGGAAAACCAGGACTGCAATGGAGGCAGCAGCTAGAACTGAGAAGAGAAAGCAAACTGGAGAACCGAAGCAAAAGACTTGTCAAGAAATGACAGGAAGGATAAAGGGATAGTCTGGCTCTGTGCTTTCTGGCAGACAGGGTGTCACATACAGGGAGGCAGGACTAACCAGGAAACTAATAGTCCATGTACAGTGGCAATTAAGATCCCAGTCTCAGAGACCAAACTTCCTGCGTTGCATCTCACTCGTGCATACCAGCTGCGTAATCTCAGGCAAGTTACTTAGCCTGTCTTTGCCTCTGTTTCCTGAATCTTCCTCAAAAGGCTGTTGTGAGGATTAAAAGATCTGACACCACGTAAGCAGCTCATAGAAGACGTCGGTATTACCATCTTTATTATTGAATTACTTGAACTAGCTAAGTGCTCAGACCTCCCTGATAGAATGCACGATGTAACTGATGGCTGGGTAGGGAAATGAGGTTTCCTAAGCTTTAATAAAAGCAAAGGAATCAAAGAAGAGAAATCCCAGACTGACTGCACAAAGGCATTCTTAAAGCCACTGTATACGAGTAAGTAAAAGTATAAGTAAAAGCAAATAAACATAAAAGAGAAAGGGCAAACTATGAAAAAAATGTAACACACTATTTGATAGACAAAGAGCTAATACCTTTACATATGTTCGTTCTTACAGAAAATAAGAAAAAAACATTAACATTCAATAGAAAAGTGGACAAAAGACATGAAATGAAAATTCACAAAATATAAAAGCCCCCCCCCCAAAAAATGATGAGTTCATATTTAGGATCCTAAATATGTAACAATAAAGTGTATTTTTAAGAAACGTAAATTTAGACCAGCTTGTTACTCATCTTTCCATTTTGGTTTTCAAAAACTCGAATGTGTTTACACTGCATGTTTACACCTGCAAACCCCAGGAAGGGGCTGGGAGGCAAGGTGCTGTTGACACAGAGTCTGCCTCTGAGCGGGGGAAGTGAAACCGCGTTAGACATGTACTTCTTAATTTATAAAGAATAATATAATAAAAAAAATGCTCAGTGGTAGGATTTTGGATGGATGATTTTTTACTTGTGTTTTTCAGAATTTTACAAGACATGAAATGAAGGAAAATGCTCCCTTTTCCCTAGTAAGAGATGCAAATTGAAATGAAAAATGAAACACAGTTGTTCCCCTATCACACTGACCAAGATGTTGCCCAAAAAACGGTGCTGCTGAGACCAGAGTAAAACCAGTGCTCTCATGTACGATGTACGTGAGTGTAAATTGCTACCACCTCCCTGGAAAATGGCCTGGTTGCATGCACAGTTGATACCCTTTCATTCTATTTCTAGAAATCAGGTATACTGGCAAGACTGAGAACAAAATAGTTTAATGTAGTGATGTTTATGAAAACAAAAAATTGCAAACAACTCTAACATCCAACTGCAGGGGATGGTTTAGATTACGGCATAAATGATGGAATGTTACATAACCACTGGAAACAAAGTGCCCCGTTCATTTCTAACATCAGGAAATTTAGAATTACAACATTACAACAAAGCTAGATATGCACAGTGATGATGATCTTGAGTTTTTAAAAATCTGCATAGAAAAGCAGAATATAAAAAAATGCGAAAAGTGGTTCATTTTGGATAGATCTTTTCTGCCCTTCCTTATGCTTCTATAATAATTATGAATTCCTTTTCTAAGGAAAAAAAAATCTGCTTAAAAGAAAATAAACAGCCAAGGCTAGGGTCAAAACTTAGTTTGTGGCTCCCAAATCCGGGCTTCACCCTTCTTTGCCAATAAATCTAGAGGAATGTTCCCCATATACTGTACAGATGTATATAATTTTTTGAGCTGCAAAATTAGGTCCTAAGAATGTACTAGAAAAACAAACATTGAGCAGTGCACTTGGGAATGTGTTTATTGAGAATGATTTTCTCCCAATGAACAATGAAATAAATGGAAAGTGCACACATGCACGGGGTTTAAAGGAGAGGTCTACAAAACTGGGAGAGAGCTTCAGAGCCAGCGAGAAAATGACAGGCGACAGTCCCGCAAGCTGCACCAGAAAACCCACCTTGGCTGACTACACGGGCAGCCTTGAACCACAAAGCACAGCCTGAGTCCCCCCAGTCCCTGGACTCCCCACATCCTCACTGTGACTAGCTGCCACCTTTAGGTGCCGATGTCTGTCCCTAAACAGGCCCACAGACAGAAACAGAAGGAGGAACCATAGGCAACAACTGGGACCCAATGCAAGACATTTCTGAGCTCCAGGGAGACAAAAGACAAGGTAAGCAATAAATAACTTGGGTACATTAAGAAAACTGCCCTAACCAAGGGCACACATAGAGGGCTAGCTAGTCTGGCATAGGAGCTGAGGGCTGAGTTTGAGATGGGAGATTGGCGCCCACTCAGGCGGCACATGGGTGCCAGCAGCAGCACCATGTGACCTGAGGGAACTTGGAGGGAGCAGTTCCCACCTCTGCCCCCAGCACACAAGACTGTGGGGGCTGTCACATCAGCACATCTCAGTATTGGTTTCTACTTCCTCACAGGGCAACACCTAAGTCTCTGCAGCCCACTCCGAACTCCATCCATCCCGCCTGTCCCCAATTCAGTGGCTTTGTTTCTGCTCCTGCGAGCATGCCCTGTCTTCATCACCTGGCCTGGCCGCTTCCTGTACATCTGCTCTACCTGCACCCGCAAGCTCTCCGCAGCTTCAGCACCGGCCAAGGTTCAGGCTGAGGCCCTGGGTCTTCTCTCTGCACACACCTCAGGGAGCTCAGGCTCACCCTTCAATCCTACCCTCCACGGGGACAACTCCCAAATCGCAAGCCTGGCTCGCCATGGAAGCTTTGGCTCCATGTTTCCCTCTGCCTACTACACTTTCTCACATCCAAGTCCAGCCATCCCCTCTGTCAGTAATGCTCAGTCATACCTGTTGTTTCCCTGGTACTTACTACTTGTCAGTACTTAGTGCTGCTCTTCTGAGCACTGATCATATTCCCTCATTTAGTCCTCACAACCCTATAAAGTCGGTGTAGTATTTTATATTAATAATTATTATATTGTTTTTCAGACGAGCAAACTGGGACGTTAAATAACTTGCCCAATGTTATTGAACAAATAAGTCATGAGCTGGACCCAAACCCAGGAAGTCTGACTGCAAAGCCCATGCTCTTAACCCCCATGCAGCACTGCTCTGACAGACATAAAAATGACTGACAGACGTCAATCATCTTCTAGTCTCCCAGTCTTACAAACTTGGTAAGAAAAGATGGCTCCTCTCCTTTATGCGATTAGAGTCTAAGAAGTCCTGCTGGTGTTCCTTCTAAACTGTCTCTTGTCTACTCTTCCTATCCTTTCCCCCTGCTCCTGCCCAAACTTGACTACATCACACCTCTTAGCAGAGTAACAGCCTCCATGTGAGAAGAGAGGTGGTATCTATTTCTGCCCTCTCCAACCCAGCCCCCAAAACACTCAGTTTGAGCCTCCATACAGTCATTCAAGCATTTACTAAACAACTACACTGGTTCTTTAAAACAGGCAGTCAGCCAGTGTTAGTGAAACTGAACTGAAAAACAACCTATATATTGTTTTCATTTGTTATCTACCCTCCATCCACCCCGAGTTGAGAAACCTTCAATCACGCTCCATGATTTGCAGCGGGGTCCCCAAACAGACCACCCTCTCAAATCCTCTCAAAAGACTTTTGGTTCAGACAAACATGCTTGCAAAACTTAGATTCTGAAGTTCCTTAGCAAGTAAGCATTCCCCCAGTTCTCTACAGGCATCAGCACTTCCTACCGCTTACGTTCAACTACTTCATTGCGTGTTTCCAATCAAGATCTAGGGAATAAAATCCAAACTTATATTCCTGCAACGGCCTTCACCATCTGGGAGGACTGTGTCTCTCCCCTGTCATCACTTCCCATTACTGATCGAGCTGCTTCTCAGATGATTCCCTCATGCTCCCAATTATGCCACGAGGCTTAGTGGCATCACCTGCCCACTTTCCCTCCTCGGCCTGTCCAGCTCTGTCTGCACAAGTTTCCACTCACCTCCTCTAGGCGCTTTTCACAGCCATTGCAACCGAAATTGACTTTCCAGTTTCCAAAATCCCCACTACTATGTATTAATTTTGGTGTCCGACCACACAGAAACATCTTGTCTTTGTCAACGGACTGCAAATTCCTAGTTGGGAATGTCTGTGATAGACTTATTTTATATCACTTTCACTTTATTTAAATGAAAAATCCATGTTGGTTATAAAGGTTAAGCAAAGATAGAGGCGTATAAGGAAGGAAAAAAAGAAATCATCCAAAATCTCACCACTGAGAAATAACCGGGGTCTCCAACTGATTGCCGGCAAACCTTATTTTTTAGTCTCTCTCTATGAACACACAGAAAGGATGGCAGGACGGACGATGGGGATCATTTACAGCACTGGGACCACGTATTATTTTTAAATAAGAATTTAAAGCTCAATTTTATTTGAATTTTACATAAGAAAGTGAAGTAGAACCAAAGGTATTGCCAACTTTCAAATAATTATTTCTTCTTCACATGCTATATTAATTCCTTAAGGATCTCTCTAAGATGAAGAAAAAGTCTGTGAAAGTTAGTTTCATTCAGTTTTCACCCCTTTAAACTACATGTTTCAGGTTTACACAGTATTGGCTCTCTTCCAAGAAAGATCAAATTACGCATTAAAACTTATTTTCACCTACCTCTCCATCCCACCTACCATTGTGCAGACTGTATTACTATTTTTGCTTTGTTAATGTTGTAATACTTGCAATCTAGTCTTCGTTCTGGATATAAAATGGATAGACACCTCAACAACAGACCCTTGACACAGCTTCTTCAATCCTGGGTCTTTATTTTTTTACTTCTCCCTTGGTTGGCTAAATTTCATTAACTTCATTTTTCAAGTAAGGCTCACGAGTTCATTTGTGTTGAAGGATGCACGCCTGTAACCCTTGGACTTCAGTGTCAACTTGGGGGGACATAATATTCTTGTTCACATTTTCATCCTCTCAATGACACTGCTCCACTGTTTTCTAACATAAGATGCTCCTAGAAAGTCTGAGGCAAGCCTAAGTTTGTGTTTCTTGATTTTCCTGCCTTTGTCTACACAAGTCTTTATGCTGTAAGTTCAATATGTAACCAGGATATACCTATGTCCCTTATTATGTATTAGTTTTTCCTGGAGCACACAGTGTGCCCTTTTGAGTTATAAATCCAGTTTTTCCCTCATATCAGGAAAATTTTCTCCTGCGACATCTCCACATACTTTTCGGATCCATTTGTTGGGCCATTTACTTAGACAATCATTATTCTTAAGTTGCACTGTTTTTGTTTTTCTTTGTCCCCATAGCTATCATCTTTTCTCTACATGTTTCAATCCCTTAAAGTTTTTCCTTCACATTCACTCTGATTATATCAGAGCCTTCCCTTCAGGTCAATAATTCAATTTTCAGCCACTGTATATGCAGCGTATTGTCTTATTTACTTAGCTTTATAATACATCTTCTAACCTCATCCTAGTGCACTAATTTGCCTTTAAAATCTCTCATTTGATTGAATTCATAGTCTGTACTGTGAAGTACTCTCAGAGTTCCTTTCAGGTCACTGGGTATGTTTTCTAGACTGGGAAATTTATCTGTCTTCTATGTTCTACTCCTATCATTCATTTTTATTACAGTATATTTGCATAGTTGAAATGCTATTTTTTTCACTGCGCTTGTGCTGATACGTAGATAGCTCTGTTTTGATATGAAGTAGGTAAATTCTCCTAAATACCTTTCCCACCTTCATCTGGACCTGTCTGTTTACCTGGGTTCTGCTTTCCAAACACTTTTCAGGGGCCTATGCTGGTAGGAAGGGAAGAGCTAGCTGGGGACAGCGTGCAAGCTTTGCTTTCCCTCTCGGGCTCTGCTGTACTCTGGTCCACGCACCTGAGCTAGAAAGGCATCTCTCTCCTCTGGATTTTGGCTTTGGCTTCTAACTCAGCAAGATTATGCCCTAAAAATGGATGCTGGGTAACAACTGGAGAGAAGGGATATGTGATCTGGTTCTGCTCCACCATCCTTACCCAGGAGTTAACCGATTTGTGCTTAACAACAGCGTCTCTTGAGAGTAAAAGCGATCTGAGGTCATTAAAATTTATTTTAGTGTCTCCTATATAATTAGGAAATAAGACTTTTCTAAACACATCCAACTCACCAATTATCAATGTGGATCCAAACGCATCATAATTACCCTCTTTCAAAACTATGAAATATACATGTACAGTCATTATACAGATATTTGCATTCCAAGCCCCTCAGATGGGTTTTGTTCTAACGGGCAAGAAAAAAAGGAGTACAGACCTCAACAGAAGGTATGTCCTGTTTCTCAGAACATATGTCTTCTTTAGATGCTTTGTGAATCTTCTTTTCTGAAGAAGACTTTGTGTCAACCTTTTTCAAAGTTTCACAATTGTCTACTTCATTCTTGACGGGCACTTGCTGGTTATTCCCTTGAATAAATAAAAATGGTTCAATTTCTAGCTGATAATTCCCATTCCTGTTCCCCACAGTTAAGTCTCTTTCCTACTCCAAACAATCTCATTTGATTCAACGAGATTTAGACTTAAGGATTGGTTTTCACATCCACAATGCTCTAGAAATTTATTTTGTTTACAGGTGAAAACATACTTATATCAAGAGTTCTACAAACAGTCTTTAAAAGAGGTCAAGGAAAAATGGGGGGCAGAGGTGCACACCATTATTCATAGCGGCAATATTCATAAAAGCCAAAGGCAGAAGCAACCCATATGTCAATGAAACAGGTGAACTGAAAAATAAAATGTAGTACATACAATGGAATACCATTCAGCTTTAAAAAGCAGTTAATTCTTGCACAACAATGTGAATATACTTAACACTACTGAACTGTACACTCAACAAAGGTTAAGGTGGGGAAAAAAGTGAAAATCTGATACATGGCACAACATGGATGAACTTTAAAGACAAAATGTTGTGATAAGCCAGACACAAAAAGAAAAATACATGATTCTACTTGTTTAAGGGACCTAAAAATTCACAGAGATCAAAAGTAGAATGGTGGTTACCAGGGGCTGGGGAAGGGCGTATGGGCGTTATTTATTGTTTGGATGATGATAAAGGATGATAAAAAAAGTTCTGGAAATGGATGATGGTGACAATTGTACAATAATATGAATGTTCTTAATGCCACTGAGCTTTATAATTTAAAATGGTAAATTTTATGTTACGTACATTTTACCACAATTTCTTTGAAAAGTTAGGACAGAAAGAGAGGAGGAAAGGCTTGGCTGCTGGTTATGACTCAGCCACTAATTAATTTTATGATCAAAGTCAGTCTCTCAAGCTTCACTTTCCTTACTGAGAGAACAAAACTACCGCCTCCTATGCCTACCCTGCCTGTTACAAAGATGTAACCAGAGCAGATATAAACATAAAGGGCCACCATCAAGAGACACGTGCACTGCGCCAGGGCAGGCCCTTCTCCTACGGTGAACGCCCACCTGCCCCCGGGAGCAGCGCCTGCAGGCTGAAAAGTGAGCACCAGATGCCAATCACATGGCAAAGGCTGGGGTGGGTAGGAACCGCCTCTGAAAACATGATTTTTCCATGTTTCCTTCAAATGATTTCATTCACAAGTGTATTTCTTCTTCTACCGCTTACTGCAAAATAGAGTGAAATCAGGGGTGGCTGGTTAGCTCAGTTGGTTAGAGTGCCGTGCTCACAACACCAAGGTTGCCGGTTTGATCCCCACACGGGCCGTGGAGCTGCGCCCTCCACAACTAGATGGAGACAACTACTTGACTTGGAGCTGATGGGTCCTGGAAAAACACACTGTTCCCCAATTAAAAAAACAAAAACAAAAGTCAAATCGACTTGAACCCCACAATAACTGGCCTCAAGTGTTCTAATATGAAACACAGTATCTCACGACCTTCCCCTTTTTGTCCTTTCTCTGAGATTCCCTGACTGCCTTGGCAATCTGAGAAAGGTTTAGGAGACCACAGTGAGCTATTTCACAGCAAAGCCGGCTGCAGGCTCTGCGGAGAGCACTGCCTGACCCGAGTGGTCTGGCTTTGCTGTGGAACCTGGAGATGGCAAGTCTCTCTCCCACAGAATGAAAGGAACAGTCAAAGCCCCTCTGATTCTGAAACTCTGAAGCTACCAATTAAACTCACTCAAAGCAAGATACATACATTTTAAAAATAACATGCGTGCGGTCAGCATACTTTTTATTTTGTTAAAAGAAAATCGTATAAACATTACATAACTATAAAAATGCTAGGGGAGTCTTCATTCCTCTACAACACAAGCTGGGTGTTAAGCTGCCCACAGAGGAAAATGCCGTATCCAGCACTACGAAGGAGTAAAGGAAACAGCCAAGAGCAAGCAAAGAAGACAGGGTCTGGAACTGATGAAGAAACCATAAATAAAGGCATCACTTATGATTCTGGGAGCCCTCAGTACGAAACACAATACAGATATTCTCCTCAAAAAATATGCCATTCCTTTCCTAGAGTCTTAATTCATAACAAAATGAATTTCCTTAAGTTTTCTGTAGGCCAAGAATATCACTAAAAGCATTAGTCATCAAAGTTTCTTGGAAAGGATCAAAATTTAACACTAACCTATCCCCCCAAAAGTGGTAAAGCAGAGACTCTTAGAAAATTAGTAATGTCTTCTGTGGGGCCAAGGACAAACAATCAAATGAATTCTAAAAACAAGTTCTTCATTAAATCTTTGAGAAATTCTAACATGACAATATTCAAGAATTTAGAAATACCAAGAGTATATACTCCATTTAAAAAATGGAGTCGGGGACGGCCGAGTGGCTCGTTGGTTAAGAGTTAGTTGGCTTGGGACACCAGCTCTGAGTAGCAGGGCCCCAGTTCGGATCCCACATGAGGGCCAGTGACGCTGCACCCTCTACAGCTAAGATGGTGAACCTGGAGCTGGAGCTGGGCTGCTGTGAGTCGCCAGCGACGGCATAGGCTGCAGTGAAGCTGCAGTGGGCTGCCATAAGCTACCATGTGTGGCCAGCAGCCAGTGTGAGCGGCCGGCACCTGGCAAGAGCTGCCGAGAGCGGCCATCCAATAGCCAGCAACCCATCTGCCTCTGCCAGGAAGAGCGCAATGATCACAATACCAACATGGGCCAGTGAAGCAATGTCCTCCACAACTAGACTGAAGAACAAAAGGACAGAAACTTGTCTGTTCCCCTTCCCCGATTCCCCAATGCTGTTCCCTCCCCCAATTCCTCAATAAAATCTTAAAAAAAAAAACATGGAGCCAATCCATGTCATCCTATCCTGCATACAGTATTACACAACTTTATTAAATTTCTCTCACAGAGTAAGAGCGTTTGAGCCACAAAGATAAAAAACAGAATAACAAGGAACAAGTGAACTCACTAGAATAACTGCTTCAAATTTTACTGTATCAAATCTACTCATATGGTATATGGGGCTGCTAAAAAAGCATACACAAGTGGACACTTTGGTCAACAATGCTCAAGCAGTGTTTCGCCGTAATCAGAAGTGTCTGGACGCTGATGGTAACCAATTTGAGCATCTCTTGTAATTGCAGAAGTCAAATGTGGCTTGTATTCATCTCTTGTTATCGATACATATTGAGTATTACAATTTTAATAGTTTTTTCCTTTCTTAAAATGTGTATACATTTTTTGGCACCTTCTGTGTTTTGAGTAAACTGCTAGAAACTTCATTTCAAATTATCACTATCCACAAGTAAGTGAGACTATTTTTTGAATTTCTGCAAATATTGGCATTTCAGAACTTTTGGAGGCATCTAATAGTACGTGAAAACTGTCATGTACTGTTAATTTCAGGGCTTAGGATCTTATGAAATTTAAATGTTTATTATCCTCTACATTATCACAAGCAGAAAAAAATAATTTGCTAACTATGCCTCTTTCGTAGTGCTGAGGCCAGCAGCAGTTTGCTTTAGGCTTAATTCTCAATTGGTGCTATTTTGATCATATAGTTAAAAAATAATAGTTATAAGCATTTGAAAAGAGACATTTCATAAGACCATTTACATTACACATAAAGCCCTAACTCTCGTCAGATGATCAAGAGACTCTGCAACACGAAACAAATGTTTGAAGAATGTAGCTCTTTCAGTTGTCTGACAGGTTGATGCAAAAAAAAAACACCAAAAACAAGTGTGTGAAAACAGAGTCCTGAAAAATAGGACAACAGACTTTATTTCTGTTGAGAATTTTAATTTATGATTTACCACAGGCCTCTCAAAAGGAGGCAGGTGAAAAGGAGCAGGAAAGGATGATACACATATTCTGTGATTCAGAAAATACTGTTTCTCAACAACAACAACAACAACAAGCAGGTAGGTAAGAGACATTAAAATACACCTTGGAACACTTTCTTCTCACACAATGTTACACTCATGGGAAAAAAATCCTCCAAAATGGAGAAGGCACAATTCTTCAGGTGCCTCAGGGAGTTCTGACAGGTTAAAATGACTGCAGGCACTCTGAGGAGACAGACCACCCTCCTCTTCCCTCTCCCCAAAGGCAATCTCATCACTAGACTTGTTTCTAAGAACTTTTGTGCATTTTGGGAGAAATGGCTAGAATGGGGCAAACACACTGACTGGTTTCAACTCAGTGCATGGAATTTGCCACAGGACCCCAGACCATCAGGTGGGCTAAGCTGAGCTGGCAAGACCGAAGCTGTTTTCTTCAGATTCTAGAAAGGATCTTAAGATGTAGACAACATGCTTTTCACAAAGAAAAATACTTTTCAAAAGTAAAGAACTAATGCTCAATGTTGGAAGTGGAAATTCAGAAGGTTCTTAAATATATGGTTTTCCCATTCTCAAGCATTCTTAATACATACGTCATGGATTGATTTCCCACCGATTATATGCCTATTTACCACTTGCCAGTTTATTGCAATGTTTGCCTTTAAATTTAACAAAAGAACCCCAAACCTTTAATATTACTAAAAAACTCCAGACCCTACCGTCAAATTACAATTTTCTTCCCTTAGATTCCTCAGTCCTTTCTTACTTTTAAAATTGTTTAAAATGTTTACATTGTAAATTGATGGCAGGCAATTTGTGAACTTTTTAATCTCCTTGATATTTCCTAGAATAGTGATGTGAACAGAAAACAAAACAAAGGCCATGTCACTGAACAGGGCTGCTGTGTGAGGAACCTTCTGCTCACATCTTAACTCTGGAGAGAAATTTGCTGGTATGAACATGGTGGAAAAGCCCAAGTTCTTCCATCAACTCTTATTTGATCTGATCGACAATCACCCTGATACCACATAACGTGCTGCTGGTCCAGCCAAAAAGAACAGTTAAAAAAAAAAAAAACTTCTTGCAGTGAGAGATTTGTTTTCCTCTAAAACAGCGGTTCTCAGGGCCGGCCAAGTGGCTCAGTTGGTTAAGAGCTCGCTCAAGAGTTTGAGCTCTGAGCAACAGCGGTTCGAGTCCAGCCCGAGCTGAGCAGCCGCTGAGCTGCCAACAGGTAGCAGGATGGCTCAGCTTAAAAAAACAAAACAAAAACAAAAACAAAAAAACAGCGGTTCTCAACCTTTCACAGGGATTGCCTAAGACCATCCGAAAACACATACCTTCGATGGTCTTAGGAACCGAGACACCGCTCCTCTATCCGTCTCCAGGCCCACATGCAGATACGCCCAGATACGAGTTCCGGCAACCCCTATGATAGGGTCGTTTGACCCCCAAAGGGGTCGCGACCCACAGGTTGAGAACCGCTGCTCTAAAACATTATGAACACACCAGTCCTTTCTGCACAGGAAGGAAAGATGCTGAGCAGGTCTGCCATCTGCAGTGATCGGAGCAAACCCTATGTTTATGGACTCCATATTAAAGGCACGCATGCTTGCTGAAGAGCTGTTACATCACGTGGTCACCTAGGCTCCCCACAGGGATTAACCATCGAGTCCTGGAAAACAGGATCCTGAAGCACAGATTGCAACCCTCTGACCTGCCCTGGCCTTACATGGCTGGTCTGCACCTCTCCATGTCGCCCACTTCAAAGAACTGTGATGTGGCAAAAGGTCCCTTCCATCTACCTGTCCACAAGGCACGGCCACTGCATTTCACAGGCACATTTATCCAGATATCTGACGGACACAGCAGATCACAGAAGAAGCACTTCTGGAGGGACAAGTCCCTCAGACAACTAGGATTTTCGGTTTGTATAAAGTTGGTCCATGTCAAATACTGTGCTCAGGCCTAAAGGACACACAAAACAAGAGAAAAGCCCAGCCAAACTCACCCCATAATTTCACCTTTCACAAGAGTTTTGTGGTCTGGGCCCCTGCAAGTGCCTGGGACAGAAATGGAACACTAGGCAACCCACCACAAAACACCCCCCAGACAAGCTATGCTGTGACTTTATTCAAAGATCTAGCTGAATGTGCTGTCCAGAAGGTGTCCTCACACACCAGGTGGAGGGGACAGAGGGGTCAGTGATGACCTGCAACCAGGAATCTACTTCAAGCATGAGCACTGCTGCCAGGGAGATAGTACAAACAGGCTGGAACAAGGTGCACCTGGAACCCAGGTGCCCAGACCAGGTTCCACCCAG
Source organism: Hipposideros armiger (assembly GCF_001890085.2). NCBI lineage: Eukaryota > Metazoa > Chordata > Mammalia > Chiroptera > Hipposideridae > Hipposideros > Hipposideros armiger. Next base: position 3,890,067 of record NW_017731408.1, on the reverse strand, counting down.
AGCACTCCGGCTTTCTTTTCAACTAGAGATACCCTTTCAAGGAACATCTAAAATTCAGTTTGGTTATCTTTATCAAATGCATTAAGCTCATTAGAATTAGCCAAATCATAATATTTCGGTACCTTCTCTATAACATCATGGAGTGAAAAATAGGAAGTTATTTATATTTAAATGTTTTAAGTAAGATCAACAGTAACTAATGTTTCCAGATTAAAAAGTGTCACAAATCTGACTTTTAACAGGTACAGGAATGTGCTCATTAAAAATGGTCAGAATGGACAAGAAAAATAAGCCCAGGCTCTTATACCAGAGGCCAAGGGGATCAGTTAAAGCTTAAAGGCAATTTTATATGTAAGTAGGCTTCCTAGTCTAGCATGCTTATATTTTCATTAACTGTATTTGCTATAAGAGAACATTTGTCTTCTTTTAACCAAGGGACACAATTAGAAAAGAAACAGGGCCAAGGAACATGAGATGGTGGCAGCTGTTAAATACAGGAAATTGTTAAGTTTTGTTCATTCAGAAACATTTTATGAGCTGAAAAATTTTTGCAAATAGTCTGAAAAGCCAAGATAAAAAAAAATAATTAGGAAAAGGTGTCCCTATCCTCCTAACAATAAAATATGATATTCACATCCCTCTAAACGTATGTACTGAAAAGGAAACATCTTAGCCATGATACTCTAAAAACATGGCACCTCATCGTCAACTTTTCATCTCACAAACTGAATTTCAACATTTACACACCTTTGCTGAAATTTTGTGCATGGACTAAAAATTCAGCATCCACAATTAAAATTCAAAGTCACAGGGCTGGCTGAGTGGAGCGTTGGTTAAGAGCTGACTTGGGGGGCTGGCCGAGTGGCTCAGTTGGTTAAGAGCTGGCTTGGGACGCCAGAGGGCCCCGGTTCGGATCCCACATATGAGGGCCAGTGACACT
>NW_017731408.1:3870671-3888499 GCF_001890085.2 Hipposideros armiger | reverse complement strand
CGTCCTCCACAACTAGACTGAAGAACAAAAGGACAGCAACTTGTCTGTTCCCCTTCCCTGATTCCCCAATGCTGTTCCCCTCCAACTCCCCAATAAAAAAAATCTTAAAAAAAAAAAAAAATCAAGTCACAGAAGAGAACACATTCTATTGAAAACAGACCAGAGACAAACAGGAGAGAATCATCAAGAAGGATAAAAAGATTACCATTATGTTTCCTGGAACTTTCTGCCAAGTCTGACTGGTACTGAGGTGAGTTTCTTGGTAAATGATTTTCAGGTAGTTTCTTAGAGTTCTTCAGAGGACCGAGCTCTTGCTCCTTGAGCTCAACTATGTTTTCTGAAATTTTAATGTCCGTTTCCTTAGGAAACATACATGTCTGTATTCCCTCCTTCATATGACATTGTGAAGAAGTATTATTGACAACGATTGTGTTTTTCAGTGTGTTTTCCTCTTTATTCAATAAGTTTTTGGGGAGGGTTAAATTCTTCTGCAGGTTGACACTTATGCCACTTGCATATTTGAGGTTTATCCAGTTCTCACCCATGACATCAGTGCATACGTCTTCTTTAGGAGCAGAGAGGGAGCTGCCCAGGGTCGAAGTCTGTTTTTCCTCAGTAGTAGTGTTGGCACTGCTGGTGGCAGATGTGCTGGGTTTGTGTTTGCTGTAATAGACGGAGCATTTATGCTTCTTTTGAGAATGACTGTAGGTCGCTGGGCTCCTCTTTGCGGCATTCTGGATCCTGCTTTGGGGCGTGTTTACCGGAAGGCAGCTTTTCCCTCTGCCTTTATCAGAGGGGCCAAAGGTATCGAGAAAGTTCTTGCAATTGCTTCTGAATCGAAGAAGAAAAGCATTTAACATAGAGCCACACTGAATAAAACCGTACCTCATTGTTTCTAAATCCACGAGAAAGAGGTAGCAATTGGTACCATGTCTATTAAGGAGTTCTACCGTTCCTTCTACACTAAGTCGTGACATGAAGTCTATCTTATAATACAAGAAAGATTTCAGCTGTCACGTAATGACTTCAAAAAATCTTTTATGAAAACACATTTGAAATCAAAATTTATTACCTAAAAAATAAAATAGAAAACGAGTAGGAACAAAAGTGAGAACCCGCACACATGCCACAAGAATTCTTACTTATGAGAATGGGAGTTGATGACATCCATCGGACTGCTGTTTTGCTGTGCAGAGGAGCTAGCATTTTGCCTCTGTTTTGTTTTCATGAACTCCATGAGAATGTACTGTGCTTGTTGGAAGGCTATTAAAATCACACCCAACAGGGACAAACTGAGGAAAAGAGCAACGACATTCGTTATTGCATGGTCCTGACAGGCATTAAAAACACTAGCTTTATTACAGAAGAGTGGTGAATAGGTTGATGGGTAACGTCTACAGATATGGTATTAAAATTCCATAAGATGTATGACATCATCGTTTCTGACATTTCTTAAAAGATTAAAAAAAAAAACCCAAAAAAACCCAAGTTTCCAAAAATGTGCATATTTGTAAGTCTGACATTTCAATTCAATTTTTAAAGATGCTTCCAGATAAAATCACTCTAAAAGGGTCATTCTACTCTTCTAATCTCAAACTGCCATTGCCACTGAGCTAATAAGAGTGACATTTGTATCTGGCACCATGACTGTCAATGAACGTATATGGCGCACAATTGTCTATTATACTTTTAGGTCCTGTGAATCTCACAATTCATTTACTATTACCTTAAAGCTTCCCAGTTACTACTTTCTCTACTCCATGTATGCCAGAGTTCTCAAAGCAATATAAATTCCACTCGATTCATATGCTTTAGTTACATCCAGGCAATATACATTTTCATGCAATTCGCCCAGATGGCAGCTCTACGTAGTGAGAGAAGATGGTAGTTTACCTGACAAAAAAGACCGTAAGCCTCCAAAACGATTCCTCCCAGCTGGGTCCTGGGACCACATCTGCACACAAAGGCAACAGGTGATGAGGGAGGGTCACATTGAGAGTGAATCGAAACTCAAGGTCGGCTGCAGTGACGAGCATCAGCTCACGAATGACCCAGGAAGAGGTAAAGTCTGGAGTAAACCTGGTAACAAAAGAGTCATCTCCATGAACTTCAATTATTACAATTTCAGGCACAAAACATAATAAACATAATGGCAGCACGATTTCTTACTTGTACAAGATAAATGTTTATATAAAAACAGCTGAGGACATCTTACCCATGAAAAAAGGGGGTTCCCCCCACCAGACATTAAATGCATCACAAAACGTAAATGAGGGGAAGGCTCTATGCTTACACAATGCTGATATCCCGCGATGTGTTTGGGTCCAGGGAAAACTGATGGCAATTTAGCACTTCGAATCCATAACCTTGGCAATTATACCCATTAATTTTCAGAGATATCACAGTTATAGGAAGTGGTCCAATATTCTCAACTTTAAAGTTCTTTGTAATAGATAAAATTTGCTTGCTGTCTTTCAGTTCTAGTGAGGGTGAAAAGTGATATTTAGTATATATGAAATGCAAAAGTGATTTAAAAGAAATTACTGAATCTACATGTATTGAATCAACAAATCATGATGCATATTATTAAAATGTAAAAACCAAAAAATTCAATATTTGCTCCAAGCATGACTTCTATTTAATTTCTGGAACAGTCATAGATTCTGTTATACTACCAGAATACAATAAAAATACTTAATTAGTCTAGATTTTTTTTAAATTGAACAATCTGCCTAGGTATCAAAAGTAATCAGAATCTCTTCTTTGTTCTTTTACTTATTAAAGGCAAAGTTGATTCTTGTCAGAAGCCAAATCATGTGGACTGACCACTAGCCACCATGCACTCTTCACCCAAGATCCTCACTCACAATGAACATGGACCAGTAAGAATGTGTGTATGTGCTTCTGTGTCAATCCATCACAGCTATTCAAACACCCACTATATTAAGAGGAAGTAAATAAGTACTTGCAAATAAATTAGAGCACATTTTATATTGGGAGTTCAAAAATGGAAGAGTGGCTGCTCAGTTGGTTAAGAGCTCGCTCAAGAATACGAGCTCTGACGATGCCTGGCCCGAGCTGAGCTGCGGCTGAGCTGCCAACAGGTGGCAGGATGGCTCAGCTAAAAAAAAAAAAAAAAAAGGAAGCGTTATCGCAATTTTAAAATAGTCCTATAAATGTATAAGCCAGTCTATTCCATATAAGGATTAATATTTTATCTGGTTCTACAGTTTTTATATTACTCCTTAATTGTCTCTTTCAAGGTCAACTCTGAATGAAATGAATAAAAAAATGAATACTCTGATGAAGACCTTTCAATGCAAAATGGCTCATAAATCATTTTAAATACAAGAATCAGCATAGTTTTCTAAATTAAAATATACAAATTATCCAATAGTTTCACTGACCAACTTTCTCCACTAATATGCTTTCAGTGTGTTGCTAAAATTAAAAATAGTAACAATAGGAAAACAAGAATTTACCAAAACATTTTGCAACTATTGTTTGATTTTCATTTGAGTACCTGAGGGAGTTACTGAAACTAATTTAAGTAACTTAAAAGCATTTAACTTAATTAACTGCATGCGTAATTTAGAAATTTCTAATGGAGCACTTAACACATTGTGGACCGGTGAGGCAGATTTGCATCTATATATTTAAATGACCCATCCTCAATGTGTTAAGTAAATATCTAAGGCTATTGTTTTAATCGAGTGGTACCAACCTATATATGCTCAAATATTTGCCTAATTTAATTATTTGCATCAATGTAATACATTTACTGTAAATTTTTAAAAGAATTTTCTTTTGCTCTTGGCTTTAGCACCAAGCCTGCCCTGTCAAGAGTGCCATGAATACGGACTCACGTCGACGGCAGTCCATCAGCGTGGACTCGGGCACCTTAAATCGGAGTGACCCTCCCGCGCCAGGAAGTCTCCCGCCCACTTTCAGTAACTCTCGCGCGCCAAATCCTTCCACGCCAATCATGTCCATAATAGTCAAGTTATTCCTATAGTGAAAGGAGATACAAATGAAAATGCATTACAAGAGTCACAAGATAAGATGCACTTGAATTTAAATATTCCTAATCAGCAAAAACATTTTTAAAGATCTATTTAAGTAGTATGGCATCTCCCACCATCTCTTGGAATATGGGTCCGTCCATGGAAAATGGAAGCTGCCAATCTCAGAAAGAGTCAAAATGAGCTGACAACAGGCAAACTACAAGTGAATGGTCATGATCACCCTTCAATCCTGGCCCAGGAATGTAAACCCATGTATTTCTAATAACCAGCCACCAGGGTGGTGATCCAACCTCCAAGAGGAAATAAATTGAGGACCACAGAGGAACACCAACAAATATAGACAAATTGGTAAAAACTGTTTACACAGTGAACTAATTAATTTTCACAGTAATTGTGACTATAAGAAAATCTGCCTTAGGGGCCGGCCGAGTGGCACGTTGGTTAAGAGCTGGCTTGGGACACCAGAGGGCCCTGGTTCGGATCTCACATATGAGGGTCAGTGACACTGCCCTCTACAGCTAAGATGCTGAACAACAGCTCAACCTGGAGCTGGGCTGCTGTGAGTTGCTGGCAATGGCATAGGCTGCAGCCCCTGTGGCAGTGGGTTGCCATGGGCTACCGTGTGTAGCCAGCAGCCACCGTGAGCAGCCGTCCAGAAGCTGGCAACTGATCTCCCTTTCCCGGGAAGAGCGCAATGATGGTGCCAACTTGGGCCAGTGAAGCAACGTCCTCCACAACTAAATTGAAGAACAAAAAAACGGCAACTTTTCTGTTCCCCTTCCCCCAATTCCACAGCGCTGTTCCCATCCCCCAATTCCCCAATAAAAAAAATCTTAAAAAAAAAATAAAATAAAAAATAAAATCTGCCTTAGGAATACTTCTAGAAATAAAATCTTACTTTGTTTGGAACGAAAGATTTAAAATATCATTCCACAAGTAACATATATCTACTGAAGTTCTTATTAGTCAAACAGTAATTCAGACCAGCTTTTGTCTTTCATTAACTGAAATCATGATTCCTAGGAAAAAAATTAAGTGAAAATGATGTTTAAATGATGCAGACTGGACTAAAAGCCAGTTATTATTCATGTAAATACTATAGAATCAGAGAAAGAATTTATTCTATTTATGCAAAATATACAGATATCTTCACATCTTTATCTAAATGATTAAAAGTTTGTATTTAACCATTTAAAAGCCTTTTAGTGATGTTAGATGATTGATAGTTTACAGAAAAATATTGTCTATTAATACAGAAACCACCAAATATAAATTAACTACTATAAAAAATTTAGGCTTTCTTTTCAAGTCTGGGATAGTTGAATCTTGGATGAGGTCAAGTTTATATCTATTAATACATTTCCTATAACCCTAGCTCTTCTACGGAGAATGGGTTGAAAATGAAACACATCATCAACAGAGCATTAGAAGTCTTAGTTAAAATGCTTAATGGAACGAATTCTTTAAAGAGCTTTTTAGTACATTTTCTTTTCAGTAGCATTCACTTGCAGAAGAACAAAATCATGATACATTAAAGGACATCGAGAATAAGAAAGTCATCGCCAACTGATCTGATACTAGGACAGCTTTAAAAAAGATAACTAAAATATTATTTATGAAAAATTAAATTTGTGTTAGACTTCTCATCCATGCAGAGAGCTTCAACACAGATCTGCATTTACTGTAAATTTTGGAAAGAAGACTCTCAATAAAGACTACCTAAAATTTAGACAGACGAGTCAGCGAGAAAGAAACAGACTCCGTGATGGGGCCACACCTACCGGATTAGTATGAGTGAGGTAACTTTTCCATAGTCAGCTGGCGTGAAAACTACACCGACCCTTTGCATTTCCAAAGGCCGCAAATGTAGGTGGAGGCTGCCAAACCTGGACTCCTCAGAGTACATGCCCTGAAAATTTAATAAGTGCAATTCTGTAAAGCAAGATTCCGTCTTCATTTCATGCATATTAGAGTATAAACGTGATTGCTTTTCTTTTCATGCCCAGATTTGACCACCCCAATCAACCCGTTGAACTTGTTTATTCTGAGAGTTCACACCAATAAACAGTTCCCAAGCTGAGAAGCATTGGCAGAGGCTGCAGGACAAGCTACATGGATGCTGGAAAGGGGATTTGCTTCCTGGCTTGGGTGGGAATTGGGGCTAGACGCCTTTTATGCAAAGATGCTTTGAATGTAAAACATCACATAGAAAACAGATCAAATAGCCTCTACTTAAATGCTACAGGGATATGACGAAACCACCCATCCACTGCTGGGCAACACTGAGTTCTCTTTAATGTTGAATATAAGTTTACATAGAAACCATTTTATATTTAGTCTCCCCACTCAGAAGAAAGATCTTTATTTATTCATATCCTCCTTTAGTCTAAGATTTCTAACTTTCTCTGAATAAATCTTGTGGTCTAAACTTAATACTCAAGATTTAGTTCTTTATCATTCCCCACCCCCCTTTCCATTGCTTTTTCTAGCTCCTCACCAAAAACAATTTGATTTCTTAGAGCTATAATCACATAATCTGCACAGTAATACTTCTCTTTCCTAAGTTTTTGTTTTATCCTTCAATTACTGCTAGCATTTCCCATGCTACCTGAAAGAAGAAATAGCGATGGTAATTGATTTGTTTTCATTAGAATTATAAACTTATGAAGAGAGAAACTCTGCTTTATACATATGAATGTTGAATGAAAAGCTGACTTTTAGTATTAAAACAATAATAACAGCACCATTTATTAAATGGTTCTTATATGCTGGACACTGGTATATAAAGCATACAAAATGCTGAGCATTCTATAAATCTTACTGAATTTTTAACATTATCATGAATGAGACAGATGAGGTTTAGAGAGGTTAAATTTGTCCAGGGTCACATAGCTAGAACATAGAAGAGCCTGAATTCAGAAATTTACATGCCCAATTCCACATGCTCTTAACCAAAGGAACTACATTTCTAAAAGCAAACCAACAAAATTAAAACACAGGCCCCTTTCTTTACATGACAAAGAGTCCTAATAAGAATTTTAAGTTAAATTTTTAAGAGTCTCAAAGGCATAAATACTAGTCTTTTTGTCAATGTAATAAATTCACGGGGAGGTCAGGTGGCTCAGTTGGTTAGAGCGCATGCTCTGAGCAACAGGATTGCAGGTTCGATTCCCACATGGGCCAGTGAGCTGCGCCCTCCACAACTAGATTGAAGACAACAACTTGAGCTGAGCTGCAGCTGAACTGCTGATAGGCGGCTGGATGGCTCAGCTAGTGAGAGTGCGTGCTCTTAACAAGGTTGCTGGTTCGACTCCTACATGGGCTAGTGAGCTGTGCCCTCTGCAACTAAGATTGAGGGACAACAACTTGACTTGGAGCTGATGGGGCCTGCAAAAAATACACTGTTCCCCAATAAAGTTAAAAAAAAATGTTAAAAAAAATAAAACTAACTAACTAACTAAATAAATAAATAAATTCACAATGGTAACAATTTCCTTTATCATGGAAGGTATACCATATGTCCCCATGTATAAGACGCACCCTTTTTCAAAAAATTTGGGGTCTAAAAAATGGGTACGTCTTATACAGTGGTTGTAAGTTTTTTTACTTGCATTTCCCGCTTTTTTTGCTCTTTTGTTTTTGTGCTCATATAACCACTGTATAAGACGCACCCAGTTTTTAGACCCCAAATTTTTTGAAAAAAGGTGCATCTTATACATGGGGAAATATTCTTGGGGAAAATCTTTAATCTTAGATTTAAAAACTTTTCCCAAATGAGTTACACCATTTATTCAAATCTGAATAGAATCTATGTAAAAGAAATTAGCATTATTTTTGGACTTCCAAATTACATATGATTCAATGCTACCGGGGCAAACTATCACTGAGTATTTTTGACTGATTTATCTCAAACAGCCCTTGGAGACGGCTTGGCGGAGAGAGGATTGAGAGGGTAGAGTGACACAGGCTCGCTAACAAAAACAAGACCACTTACAAAGAGAAAGGAATATCTGCTAGTAGTGTGTTCCCTATTGTAAATAAGTCTCTGTTAAAAATCCACTTAAAAACTCACTTTGATTCATTTTATTTTAACTCTTAGTTAGAGGTTATCTATCGTGTCCCACTGTTACTCAGGTTAGTCTGGAGCCAACAGTATATAAATAAGGAGAAAGAAGATATTATCCAAGGCATTTAAGTATGTATGTGTATTAGAAATAGTTCTATACATTTGTGTGTTTACATGTGTACGTGTGTATTTTTTAAGACGCTCCACTTTTGAATGGGTCCACACAGAATACTAGTAAGGAAAACACTCAGCTACATACAAAGAACCACAGAACTACTGAAAACTAAGAAACAGACTGCCAAGTCCCCAGTCAAACAACATCCTCACCACATGACATGTTTATTCCTACTCCTGAGTATTTATGCAAGACCTCATGAGGGCCCAGAGGCTCGAGAATTTCAGAGAAATCCTTTTTTATAGATGAGGTGACTATCACAGATATTGGGTGACTTGCTAAAAACATGAAGCCAGTTTAGCAAGAGATTTTTTTTTTAATGTATTTACTTTTACCTTATCTTGCCCTAAAAAGAATTTGATGAGGCCAAGGAATCTTAAGAGAATTATAAATTCTGGGGTCTCGAGTTTTATGGTTTTCTCCATGGCCCTGATTCAATTATTATTTCTTCACTCACATGAACCTAAATCATCAAATTAAAATGATTTACGGGCTAACATGAACCATGGATGCCTGCTATATTCGTTAATTGAAAAAATCTGCTGTGTGTACTTAATACCTAGAATATAAAAATAAGAGAGCCACATATATTAAGTAAAGACACATGAAGCATAAATCAGCGAGGTCCACATACTATGTGTCTAGTTTGTAAGCATTCTTTTTTTTCTGTTTACAAACGACATCCTACCTGGTACGGGCAAGCTTTGGTGAGCTGGAATTCACCAGTTGTGAAATTAATCATCTGCATATCAGTGCCAAACCTATAAAGAAAAAACGTTTAAAACAGCATTCAGATTGTCAATAAAGAATATATATGCACACAAATATATTTTTATTTATGTGAGCACATGTATTTACACCCATAAACAATTCATCCCATGTTGTATAATATTGTATGTCAACTATAAGTGAATATATATATAGTCACGGGACGTGGAGTATAGTGTGGGAGTGGAGCAAGGGAACTGTAATAGATATGTATGATATGGTGGGGGGAGTGGGGCAGCAGATTGGGAGAGAGGGGTTTTCACTTCGAGGGGTAAAAACGATAACTATTACACTGTGTTGTACAGCTGAAACTAATTTTAAAAAATGTGTATTTCACAATAAAAAAATAATAATAAAAATAAAGAAATTTTAAAAAATTTAAAAAAACAATTCATCCCATCCTGTCACTGCTATCCCAGCATCCCCCGCACTGTACCCAGCATATTGCTAAGTACTCGGTAAATAATGTGGGATGAATGACTTTGGCAGCACAGAATGTAAAGCAGCCTACGGTCATAAAAGCTCTAAATACGAAGCAATTTTTTTTTCGCCCAGTGGTTCAGAAACGACTGGGTGCTTTACCATTTGTTGAGCAGGCGCATGGCAGCTTCGGGTTTAGGATACAAAGAGAGAGGCAGGAGTTGCAAGGAGACGGGCAGAGAGGACGGGTTCTTCACCACAAAGTACTTCACCTAGACGTGATGGGGAAAGGAAAATCAAAACCCTGGGAAAGACACAGCAACGCTTCTAAGATATCCCTGCAAAAAAAAACGCATAACCTGAATCTAATCACGAGGAGCCATCACACAAAATCAAATTGAGGGACTGCCTACAAAATAAGTGGCCTGCACACCTCAAAAATGTCCATGTCATGAAAGACAAAGAAAGGATGGGGAAGATTCAAGGAGACAAAAAAGACCTGACCATGCAGTGCAAGATCCTGAACCGGGTGGGGGGAAAATTGCTATCAAGTATATTAGTGGGATAATTGGAAAAATTTGAATATAAACTGCAGATTCGATAATATGATGATGATTAATGTGACATTTTCTAATTCTGGTAAGTATACTTTGGTATGTAAGATGTTCCTGTTCTCCGGAAATTTGCACTGAAGTAGTCAGAGGTCAGGGGGCATGGCTGCCATTCTCAAATGGCTTATAAAAATACGCGTGTATGGAAAGAGGAAGACAAAGCGATAAAGCAAGTATGGCAAATGTTAAAAACTGGTGAAACATTGTGGAGGGCAATTGGGGGAGTTCTTGGTACTATTCTTAAAACATTTCTCTAAGTTACAATTATTTCAAAATAAAAAATAAAGAGCCTTAGAAGGTTATCCCTAAGAAAGCGAATGGGTGCCTGATGAAGTATAAATTATTACTCAAATCATATGTGATACTGTTCTTTGGCAATGAGGCTTATGAGACATAAGTAAAAGTCTGCCGCTGTCTCTCCTTTGTCCTTCTTCCTGCCCTCCCCCCCAGCTCAGGGAGAGAAGCACACACAAGGAAGGGGCCCCCAACACAGAAAGGATGGGGAGGGAACAGAAAAAAAGAGGCTGGCTTCCTGAGGGCAGCACAGAGCCACTTCACCAGCTTTTAAGACTCTGGCATCTTAAAAACCCAAGTGCTGGGGTGTCGCTGACAAAGATCCTCACCACGCTGTTCCTAAGGGCAGTTGCACTGAAGTTCAACACAACGCCAGGCTCTGCAATCAAACGAGGCAGAAAGAAAACAAAAGATTCTGACTCCTTGGATTTCTTCAAGTGGGCAAACCGAGTCATTCCTAGAACATTCCTCCTGTGTAAATTCATAAAGAAAGACATTATTATGAAAAACAAGTTTGACCAAAAAAAAAATAAAAGAGAGAGAGAGAGAGAAAATATCACTAACTATATCACTCCCATTAAAAGGAACAAGGGGTATTGGAAAAAATGGTCTATTCTGGGTCTGAGGAAGACAAAATACAAGATGATCCCAGCATCCTATCTTACTCGAAAGCAAAGAAGTGCTCAAAGAATGCTAGCCCGAGGGGGCTCCCATCAGCCAAATCTGGGACAATTTAGCATCAAAAATAATGATGGCAATGGTGGTAGTGATCAAAGGATCCATAGCGATGCTCGAAACGAATGTAAAAATGAGGAAAATAATTAGAAACATCACCACTTTGCAGCCAGCAATCAAACAAATGATCCAGGCAAAGTTTACCAATGGATGCTAAAATCACGGGGTGAAACTTCCTTAGGGAATATGAAATTTACAATCTCAAATGATCACAGCACACGTTATTAATTACAAAAGGAACAATGTATCTGCAGTGGAGAGAGATCTGTCACACAATGAAGAGAGTCAAATGATTCACCTTAGCAATGTCACTAATGGGATCAATTCACATTTATGTCCCTCCTGAGCTGATGCAATGATAAGGACACAAGACCAACCCAGTACTCTCCCCCAAAACGTTTAACATGAATGCAAATTTAAGAATGCAATAAAAAAAATCCAGAGTGTCGAACATTCTGTAAGACACCTGGCTAGGACTCTAAAACGTCAACATTATGAAAGATGAAGAAAGGTGGTGACACTAAAGAAAGTGAAGGAAACCTGACAACCCAATGCCATGCATGGTCCTCGAAGGGATCTGGGTTTTAAAAACGGGAAAAAACACAGCTATCATGGATATGTTTGGTATGTAATGGCAGTGTAGTTATAGGTAAGGGAGAATATTCTCCTTAGGACATACAGCATTTCCTAATAAAGTATTGAGGGCTGACGTATCACGGTGTCTATAGCTTACTTTGAAATGACTCAGCAAAAAGAAACCGTGTGTGTGAACGTGCGTACACAGAGGTCGATGTAGAAAGAGAAATGAAGCAAGTGTGGTGAGATGAGGCCCGCTGCGGAATCCCAACGAGGGATATTTCAGTCTTCACTGCACTATATACTTTGACTTGCTCTGAGGTTTGGAATGCATCGCAAGAAAAGGCTAGAGAAACAGCGGTTCTTAAAAAATTCCGTCCTGCCCTTTCGACCAAGTTCTACATAACAGAAATGAAGCAAGGTGAAGACCTACTTGCAAGCGTCACCGTGTTTCAATTTCTTCCATCTTTCATACAATTTATTTGCAAGCTCGAAATCCACGTCCCATGTAGACCGATCCAGAGAAAGACTCCCTTGCCAATGAGGATTTTCTAAAAGTCAGATCAGATTCAATACTTACATGTCCATAAAAACACAATTCAATTAGTCAATACTGCCAAGGCTGACTGTTAAACTTCACAAACTGAGAGGGCTGCAGAGTCAATGCACCCTCTCTCTCCTCTGACTGCTTTACTCGAAGTCCCTCTAACTCAATGGCAAATGACATATCAAATCAAACAAACATGTATAAAACAAAACTAAATAGAATTATGCAAAGGTAATAACAGAAAAGACACATGGCTCATGAATACAGCCTGAAGCAAGTAAAAATTACACTTGGAACATTTTTAACAGTTTTAAATCTAAAAGGCTAAACTGCTTCCATGTGAATGCTAGTCATCATCGAAGTCTTGTGGGTTACTACGTCGAATGGACAAATAAATCCTCAAAAGGGGGCAGAAACCCAGACTCAGTCCAGAGAAGGTGTATACCAGGGGTGCCAAAAAACGTATACAAGTGGACACCCTGGTCAATGTTGCTCAAGCAGTAGTTCCCCATAATCAGAAGTGTCTGGACGCTGATGGGAACCACTTTGAGCACCTCTTGTAATTGCAGAAGTCAAAAGTGACTTGTATTCATCTGTTATCAGTATATATTATTACAATTTTAATAGTTTTCCTTTCTTAAAATGTGTATACATTTTTGGGGGCATCCTCTATATTTGTCAACTGGCCTCTTGTTAACCTCACCCTCTCTACTTATCTGTCTTGTTTGTGCTAAAGAGTGTTATCAGGGTGAAAAAGTGGGAATCTCCCCCAAAGAAACGTCTGTAGCATACTCTCCTTAGAGTAAATATTTTAATAAATCCAAAGGCAGAAACAAAACTATAAATGGCTTCTGCGTCAACACTTATGGCCGTCAGTCTCACACAACAACCAGTGTCCCCAAAGTTTATGCTCCTGTAACTAGTCTTCAAATGCAATTCCAAATTATTTTTAATAACTTCTAATCAACCCCTTTTTAAAAGAACCTGAATCTTCCAATTTTTCCTGGCAACAAGGTTGCTATGATGATCAAATAATGTGTTTGGGGGGGAAAAAAAAAACCCTTAGAAAAGTACAACCTACTTAAGAGGGCATCATTGGATGGTTTTGGCGGCTTCTTAACAATTTCATGTCGTTCTGTTAAAGATCACGCTCTTTAAGAACAGAATATGATGCAATTACATTTATAGGACTAATTATTCCATCTATAAATGCCAATTTTCCTCACTGCGTCCCACCCAACCCTCAGCTAGAGTTCTACAGAAAGCCTAAGGGCAAAATACTTACCCGCTTTTGACTTTCCCATGAAATAATGCATGCCACAATGTGCTATCACTTCAAAACCCAGACTCCCTTCCTAGATTGAAAAGTAATATATGAATAACTTAAAAGACAGCACTAAACATAAAAATCCTAATGCACTCAAACACGAAGCAGGCATTGGCCTCCACCTTAGTGAACTTCCCTTTAACCAAAAGCCAAATAACGAGAAAGTGATCTCTTGGCTTCCTTTATCCCTGCATGAGAGCTCAGAGCTGTCTCTCTCACAGGAAGGATCACTATGGTGGGCTCTGGACAATAATCAATACCCACAGTGACAACCCCTGGGCCCAACAGACACCCAAGCTGCCTACTGAATTAAAGATGAAGTTAGGGTCAGGACATTCTCAGTAGGTTTTTAAAAATAAACTGGGCTCGAATTCTCAGCAACAGTATGGCCAATCCACAGCAACTCCTAAGCCACTCAGGACATTTCCCGCAGGTGGGAAAGCACAGACTTGCTGCTTCCACACATACCTGAAACCTGCCTGCTCCCTCCCGCAGTCACTCTCCTCGCACGTATCTCTTGATCGAGAAAAGGAAATTTCTAAGAAATCTCCCCTGCTCAAAATGTGGATGTATGGGATTAACCTTACATTTGGCTTAGTTTCCAGAAGTCCTATCTTTAAGCTTTTAGCTGGACATGAGGCATTTCTATCTGAAACACCACTAAGTGAGAAAAATCATAAAGATGGTTGCATGAATGTCTCATCGTGAAAAAACAGAACCCAGCATTATACAGAATAGCTTGGCTCAAAAAGAAGCAATAACAGTAACTAAATGAAAAGAAATAAACATTAAGAAAAAATGAGACATGTTTAAGGTAAGAACTTAATTAAATACAATGTACCCAGATTTTAGAAAGCATTCTCCTTCATTGTGAACCCTTTCAGGCTTTAGATTTGGCTCTAAAGAAATTTAAGGATACGAGCAACTGAGTCGCTTACCAGAAGTCTAAATAAGCATTTAACCAGCTCATTTATTTGAAGTCATTGCAAGTATATAATAAGAGCTCAACTGTGTTTTCTACAGCAAATACATATTCCTTACTCTACAAATTTTGGAAATAAATGAAAATGAAATCGATCTACTTATGATGCCTTATTTCATTCAAGAACCTCAAATCATTTCATGAAAAAATAGTAACTCTTTCCAAATAAAGCTTTCTATATTTAAACAATTCACCATCTAAGGCTGGCGTGGTAATTAATATCCTTCAATTTCTTAGAGAGCCTTAATGAACATGAGCTTAACTCAGTTAATAACCCAAGCACTATACGTTAATAAAAAGGAACAGTAATCGTAACAAAAATTATAATACAAATATAGTGTCGTAAACAATACCTTGGTCGGAGCAGAGTGAATCTGGAGAGGTATTGCAAAAATGGCACCTATGTTTGTAGTCAAAAATACATTGGTGAATAGATTTATGGCAATGTCTTTTACAGCAAGTTTCAAAGAAAATATATTCCAACAGCCTGGAGGTAGAAATAAAGGGCCAGTGAAATTCAGAATCTAAAAAGAAAAGAAGCAAGAGAATTACTTTCCTAACACTTATTATGATTAAAATCATTATAAAGTCTGATACGAAAGTTCTTCTATACTTTGATAAATATAATTATACTCAGTTATCTCCAGATCAGAAATTGAAATATTTTTATATCATGATAGGATTCAAATAACGTTTAATATTCAACTGTCTGTAAATTTCACAAAAATGATCTTGAAATTTTCATGGGTGGTATTTTGCAAAAACCTTCTATTTTATCATAACCTGGCTCATTTCTACTAAATATCTTTTTAGTGTAAGTTTATAAAATTTTTGAATAATGGTAAGAGTAAATATCTCTAAAGGCTATATGCTGGTCTCTTTGAGTTCCCTGAGCAATAGTTTTAAAAATAAAAGAAGAGCGATCTTAAAAGTAATTTTGAAAACATTAAAAGAAAAAAACTTGCTTTAAAATTGGTAAGTAAACATTATCTTTTCTAAATATTAATTTCATAGTATCTGACCTTAAACAAAGCTTAAAATAGGTTAAAACATGGATAAAAATACCACATGTACCTTTAAAAGGTGCTTGGTCTCCTTGGAAACAAACACATCGTTTAATACAACACTACGGTCAAAATGGTTGAGGTACCACATTGACCAAACTCTTGATGTGTTCTCGTGGGTCTCTATGTGAAACTGGGTTGCAGAGGAGTCCATTCTAAAATACCTGTGAACACAGCACATGCGTGTGATCAGCCCTGAGTGGAAGACAACCGTTGGCAATCGAAGGAGCCTCTAACTGCAGAAAAGAGTAGCGTCATAAAATGTCAGAGAATGACATTAGTGCTGGGAACGACCTTACAGATGACCTTCTTCAACCTTCCTGCCCACAAGTAGAGCATCTGAAGGCCAGAGCGGAAACGACAGGGCCCGGACCAGGACAGCTCCCAGAGGCCACCAGGACAAAACCAGGACCCAAATGTGACTGAGAAACACGGGGAGCACTTCTATCGTGTTTGGCTGCCTGGCTCAGGACCGATCTGGGGAAGGGAGTCATTTAGCTTCCTCTTTCCCGTTCTGCAAACAGCCCTTTCTCTGCTTGTTAGCAGTGCTCGAGCTTGAAAGGCAAGTCCAGGGAGAATCATACAAGTCTCAATTATACTTTTAAATCATTTCTAAATAGAAACAAAACAAAAACAAAAACAAAAACCCATATGACTTCAGGGAGAGAGGAATTAACGTACCCCGGAACCACAGGAGACGAGAGGCATGCGTTTAGTGTTGGAGTGTTTCTTGTTTTCTTCACATCTTCCTTCACTCCACTGTCACACAATGTAGCTGTTTTGAGATACAAAGAAATAAACATGAAGTATAAGGTATCTTTTCTTTCATTACTCCTAAACAAAAACAAGATATATGTGTTACTTATAACTTTTTAATGACTTCCGGGTTTTTTTGTCCCCATGAAAATCACGCATCAGGCACAAATGGTAAAATCCTGCCTCAAACACCGCCTTTCTTCCTTACTCGCTTGCTGCCAACGATCGAAAACAGGGCGTCTGCCACCCCACCCTCCTTTTCTAAACCAGCCTCTTATTTCTTCTTTGGGGAGGAAAAAAAGTCAACGCTTTGTGGCTTTCTTTTTACAGGAATCTGTATTCACCATAAATAAGAGGAAAGTCCTTAGGTCTGCTAGAGATGACAAAAGCGAAAAATGAAGCTTAACTGGGTGGGGTGAAGAGGAACATGTGGAGGCATGATGGTGACAGGACGACAACCTCAGTGACAAGCAGCAGCTCCACGGTGAAGGTGGGAACGCATTTCAAATCAGCGCTGCTTTATCAAAACAAGGCTTCCTTGAGATAGGTTATAATATTAAAGCACTGGTACTGAATTCTTAACTCTGATGCTAATACCCAACTCTTCTTTTAAGCTACATATGTGATAAAAAAAAAATTCAAACACTAACAAAAACTATGAAAATAAAGTCTATCTTTCACCCCTGCCTTCCCAATAATCTTAGAGGAAACAACTGCTTAACACCTTCTTGAGCAATTTTCTAGTTGTTCTATGCATATACAAGTGCATGGAGACCCTTTAAAAAACCCAAATTGTACACACACAGCTTGCAGTACAGGTCCATTCATGCTTTTTAATAGCTGCAGAGTATACCCCCCATAGAGGGACTACAATTTAATCAGTCTTCTATTGATAGATGTTGATGTTAGTTCAGTTGTCACAAACAATGCACATTTCTGCAGGTAGAATTCTGAACACATATATATCTGTAGATAAGTCCCTAGAAGTAGAATTAAGGATTGGAGAGCATATATGTGTATTTTTAATTTTCATAAAGATTGTCAATTGTCCCTCCAAAAAAGCCTGCATCAATTTATACTCTTGTGAAAAAAAAATCAATGGATTTTTTCCCTAATCATTACCAACACAGAATATTTATCATCTTTTATATTTTCATTGAACTAAGTAATAAATGGTATCTCACTTTTTGCTTTAAATGAATGTTTCTTTCAATATAAGTGACATTGGGCATGTTTTCATATGTTTAAAATCCATGTACATGGGCCGGCCGAGTGGCACGATGGTTAAGAACTGGCTTGGGACGCCAGAGGACCCCGGTTCGGATCCCATGTATGAGGGCCAGTGACACTGCCCTCCACAGCTAAGATGCTGAACAACAGCTCGACCTGGAGCTGGGCTGCCGTGGGTCGCCGGCGACGGCGTAGGCTGCAGCCCCTGTGGCAGTGGGTTGCCATGGGCTACCGTGTGTGGCCAGCAGCCAG
>NW_017731408.1:3859655-3870551 GCF_001890085.2 Hipposideros armiger | reverse complement strand
AAAAAAAAAAATCCATGTGCATTTCTTTACAGAAATGTCCTTAACTGTAAGTAAGAACCTAAAGACAGGATTGGGTTTATACTTACGGGACCCACTGCATCGCATTCTACACATGGAAACAAAACGGAGGCAGCCAGCCTCTCTATCCGTGAAAGCAATACCTCCATCAAAAACATTTACATTCTGGTCTTGCAAATCACCAACTGAGTTACACCCTAAGTCAAAATCCTACATGTGTGGCAGAACAGAAGTGGCATCAACAACCATTTTCTCCATCATGCTATCGCTTAGAACTATTAAGGCTGTGACATTAAAAGCAAACTCATTCACTTTCTTAGAACCTTGCCTAATCTGTAGTTGTAAGTCATTTCACAGCAAGAATTGCCATTAATAACAAAAATAAAAAGGCAACCTTTAATATTTTTTTACAATCTGTACCTTTGCAAGTAAAAGAGGCAATTTTTGTGAAGTTTGTTGCAGACGTAGGTAGGAGTACTGGCTCAAACTGCAGAGACAGGACATCTCTCTGTGAGAAATGATGTACATCCTGTAACAACAACAACAAAAAAGCCACATTAGCACTCTCAGCCAGGCAAATACTTATCCAATTTGAATCAACTCTTAAAATAACTAAGTAGCTCAGACTGGCATTCATATAGCAGCTGCTCAGCAGATGTGTCTCTAACAGTATGAAGGGGGAGGGGCTGCTGAGAACCATCATCCAAATTCGGGATCAAACAAGGGGAAATGGGTTTAAATTAAACAAAAGAGAATAGAGACAAGTGTTTCTGTATCTGTTCCTGAAAAGTCCTCATGTTCTGCAATTATACACACACTTGTACGTTTAACGTTGGCTTTATGTAAGCATTGACAATTACCTGTATCCACAGGAGGCTGTTTCCTGAATGTAATATATACATGTTTACTGCCGAATCATCTGTCCAAAAGAATCAGAGCAATGAGATTAAAACCAAAAGCCACCTCATTCCCGCATATTACACATTTCCCTGAAACATACAGCTTGTTTTTCAACACTGAAATTGAAAGTGGGAGCTATTTTCTGTTGGGTATTCTTTTAAGTCACAAGAAAAAAGATGCTTATAAAAATATTGATCTACCAACACAGGCTCTCTAAATGATGAAGAACTACCAGTAGAAAAATTTTGATTTTAGAATCAGACTACTGCTCCTCTGAATGCAAAACCAACCAACTGGAGAGCTTCAAATAAAGCTATGCTTGCCTGTTGATTAGACAGCCCTTTTCCTTTTTTGGAAGACCACCGTTGGGAAAAATAAAACTTTGGGATCTCAAAATACAGCCTTCCTTTTAACCCTCATCAACAATAATGCTCCCTGTGGGACCATGGTCTTCTCTACGTTGATGTCCACCTGGCTATTCTAAGAATCACTGAAAACTATGAACCTGAGAACAGAAAAGCTCTGTGCTCATCATTACCATAATGAATTCTGAGGGCTGGAAGTAAATGATGTTTGACCAACAGTTAGGACTGCCAATATAAAACTCTATTTTAGTGCCATGTCTTTCTCTGAATATGTATGTGCGCATGCGTACACACACGTATCAGAACAGTCTTGACAATCAATAGGTAACAGCAAATCCTACACTATATATGTTATGGATCACGTAATATGTGTCTCCTACAAAAATTCTTAGAAACTTAAACTGGTGAACTAGGCTATTTCTAGTAAGTAAGATACACATTTTCAAAGACAAAATTCATAGAACACTAAAATTCATACTACTCTAACTTGTCAGGCATCAATAACAACCAGTATTCGATCAACTATTAAAAAAATACAAAACAGTATGATTTGGTCTACTGAGTTTCTGCAAATCAGTAACCCTGGAACAAGAGACACAAGACTTCAAATACTCTGTGAATATTTCTATTAGATGGTTTCCATTTAATTGTTTACTATCTCCAGAATTCCAAGAAAAATTATTCCCAAGGAAACAGAATAGTTTCCAACTGCCAATTAATCCACTCTAAAAATTTACTAGCACTTGCAGAGTGAGAACTAGTTATTATTACAATCTCTCGATAATGAAAGCAAAGGTTCTTTGTGGTCTGAGATTGCAATGATACAATCTATACAGAAATGCTATAGTATGATGATGCAGGTTAATCAAAATATATTACCATGAAAATTTAAAAAGATTCCACCTTACCTGAAGTCTCAGATTTATCTGTAGCTACATATATAATAGAAAGATGATCTAACAAATCTTGTGTGTTTTCTTCAAATTCTCGTGAGGAGTTTTCCATTGTTACAATTATGCCCATTTGTAGCCGTAAAACATCATCAGATTCCAGATAACAGCTCTGAGATTGGAGGGATGCAAAAAAAGGAAAACCTCAAAAAACAAATCACCTGAACTTTGTGATCTCAAATTTTAGGGGAAAAAAGCACTTAAGGTAAGGGCATCTGAGAATAGAATGTACTGTTTTACACTTTTGATTTCTAAGCAAAGAGGCAGGAAGAAAATACTGAATTTTTTATTTTACCTTTAATCGCTGGCACACTTTATTATGTAAACTGCATTCCAGTTGCACCTGCAAGAGGCTAGCATTAGTGGTTTCTGCCTAAAAGAAGAAAAAAAGGGAGAAAAGAACAGGCTCAGTCTAAGTATTAATCATAGACGATCTATGTATTCAGAAACTACATTTACTCATTCAACAAGTATTTGAGTATATGCTAAATGCTGGGTATCGCTCTATTTACTGGAAATACAACACTGAATAAAACCAAAAAAGGCTCTTCTGTCACTAAGCTTCCATCCTAATGGAGATCATATGCCCTTCCTTGGGCAACATGAAAATTCCAACTGTGGCAATAAGCCGATAAATATGTTCTAAATATACACAGGAACACTGCAGTTTGGCATCTTTTATGCTTTTTGAACACTTTGTTTCAACACAGGAGTCTACTTTTATTTTAAAGAACGTTCTCCCAATAATAGCCAATTAACGCGTTCTTATGTCTGTCTTCCCTCCATAGAATCGATGACAAATCCGTAAGAGATATCCAAAATTCAACTGGCTCTCATTTTTAATATGTGGAAGAGCTATGGATGGAAGAGACAAAAGTATATAAAAAGAATGAAGAATTTCATCAAGTTCAAAGATCTTAGCCACATAGGATGATATGAACGTATCTTGAAGACAAAGAAATGCAAAGTGCCATCCAGGGATCCAGCCATTTTGAGGGGGAGGGTAGGGGCTGCAGACAGTGAATGAACAGAAAAGGCAGGCGGTGAGTACAGCATGTGAACCCAAAGGGCCTGTGACAGCTCCTCCTCAGCTGAGTTTGATGCATCTGGCATAGTTATTATAAAAAGGCACTCAGCTTGGCAGCCACGGTCAGTACACCAGGAAATCTCCATGAGGTAAGAATGCAATCCCCAAATCCTTGGCTGACTTAATTGTGGGTAAGTGTCTCTTTACTCCTGGAAGATTTAGTACTGAGTAGAATCATCCCAATTATGTTTAATTTGTTAGATTTATAAGAACTACCTAAGTACATGCTATAAAAACCCCTTTTTAAACTACTTCAATTGTCATTCAGGCCATTAATGTACAGGGGGAAAAAAAGCATAAAGTAGGTTACATTTTAAAATGCAGTGAAAATATTTAAGGAGCTTAATCAGGCTTGTAAATGGAACAAAACATTCACCAATGCTTCTTTCAGAAAAAAGTAATTGCTAATATCTGCTAGACTTATATAGAATAATGCCGTTTGTGAACTGAATCTAAAATCCTGAAGAGGTACTACATATTTAAATGTCTTTTTGGAACAAATCCCACCATCAAGGACATAAACAACAACAAAAAGCCCGCCACTTCTCTGAAATTGCTTTAGCCACAGTTACAAACGACCTCCTCATCTCCAAATCCAATAGAAACTTCTCTTTTTGCCAGAGCCGTCTCCCCCATTTAACACCATTAATCACTTGTGCTCTGGTTCTTATCTTTCATCTTTGGCTCTTCCTTTGCTTGGCTCTTCTTCCTGTGACCAGACGTTGGAATTATTCTGGATTCTGTGTTTTGTCCTCTTCACGCTCTTGCTCGGGAAGCTCGATGACAAGCTGAAGCCGTCCATATTTATTTCTCCAGCTCAGACTGCTCTGCATACCCAGATGTCCAACCAACGACGGGGCCTCTGCATGAATCCTCTCCCACACACCCCCACCATTATTCATAGACTTATTTAAGCCAGAAACCCAAAACCAACTGCACTTCACCTTCTCATTTACCTTACTCAAACAAATCCATAACCAACTTATATTGATTGTACCTCTTCAGTAGCCCTTGAATCCATTCACTTCTCATTCCTAACACCCTAAAGAACAAGGGTCAGCAAACTATGCAGGTGGGCCAAATCCAGCCCGCTGGCTGTGTTTGTAAATAAAGTTCTATTGGCACACAGCCACATTCATTCCTTGAGCATTGCCTATGGCTGCTTTTTTGCTGACAATGGCAGAGCTGAGTACTTACAACAGAGGTCTATGGTCTGCAAAGCTACAAATAACTATTCTCCGAGCCTTTACAGAAAGAGTTATGGACCCTTGCCCTAGTGGGAGGGTGGAAGGGACAAAGGCAGGTAGGCTGCTGCACCAACTTCCTCCTAATGTCCCTGTGTCCAGCTCTGCCCTCTCCACTTCGCTCTCCACATTGCATCAAGAATGAGTTTACAAATATGCAAATCAGGTCAAGCAACTATCTGCTTAAAATCCTTCAAAAACTTCCTGCTTGGTCAAACTCCCAAATCCTTTACTGGCGCTACAAAACTCAGGCACCTGTCTCCTCTGTACCCCCCTTGTTTACACTCCAGCCTCACTGGTCTACTTTCTGCTCTGTTTTGCCTTCAGCATCTGAGTTTGCTGTTACTTTGTTTTGAACCCACATCTCCAATTCACCCTCCCCTCCATCTAGCTAAACCCGATTCATCCTTCATGTTCCAGTTTAAACATCATACTCAGGGAGGTTTTTCTTGACACC
The DNA here is from genome assembly GCF_001890085.2 of Hipposideros armiger. Taxonomy (NCBI): domain Eukaryota; kingdom Metazoa; phylum Chordata; class Mammalia; order Chiroptera; family Hipposideridae; genus Hipposideros; species Hipposideros armiger. Next base: position 3,865,530 of record NW_017731408.1, on the reverse strand, counting down.
ACTGGGGTGAGTGCCGGTGCTCACAGCACCTTTTAACTGCCCTTCCTTACACTCCTCGTTATAACGTAATTATAACTTTTTTAAGGTCTGTCTTCCCCAGCACACTGTAAGCACCTTGTGTCATACTTTTACCACAATGCCTACCACTTAATCGGCACTCAATATACAGCTGGCAAATGAAGAAAGAAACGTGGGCACACAGCCACATGCTTGCTTGAAAATGGCAAGAAACTAAAAATAATAAACAATGGCTATAAAAGAATACATCGAAATGTGATAGTTGGTATGTGCCTCTGATCTAAAACTTTCAAAAAAAAAAGTTTAAAGAAAAACTCCTACCAACAAACTTTTAAACATATACATTTATAATTAAGTTGGTGTGTTTTTAAAAAATATATAATTTATAACAATTTAACTATAAGTCTTAACCTGGCAAGGCAATTCTCTTTCCTAAAACATTTCCTCAAATGTTGAAATAATGCTAAAAATTCAAAATTATGATTTTGAACATGATTGAAAACCCTATTTGCACAGTAAATTTGATGTGATCTAAAACCTAACATTTTGTTACATTTGGTAAATTTCTGGATGGATGAATTTATAATTTACCAGTTTAAGTAAGATTCTTCTATTATCTGTAAACAAAACAAAACAAAAAAACTATTACACTGTTTTATGTGCTGTAGAACATATTTCAGCATCCCACAAGGGGGAGTTCCAGCACCTCTAAACCGCTCTTGAACTGTGTTAATTTTTCTCAAAGAGAAATTTAAACATTCATGTCTTTCTTTTTCAAAAAAACAAAACTATGGCAGTCAAGTTTAAAAGGGAAACTATAAGCAACATATGAGCCACTTGGGGCAACCACACACATGCTGGGAATACAAATTCCCCCCGAAAGGATCCTAAGCAAGCACATTTGTTATGACAGTAGGACACCCCCTTATCCAGAAGTGTGTGCCTGGGCGGATAATAAAAGAAAAACAAACAGAAACCTATTTCTTTCCTTTTGAAACCTCCCACACTACTTGAACAAAGTTAGTTCATAAATTTCATCGTTAAAAGGAAAAATAAGGGCCGGCCAAGTGGCGCTATGGTTAAGAACTCGCTTGGGATGCCAGAGGGCCCCGGTTCGGATCCCACATATGAGGGCCAGTGACACTGCCCTCCACAGCTAAGATGCTGAACAACAGCTCAACCTGGAGCTGGGCTGCCATGAGTCGCCGGCGACGGCGTGGGCTGCAGTCCCTGTGGCAGTGGATTGCCATGGGCTACCGTGTGTGGCCAGCAGCCAGCGTGAGCGGCCAGCAGCCGCAGTGAGCGGCCGTCCAGAAGCCGGCGACTGATCTGCCTCGCCAGAGAAGAGCCCAATGATGGTGCCAACTTGGGCCAGTGAAGCAACGTCCTCCACAACTAGACTGAAGAACAAAACGACAGCAACTTGTCTGTTCCCCTTTCCCCAATTCCCCAGCACTGTTCCCATCCCCCCAATTTCCCAATAAAAAAAAATCTTTAAAAAAAAAAAAAAGGAAAAATAATTCCTTAGTACATGGGATTATTCCCTTTCAGAAGATGGGGGTAGATGTGGTATGGAGGGGTTACATGACTTATCAAAGGGTCCTGAGGTTAGTTAGTGAAAAAATGCAAAACAATAGCGTATCTGTTAACACAAGTCAATGTTTTTTCCAAGTAAATCAGCATAGGCCAATTCTATTCCTCCTAGGTACGTAAAAGCCTAAACTATTTTCAACATGTAGACACATAGTAGAAAACCATACCAAGAAATACTGCAAAGGTCAAGAACATAGCAATGTAAAAACTCCTTTTGCATGGCTTGTATTCCCCTGATTTTGTGGTGAAGGGGCATGTATCTAGGTATTTGGATCTAAGAAAGAAAAAAAAAATCACCTTCCTTATTTGCTAAGAAATTGGTCTTTGTGTCCTGGGCCAGGGTCAGAGAGTGATTTGGGGGGGACTGTGTGAAATTAAACAAGAAAGAAAATGATCGACACTTTATATGATTTTTATTAACAAGAGTAAACTATACCCTAACAAAAGTATACGAGAACATGTAATATATTAATCCAAACAGAATGAACTACTAACATGACATTCCCAGTCATGAGCACACATGAAAACCTTTCATTTAAGGAATATGATTTGTGAAATACAGAAGAATTACTTAGATACATTCTGACCGTAGATTCTATTTTTTCTCAGACATTTTTTTCTCCCCTTTTACAATTTTGAATGTTAAATTCCAGAGGTCCTTATAAAGGTAAATCTCTGATGCCAATGTGTGTTATCAATAGGAACACAGATTCCATCGAAGCCACGTGACCACTCCAGACAGTGGCCCCCCCACACAGGGCGAGGTACAAGGCATTCTACACAGCAAATGATTCTGTATAAAATGAGCCCTTTCTTGGGTCTCTTTCACACAACACTCACGCTCTATAATCAAACTCTTAATTTAGTGTTTCCTGCATAACAGACAAATTCAGAGGAGTTATTAGTAAGCACTGTCCAGTTGCTTTACCCTTACATGAAACAGCAACTGTTGCAACCCTCGCCACCACCGCTGCTGCCCTTCTATTCCTCAGCTATTCAACAGCTGAAAGAAAATTTACCTATGTTGCCACATCTTACTAACAACATATTTGTAAAAACCTAGGAACTTGTTGAAATTATTTTTGTTTTGTTTTGTTTTAAGGGATAAAGGGTTAAAGCATACGCATAACATCTTTCCTTATCCACATCTTTTGAGAAAAGGCAGTGGGCCAGAGGACTGCAGTGAACACAGATTCAAGATGAAACCCCAGCCATAAAACCCCAGGGACATTCCCTACCCTTTCCAAGCCTCAGCTTCCTCTTCTATAAAACGGAGTTAATGAACTCACAGCCATGTTAAAAGCATTCAACAAGATGCATATGCCAATCATAGGACACCCAGTAGGCCCTCAAAAGAGAGCGTTATTATTTTTGTTTCTTCACAATTAATGCATTAAATTAATGAAATTCCACAACTAATTCAAATGCTTCTGGGAAGCATTTTTCCCACATCAAAGTTGTTAGAGGGGAAACTTTTCTTTTTCACTTCCTTGGTTTCTAAGAGAAGGGATTTTTTTTCTTAAACACTTCGAATTCTTTTTTGTCTTATTTCACCATTTGTTCGGAATCCAAGAAGAGAAATGCCATTTGCTGCACACCCCCTCCCGACCCCACCCCCACCTCCCTAGAAATGTGTCAGAAACCTGGAAAAATAAACTAAAACCAATTTAGAGAACAAGGAAACACTGAGATAATGAGACTTGGCCGGACCGAGTGGCAGTGCCCTGCGTTGTTCGGTACCCTGGCATTTACACCTGGGTGACTGGCTTTTCACTGCTACAACCTGGGCTGGCAGTTTCGGGAACGCCATGTGGGAGTCTCACCTTGGTAGGTCATGCCACGTCAGTGGCCTTTCCAAAGGCAAGCAGCTATTTTTATATAGCTGGATGTGCCTGAGCCTTGACAAATGGCAAGTGGGTCCTAAAGACCTGGCTCAAACCTTGAACCTGGGCCCAGGCTCGGCCAAAGTTCGGGTGGTAAGACGTAGGCTGCGGCAGCCTGGCCTTGAGCAATGAAGGCACAGTTCTTACCTAAGTAGGCATGGCCACGGCAAGGAAGGTTAAGCTATGCAAGAAAGGGTGTTGCTGTATGGGACAGTATAGTGTTTCCTCCAAAATTAACACAGAATTACCAGGAGAGCCAAGGAAAGGGACTTATATACCCACATTCATAGTAGCATCATACACAATCGTCACAAGGTGGAAACAAACCAAATCAATGGATGATTGAAGGAAAAAAACCACGCTATTATATATACATATAGTGAACTATTATTCAGTCTTGAAAGGGAAGGGAATTCTGAAATGGATAAACCTGGGGGACATTAGTCTAAGTGAAATAAGTCAGTCACAAAAGGACAAATATTGTGTGAGTCCACTTATATGAGGAGACCGAGCATAGTCAATTTCATAGAGACAGAAAAAAGATTAGCGGTTACCAGGGGGTTGAGAGGAGGTGGAAATGAGGAGTTATTGTTTAATGGGTACAGAGTTTCAGTTTGGGATGATGAAAAAGCTTTAGAGACGGATGGTGATGATGGCTGCATAAAGTGAATGTACTTAATACCATTGAACTGTACACATAAAAATGGTTAAAATGGTTAAGTTTTGGCTTGTGTACATATATTTTGTCACAAGAAAAGAAAATAAAAGTCAAAAGGAAAAGGAAAAAGAAAAAAGGGAAAAGGGAAAGGAAAAAGAAAAAAAAAAGAAAAAGACATCCCAGTCAGGGCTCTCTTCAAAATAGAGTTTCTACAATACTATCTGCTGCTTTCAAATCCAGGTCATGAAGAAACCACTGGGTCCCACTCCTGGCAGGCAGTATGGACAGGCTGCACCAAATTCTGCTCTTTATTATTATTATTATTATTATTATTATTATTATTATTATTATTACTATTATTATTATCTCTATCTATTATGTATTTTTGTGTTCTTTTCATGGCTAAGAGTCAGAACTGTGAAAGGGTGCAGTTTAAATTCATGAGGTTGGTCCACAGACCCACAAGTTCCTCCCCAACTCACTGGCTCTAGATTTATTTACCATCTAAATGCTTATCACTGCTTTAGATTTTCAAGATCCAAAGTGACAGAGCCACAAAAGGATGAGAGATTATATAAATAAAAATGTAATAAGGGGAAGTGTGCTGTCATGTTGGGTGGAATCAGAGAAGCAATGTGACAAAAGTATTGCATGCAAAAAGAAGACGACCCCTAAGATCCGTCCTTGGAAACATCCAGTTCACTCCGGACATCAAAGAGGTGCTAGAAGGTTAGGGAAACACACGTCAGTCTTCCTCCCAGGACAGGGGGGAACAAAAACCAAAAAAGGCAGGCAGATTACGATGCAGGAGGAAGACAGGGCTGCCCTTTGGAGACAAGCTGCCATCTTAGGAAACAGCTAGACAGAGCTGAAATAGGAGACCTTGAAGGCCCAGTTCAACAGACATAAGAGGGAGATGGAAATAGCTAGGATCTAACTGAAATGAAGAAAATATATCTGTATGTTTGTTGGAGCTTTATAAGTAAAGCGAATAAGGAAGCCAGGCAAGATCTGAGCTGACTGGACTGGCTCCCTCAAGAAACACAGGACTGAGCTCTGGGCACTGTGGAGAAACATACGCCACGTACAGAACTCATAGTGAGAGAAACTGAGGACCTTCACCTTCAAAGATGGAGACAGCTAGACCACAGTTACAGAAGATCTGGGCAGGCTGTGAGGAGACCAGGGAGATCAGAGCAGAAAGCTTGGAGTGTTTTAGGTGGAGATGCAATTATCGTGTGTGCCCTGAGAGAAGCTATGGAATTAGGACTCCATCTATAGGAAGGCACAGCCAAGAGAAAATCCATGAAAGGGGAACCAGGCAGGACACGATAAAATGACCCCCAGCCTGGTTTAGATGTTGGTCTGATGGGAGAGTAGCTCTTCTTTAAGACTGTACAATGCAAGAAAGACACGATTTGTTAAATAGGTGCCTTCAGATTTTTCTTTCTTGCTTTGGGAGAACACACAAGAAAATATCTAGAACATCTAACAGCGGTTCTCAACCTGTGGGTCACGACCCCTTTGGGGGTCGAACGACCCTTTCACAGGGGTCGCCTAAGACCATAGGAAAACAAAAAGATATTTACATTACGATTCATAACAGTAGCAAAATTAGTTATAGAGGAGCCACGAAAATAATTTTATGGTTGGGGGTCACCACAACATGAGGAACTGTATTAAGGGGTCGCGGCATTAGGAAGGTTGAGAACCGCTGCTCTAG
>NW_017731408.1:3850348-3855850 GCF_001890085.2 Hipposideros armiger | reverse complement strand
GTTGTAGTGACCCTATATGCCAGATTTTGAGACAATGCCAATTTCAAATATTCTGTTCTGCCCAAATAAATCACAGAAACACTCCCCAAACCTCAGTGGCTTACATCCAAAATGGCACTGAAGAAAACATTAAAAAATAAAATTGCTTGCTTTTTCATGAGCCTAATGCAACTGTTTTTATACATTATATCCCACCAGATATTTTAGTTACAATCATAGAATACAGTGTAGCTTGCACACTGCTATTCACTTGTCCGGCATGTCTACATAAGCATCATAATTATAACTTGGAAGAACTATTTAATAGTCTACTGTGTTGATACACTCAAATTTATCAAATCCTTTTTTTCCACTGTTGAGCCTTTAAGCTGTTTCTACTGTTGTTGTTTTTTTCATTATAAAAATGGTACCAAAAACCATCTTATTTCCATGTATCTTTCCTGCAATGTGAATTACTACGTCAACAGAGAGGAAAATCACTATGACACTTACTATATGCAGGGAAACATACTGAGCTGGGGCTGCCAAGTCTGGCTCCGCTCTCCACCTCCACCAAGTAACTTAAACTCCAGGTCCATTCTACAATTTCTAAAATAAGAATAATAGCACCTGCCCTGGTAGTAAATCTGCTGAAGGTCAGACGGGTTGATGTGGTGAAAAGGTGAAGTAATGCAAATCTTAGATGTTACAAGGGGATAGATATGCTATTTGGGGATCTCAACTCAGATGCCCACTGACTCACCTATCTATTAAAAACTCGGGGGGCCCTCAATGAACTTAAACACTAAATTGATGCTGAGATTATAAGAATGAAAAAGCAACAGGCCCTGTCCTAGAAAGCCTCGTGGAAGAGCAGAGTCGGGGGACACCAAGGGACACTAAATGTTAAAGGAGGGGTTTGAGCCAAGTGCCATGGGAACCAGGGTACAGGCTTGCCCGGGAACCTAGAATGACTCCAGAGGTGGTGGTATCTGACTGGGTCTCGAAGGATGGAATTAGAAGGATAATTAGAGTTTGAATGGGGTAAAAGCTTATGGAGGTGAGATGGTTTGAGACGTTCTGGCAATGAGAGATGTTTCTGAGGCCAGAGGTGAGAAGAGAGGGGTGGGACCTCTGAGGCTAGAGCCAGGTGATTAAGGACCTTGTACGCCAAGCTAAGGCACTTGGACTTTATCCTGCAAGCCACAGGGGACCCAGCTAGCACAGTGACCAGTGACATAATGAACAGTTCTCATTAAGAAGACATCGCCAGCAGCAGTGTGACATGAGCACGAGAGCAGAGAGGGGCTGACTGAGAGAATCCAGGTGCCAGATGATGACATGACGGCAACAAAAGCAGAGGAACCTCAGGTTCTCCATTAGACCCACTGTGATCTCTCATCTGCTAGGAATTCTCACTTCATAAAGGTCAAGACAAATGAAAAAGGACTAAATGAAAGGTTTAAAAAGGAAAGTGCAGAGCTGGGAGAGTGACTCAGTTGGTTAAGAGCGCGAGCTCTGAGCAAGGGTTGCCGGTTCAACTCCCACATGGGCCAGTGAGCTGCACCCAAGCTGAGCGGCTGCNCCACGAAAATAATTTTATGGTTGGGGGTCACCACAACATGAGGAACTGTATTAAGGGGTCGCGGCATTAGGAAGGTTGAGAACCGCTGCTCTAGAAGGAAAAAAAAATTACCTAGACCAACAAAGTAAAGGAAAAAGTAAGAAAAAGAGTGTACCAATTCCAGCAAACAGTAGCAGCTTACAAGTGTTAGAGAAAGAAAGATCAACAACAGGTGTTTCTAGCTTCAACAGCTAGAAACTCAACTGAGCCTTCCTGAAAGAAAGCTGGGGACAGGGGATGACAAGCACATCCTGGAGGCATAGCCCCGGACCACAGAGAAAAAAAGGGTACACTCACAACCTGGGGGAGACAGGGCGTGGCTCACAGCCCAGGTCTATCCCCACTAGGCCCTAAGCTTCCAAAGTGTCAACAGCAGCTCCCCTCCAGGCATCTGCTGAGAACAACGCTCCACTTGAAATAAGTGGGGCGAAAAAGGAAAAGCCTTCCCTAAGTAGTAGGGTCCCGAAGCCTCAGCGAGTCCACAGTAAGAGGCCATGGAAAACAGTGTGCACAGACCTCCAAGTCCGTGCTCATAGCCACGACAGACACTCCATCCCTAAACAGAGGTCAACACCACTGAGCACAGGGTGCCAGAAACAAGGGGTCCATCCCGAAAGGATCAGAAAGACACATCTATGACTAGGCTGCTGCCACTGCCAAGTTCTAACTCAGGGGAGACCAGAGTGTCTCAGGTGCTGCTTCCTGAGAGAGGAGGTGATCCACACAGGTGGCTCACCCCCCCACCCCCAAAGGTCCCAAATCAGCCTCCTGACAGGCAACCTCTCCCCATCACGTTCCAATGCCAAGATCTTGGACTCAGAACAACTGGCATGAATTGAAGCTGAAACCAAGGTGATGCTCTCTGTCTGTCCTCCAGCCCTCTCTGGCAAACAGGAAGTACTGGGAACAATTTTGCTTAGAATTAGTGCCATGAGGGCGGGCATGTTTTCCAAATTTGGTGGATGTAAGGTTGATAATCTCATACTGTGTGTCTTATTAAGATTCTAGACTCAAGTGGGGCTCAAGAGAGACTTAGTATTGAACTACTGTAACTTCTGAAACCCTGGGGAAGCGTGCACCTTCCAGGGAGAGCAAGCCCAGGCCACAGCTGCTGAAGGTTCCCCAGCTGCATGCAGGCATGGAGAATCTCCGACTATGACCCAAAAAAAAAAAAAAGGAATAGGGGAGGACTTCAAATTCTTTGAATTGTTAACTCACAGTCCAAGATAATTTGATATAGGACTATAGCCTTGAACTCTCATGTCTTGCCAAAAGATTGAATTTCTGAATTTTAAAATTCTCCAAGAGTTTCATAATAGGAGATGGTCTATATATTCAAAACTTTTTTTAGGTGAGGAGTGCGCATTTTTGCTATGTGCCAGGTACTAGTTCTAAGCACTTTCCATGTATTAATTTATTTAACAGCTACAGCAATCCTACGAGGTAGTGCTGTTACTATCTATGTTGTAGGTAAACTAAGACAGGACGTGGTTATGTATTTGGCCAAGGTCACTCAGAACTAAAATTTCTACCCAGGTGGTATGGTTTTAGAATTCACCTTGTTTGCTATACTGTGCATGCCTATGAAGGGACATCATGTAGCTGGTATTTTTTTACTGGAGTATCTTAACTCTGTTATTTGATCCCATTGCAAAAGCTCGAATAAGCTGTATTGGATATTGTATTTGAAAATAATTTGGGATGGAAAACAGACAAGAATATGGACTTTCAACCTTGGATAGTATGGCTTTGGAGAAGATTATTAATAAATTATTATAATCCATCTCTGAGCTTTCTAGGGGCAAGCTCAACAGTGTGCCCCAGCTATCCCAGCGGAGTCAAGAAAGAAACGGGGGTTGGTACTCCTGGGAGCAGGTTCAGGAAGGTGGGAGACAGCCACTGGAAGTCTGATGATCTCTTCAGAGAAAGAAGGGCCACAGGCTTAAAAACAGGTGAGCCCAGGGCTGGCCGAGTGGCTCAGTTGGTTAAGAGCTCGCTCAAGAGTGCGAGCTCTAAGCATCAGGGTCACCGGTTCGATTCCTAGCCCAAGCTGAGCTGCCGCTGAGCTGCCAACAGGTGGCAGGATGGCTCGGCTAAAAAAAACAAAAATAAAAATATAAAATGAAATAAAACAGGTGAGGCCAATGGATCAGGAGTGCAAAGCCAAGAAATGTTATAAGGAAAGAATTCTCTTTCCCTAAAGACTCCTGTCTTCTTGCCCCGTACCTTCCTCTCCCAAGGTAGAGGGAGCTGCCTATTCATAGGCAAGGCAATGATCTGCTATAAGGGTGGCAAGGGTAGGGTTTTCAGAGGCGCTGGCTTCTTTTCTCCTTCACTGGACATCCTAGGGAAGGGTGTCTGTCCTTGATTCAAACTTCCCTTCCCGAGGGCCACTCCATGGTATCCCCTAGGGGACAGGAAGTTAGCAACTCTGGCTCTTACCTCAGCTGATACAGATGAGTAAGGCTTATCAGTATTAATATAAAGGCGGCATTTTAGTTCTCTAGCTGCTGATTCTCATATTGGGTTGTCGGAAAAGTCATGACGCATTTTTGCCACGAAAAACATAGAAAAAAATATGTCATGACTTTTCCGACAACCTAATAGATCCACTAGTTCAGAACTTGGCCAGGGAAAGAGGTGCTCTTCATTGGGCATCTTCAAGTCTTCTGACAAAAGTTTCTAGAATATTCTAATGTAATGAATGTTTGAAAGACATCAAAAAGACTCACGGTCTTATAGCTTCGTAAATAGCTCACATTATAATTTCTTCCTTTTTAACATCATTTATTCTATTATCAAGCGAATAAATAAATTCTCCTGGGAGGCAAAAAACGTGACAAAGCAAACGCTGAGTTTAAAGAGAGACCAGGAAACTGTGTTCTCCCAGTAGCCAAGAGAGCAGAGATTTTAGAGAAGCCAACATGGGGCAGATGGAGGGGACAAGACTCCACAGGCCTGTAAAATACAGAAAAGGGAAGAGAAACACCCACACCCACACCTCTTCGTATTTCTCTCTAGGCTTTTCCATGCCTCCTTCCTTTCTTCTACTCACCAACCCTCTCTCTCTCCTCTTCCCAAGTTCCCATTCCGCTGACTCATTCTCTCTTGTGGCTCCAAAGAAAAGAAGAAAAAATTTTTTTTAATTGAGGCAATGTCCTTGCTTTTGAAAACTATATTCAGGGGTAGGTAGTAGGGGGAAATTAGGTTAACGGCATATATTTAGCTAACATACAGTAATAACTCCCCAGAGTCTGACAGCCTATCATTTATTTATATGTTAGAAAGATCGAACAGTTTTTATCACGCGAAGAAATGTTATTACATTATGATTACACACAGATTTGAAGGGACTGCTCAGCTATTACACCCAGAAATTCTGTTGTATTTCACTTAATTATGTAAGATGATCCGGAAAACACAACAGCTACAGAAGCCCTGTTCTCGATTTTCCAGCTCTGGATCCTAGACAAGACGTTTGCAACTTCTTTGTTTGTGACAAACCCGACTCTTCCCGTTTCTCTTCTGTCAAACTGTGATGGAAAAGAAAACATTCCTTGTTCTCCCTCCACTGTTACAGCTTCTCTTCCAGACTACCATGTTTAATTGACAGATCAGAACCTCTGGAGGCAAGAAGAAAGGAAGTAACTCGGGGTGCCCTCCCCCCAACCTGGCAGGCTCCAGGTTCCACGCAAGCCCGGGACTGCAGCCCTTGCCCACCACCTGTCCTGGGCAGGGAGGCACAAGGGACTGACATCACCACTCCAAAAGCAAAGGCTGTGCCCATCTTAAAAGGTTAAGAACTCCTGGTCTGAAATGTATTAGGTATCACACAGAAATAATCACTCCTTTACACAAGCCAGTAACATGATACTGTGGCGGGGGTGAGAACTCCAGCT
>NW_017731408.1:3838817-3848088 GCF_001890085.2 Hipposideros armiger | reverse complement strand
AAGTGCAATCTTAATTCCTTGTGTTTCCCTACTTCCTTTCCAAGAAGACGAATCATACAAACACTCTTGTTTCCAGCAGAAGAGAGTAAGCCATTTAATCCAATTCAATGCAGCAGGAAAAATGCAAAAGCCAGATACGAATGGACAAGACACAAACAAAAAACCCGAAATGAGCCCACAGTACCAAAACAATAAAAATAAAAAAAATAAAAACGAGATAGCTTCATTATTTGCTAGCACCCTAGTTTATTTCACAAGATGGATACATTTTTTGTTGTTGTTGTTATTCTGAAAAACAAACTGGGATCTTAATGGTAAGATTCATTTATAAGAGCAGAACCAACCTCAATCTATACGACATTATGGATATTAATGGTCTTTTATCCTACTCACAGAAATAAGATAAAATACAATGGACTTATTTGGTTTGACCCTTTTTCCTAAATAATACTCTTTTATAAAAGGAAAACAAAGTATCAAATAATGCTCCCTTCAGAGGGCTGTAATGAAGTTATACTCTGTGACTCTGGGATAGGCCCTGAGCTGGGTCCTTTACAGGCGCTCACTTAATGCTTCCAGCAAGAGGCAGTGTTGCTTGGTTGAAAGGTCACAGGCTTGGAAACAGACAGGGGTATGAAACTGGCTTTTTTACTTCATATAGGGAATTAGTTTTCCCTCCAGCTTGTACCCCTAATATAAACCCCTTAATTGTTGGTTTTTTGTTTGGTTTTGTTTTTTGCATTATTTACACTTGATTTTTGTTATAGCCATGGAGGCACTGTCCTAGAGCTCCAGTCTCTAGCCATCCTGGTACATGACCAGAGCCTAGTTCAGCTTCTTTACACCTGAGGGACAGTGGAGGAAAGTTCATCAAGTGTGTCAGGTCATACAGAGCGTGACACTGCACAAAGGTATGCATCTGTTTTCTGGCTGATTTCGATTTAATTTCTCATGATGGAATTTTGTTTGGTTTTGCAGCAGCAAAATATCTCATGTTTCCTGTGACCATCCTGACAACGCAAATTTCTTTCAAGTTTTGAAACAGACAGCTTTGTGACCATCTTCAAAATGCCATTGGAACTGTGTGTCCTTCAGGCAGCACCCCTGCCATGGTCGCTTCTGACCCGTGGTCATAGGTTTATGACGCCTTCCTGCTTATTTGCCTTCTCCGGTCAGCACGTTGAGCTGGAGGAGTCCAGCAGCAGCCGTACACAGAGGGTAGCCCAAAAATGTATACACATTTTAAGAAAGGGAAAAAACCGTATTAAAATTACGCTGATGGTAACCTCTCTAAGCACCTCTTGTAACTGCAGAAGTCAAACGTTACTTGTATTCATCTTTTGTTATCAGTATATATTATTACAATTTTAATAACAGTTTTCCTTTCTTAAAATGGGTATAACATTCTTTAGGCACCCTCTGTATTTTGGAGTCTTCGTCTTCAGACTCTTTATATTCAGGAATCCTTGGGTGCATGTCTTGTTTAGCCTTTTGCCCATGTTTAAGCCAGATAATTTAAACCTACTCAATGAATGGACACGAAGATCCAATTCTATTTAGACCCCTAGGTATAAGCTTTGAATGCCAAAAACTAGAAACAATTTAAATGTCTGCCAACTAACAAATGGTTAAATAAAATGTGGTATGTCCATACCATTGATATTTGGCAATAAAAAGGAACGAAAGACTGACATGTACTATGACATGGATGAAACTTGAAAACATTATACTAACAAAGAAGCCCATCGCAAAAGACCACGTTTCCTTTACATGAGATGTCCAGAATCAAAGCTACAAAAACCAAAAACAGAGTCGTGGTTACCAGGGACGTGGGCGATGAATTAAGATGTGTGGTGATGGTTACACAACTTCAGGACTATGTTAAAAACCAATGAATTGTCCATTTTAAATGGGTGAATTTTGAGGTATATAAATTATATCTCAATAAAGCTGCTTTAAAAATACATTAAAATGCAAAAAGAAAGAAAGAAAGAAAAGAAAGAAGAAATCAAACTGAGTGAGTTTGGTTATCAGCTAATACAAAAACAAAGACCTAGAGAAGCCAAGTCACCACCATGGTGGGCCACGGGGCAGGGAGCAAGAAAAACTGCTTCTGAGGGGAAAACTACAAACTACGTTGGGGCCAGAACGTCACTCGGGCAACCTGTGACTACAGCAGGCCCTGGGCGGGGCTCAGGGACACAGTGGAGAGCCAATCACAGTCCCTGCTTTCACGGGGCTTAACTTCCATGCAGCGAAGGAAAGAGTGGCTAAGTGACCACCGAATAGAGTGTGTGATTGTTTAATGGGGATACATGTTCTAAGGGGGAAAGGAACACGGTTCTACTACCATCTAACGTGGATTCTGAACTAGAATGGGGAGAGATGGCAAGATTCTGTGAAGAACTTGAGCAGATAAAAGAACAATGAAAGACGGGCAAATTTGTAGAAAAGTTGGGGGAGGGGGAGTTGGAGGAAACTTCAGACACACAGGACCTGTGGCAGGAGTGGCAATGGCCCCTGCAAGCCAGCAGGGGAAGGCTAGTGTGACTGTCACGCAGCAAGCACGAGTGGTGTGTGATGAGGCTGAAGAGACCCAGCAGCAAGCTCTGCAAGGCCTTACTGGAGCCACACTAAGGACTGGGTTTAAATCCTAAAACCTACAGGAATGCACGGAAAGGTGTGAAGCAGGTGACGAATGAGGTCCAACTTGCACTTTTGGGAAAAGGACTAGACAGGGCCAAAGTATATGCTGGCAGACCAGTTATGGGGCTACTACAGCTGTCCAGAGGGCCTGGGTATGGAAAAGGGCAGTGGGCATCATGGCCGACAGCCAGGAGGTGCCAGGGAGAGTGGGTGACATGCAAGCTCTCTTTACATCAAGGTTTCACGCAGGCCTCTCTAGGAGACCCTTAATCCCATGTGCCCTTAAATTAACCCCATTCACTAATCTGGACACCCATCTCAGTTTCAACACTTGTATCTCCACTAATATGGCATCTGGCACTCAAAGCTCCCAATCTCAGTCTCCAGAGAAACCTGGCCATTCTCAGCTGCCCCAGCTCTGCTGAAGAAGGGCCCTGAGATAAGGCTAAAAATGTTCATGCGAGAAAACCCGTGCTGTCAGCATATGCAAGTTACACTTACCCCAGCCCTTTCGAGCCCTTACAAAAAATCCAAGTCGCATCACATCCGTCTCCTGCTTACTACCTTTCGGCACATCCCCACTGGTCTTAGGGTTTAAACCAAAGCAAAAGGTGCCAACTGAAAGAAACGTTCCTTAAAATCCTGGAAGGAGGGACTCTTCAATTTTATAAAGAGGAAAATAATATTAAACATCCTTAAGAATTATGTATGTAGTGACAAAGCTCCCAGACATCACATTACAGGTTAAGTTAGTTGTGGTTGTCTTGCCCACTGGGATGTAAGCTCCATGAAAACAGAAATGAGACCGACTCCTGGCCCACAGCAGAGGCTCGATGAGATGAAAAAAAGCCCCAGGTACTGCTGTGGCTGACCAAAAATTCTAAGCAACGTTTTTTATTCGCTAATCAGAAAGAAAGGTAGGTAAGGTGGCAAGGTTTATAATCTTGGTTCAAGAGTATTTTTCAATTTCAAAAGTTATCTATAGTTACAAGGTAATATGGATAATAAAAAAAAAATGACCGAACCTACATGCTATTAATAAAATGCATATTAAATATGCAAAGGTATACTTATATACCTTCTAAAACATCAAAAACATTTTTTTGTACTAAGTCACACACAGGAAGGACTGGAAGCAGGAAGAGAGGAAAAGAGGAAGGCCTTCCTGGAGGAATATCATTACCGGTGACCATGGAGGTCCGTCTTCCGAAAAAGCACCCTGGCAAGATTTAATAAGCTCTATAAAATCATTCATAATCTCTCACTCAAGAGTCTCTCTTTACGAAATATACCCCAAGGAAACAGGTAATCCAAAGGGAAATAAAGAAAGTTATAAAATATGTACATGGCCTGAGGGTAATAATAATGAAAAACTGGAAACATTTCAAATAACCAACAATAGGATTAAGAAATCTATGAAACGTCAACACCATGGACTGTACAGCCATTAAAAAAAAGTATATAGATTACACTGACACTTTACATATACCTACACTATTTCTATATATATCAGGATTTTTTTTCAAAAAGCAAAAAAAAAGTGTCTCAATTCTGGCTATGTAAAAGGACTATGTGTATACTCTGCAAAACAGACATAAAGGTAGAGAGCTACTGAGTTTGGTGTTGCCTACCATTCCAAATAAGTCTACTATTAAAATTACCTGTGTTTGAGAGAGCTGAATGCTCTGGACCTGTGGAAGCAGAAAATAAGCATTTGGGAGCTGCTTTGCAGACCCTTCTATAGAGATTCTGCGAGTGCCAACTCCAGATACCTGCAGAAAGAGAGGGAGGGAGGGATATTCTTAGTTTTGAAACACATTTGCCATAATGCTAAAATACCTTTCCAAAGGAAATCTGTATTCAATCACCCTGGCATTCAGACTCTATCCAATTATTTTATTTATCTTTGTCTACCAAAAAAAAATGTAACAAAAGTTGCTGTATTTAAGCTGAATGTTCCTCATTGTAGCAAATCTTTCCACAAATAGTCAACTTTTCTGATATGGGACCACATGTTTAATGTAATCCCGTAAGAATTAACCACAAAAATGGCTGGATATATCTTGGCACTTGAATTACTTCATGCCATGTCCTCTTAAAGAGGTCACAGGTGCAACTTAAGATAAAGATTCCTAACTGTTTTGTGAACAGCAACACAAAAAGATACTCTTGGGCCAGCCAAGTGGTGCGTTGGTTAAGAATTGGCTTGGGACGCCAGCTCTGAGCAGCAGGGCCCCGGTTCAGATCTCACATGAGAGCCACTGATGCTGCGCCCTCTACAGCTAAGATGGTGAACAACAGCTCGACCTGGAGCTGGGCTGCCATGAGTCGCCAGCAACAACATAGGCTGCAGCCTCTGCTGCAGTGGGCTGCTGTGAGCTATCGTGAGTGGCTGGCAGCCGGAGAGAGCGGCCGGCAGCCAGCCTGAGTGGCCGTGAGCTGCTGTGAGCGGCCGTCCAATGGCTGGCGAGTGACTGCCTCACCCGGGAAGAGTGAAATGATAATACCAACATGGGCCAGTGAAGTGACGTCCTCCACAACTAGACTGAAGAACAAAAGGACAGCAATTTGTCTGTTCCCCTCCCCAATTCCCCAATTAAAAAAAAAAAAGATACTCTCCCTCCCTAGTGCCTTGACAGGAATAGTGAGTTCCCGGAGGACTGGTCCCCAAGCACGAAATCCATGTTCCCTGATGAGCCCAGGAAGGGTGGCATCTAAGTCACTAGAAATTCCCCAAAAACTCCCTCCCTCTGGACCATTTGTGAAGTGAGGGCCGTGGGTTTTGAAAGCCTGCTATATTTTATACTAGAAAACAGTATGGAAGACTTCTTTGTTTTGTTCTAATACCCTTCAAAGATCCATGGTGAGAGCTACAACTCTTCACTGAATATTGAAGACAGCCAAGTGTGTATGCCCCGTGAGGGCAGAAGATAGGGAAGAGAGGTGAATTAGCATCACTGGTAGCCTTATGATATTAATGGCAGAAACCAGGTGGCAACACTTCCAAAAGTCTTCCTGAAACTATCCCAACCCCTCTGTTAAGTCTACAATCAAACTACGTGACAAAAGGGGAAAGTTACTTACATGATAGGAAAGGACTCCATGTGAGGAGGTATTAATAAATAAAGAACTTTCAATGCTCCCTTCTTCAGTAGGTAAGAAAATAATTCTGAAGGAAGTTTTCCCCATGGCTGGGATTACCTGAAAGAAAGAAATCTAATTAGCCATTTGGAATGAACCCCTTTGAAAAAAAATTTTCTTCCTCAGACTTTCTTTTTGACAACTTCTGTGAACAGATGTTTGCATATTCCGCACCCGTGATTTATAAGTATCATAAATTTCTGAGAATCTCCCAAACAAATCAACATCCAACAGTCTAAGAGAATATTCCGAGGAACATGGCATGGATTTATGGCAAGATGGTTGCCAAGTCCCTTCACTTCGGATTGGAGCCACCTGCCTCCCATCTTTCCTTTTCCCTCCTCTGCCACACCCACGTGTTCAACGCCTTTCCCTAACAAACATGTTGATACTTAATAAAAGTCAGGGGTACTGATGATCCAGAGAGACTATCGTAAACAAAATATCGGGCTCCCCCTTACACCATCTCTTTGGTCCCAGTGTTTTTTGTTAAATGCATCAGGTAGACAAAAGGAAGCAAAATAAGTAAATAAAATCCACTAGTAACTGGGACCTTCATTAAAAGTTAAAGACCACTAAAATGAAAACTATTAGAAGACTAGGGTCTTGATCTCTGTGTTGGGATGCAATTAGCTTTATACGGAGCCAGCCATTCACTACCTCTAACTCCTACATTTAGAAAGGACTTCTAACTATCTTATATCTCAGTAGGCTTGCCAGGTGAAGAGATCACGATACATCCATCCATACATCCACTTAAACTTGTATTCATTACTAAATGCTTCGGCATTTGTTGTCATTTCAAAACAAAGAATGAGTTTCTTTAATGATGAAAAAGTCACAATAAATATGCATCCATTACCACCTAGTTTATAGACTCTTTAAAAACTTTTTGCCCATGGAGATATCAAAAGCCACCAAAATTATGACTATGAACCACTGAAAAAAATAAAGGCTAAAGAAAGCAAACACACAGAAGGAAAGCGTTTGGGTAGCAGGAATAGGGGAGACAAGGAGCAGAAAGTCAAAGCTTCAGGCCAAAGAAAGCAAGAAAACCTGGCAGCCCGCCACAGCATAGTTTCCAAGAGCACATCAACACTTACCCTGCAATGAACAGGAGGCACATGAAAATGTCTAGCAGCTGTAAACACTGAATTCACCACGACCTCGCTATCCCTACTCGGGTTATAAGCATAGAGAATCTTGGCTGCAGGGTGTCCCAGGAACCTAGGGGGGCAATGGGGAGAAAAAGCAATGTATTGTGTGGTTATAAGTATAACCATCCATCCATCCATCCATCCATCCATCCATCCATCCATCCATCCATCCATCCGTCTATCCATAGATATACTTTAAATCAAGAAAGTTGTGGATGTTCATTACAAAGTCAAAAGTAACAATGATCCAATCCTGTTATTAAGAAAACATTTAACCCACAACAGTAAAACAAAAACAAAAACAAAAAAACACCTCCTTTCTTTTACAAGACGTATGCCAACTCATAGGAGTGCCCCACTGGTTTTTGTGTTTGAAGAATTCAACCCATGTAGATTATTACATGCTTGCAAAAAAAAACACAGTGGGAACTAGGTACTTGTCTGACTTAAGACTCTAAATCAAGTGAAAATATGTTTAGATAAGAAAATATACTCATAGAAAAACCCAAGTTTCTTAGGGTTTGTTCCCTGAGTAATAAATTTAAAGAGGCTTTGGGGGGAGGAATGGATTTCAACTCGCAGAGACTTTATTAAGTCTTATAAAATGAAAACTTAATTGTTGCTAAAAACCATTCTTCTAAGAAAAATGAACACCTTGCTTCACTTTCTAGCAGTGGTTCTTATCCATTTAAATCATGAGTCTTCAGGACACCGATGAAGGGCTGGCTTCGCCCTCCACAACATGCACACATGCAAGTTTATACATAATTTCAAAGTTTTCCATGAATCTCGGATGAAAAATATCTGCTTGATAGCAAATCCCCTGATAGAGACTTGAGCGTTGAATTTCCCACCTACAAGGTTGGCTCTGACAAAGGAACTGCACGCGAAAAGGTGCTGGTGTCTGGCCCACCTACCTGGGGCTACCTGAAATGTTCCCTCTTATCATTTACCTCTGGTTCCTACTGTCCAGTGCCAAATTCACTCTAGTTAAATTATGCTGCAGTAAACAGAGAACCTGCAAACATGTCACTGAAGTCACTTCTCTAGTATTAATACCCTTAGTTGGCAGACACCGCAATAGACAGTTCTCATTAGTAAGGCCCAGAAATAAAATAAAACTATATTCTAAATTCAGCAAAAAACTCATCTACATTATGCTTGTATTTCTCTTATTTTATTCTGCTTTCTGTGATATTAGAAATGTGTGCTTTTAGAAAAATGATATTAGGTTGTTTCTCTTATGCACAATGAGATTTCAAAAATACTGTATTATCACCATCAAATCCTTGGGATTTTTCTTCTAGCCTTTCTTCCTATTTTTAATCACAGGTCTTAACTGAAGGTTTAATATGTCCAATGTGTATTTTAAAAAATAAGTCCTTTATAGCCATCTACAGGTAAAATACACATCAGTGTGATTAAAACCTTGATTTTTGTTTTTTTTAGTGTTCTTAGATGCTAAATATTTTTTATACAACCAAAAGCATAAGGGATCACCTCAAAGAACCCTACCTCAAGAGTATGGCGTCCACATTTGCCTTTTCTCTCAAATTAAATGAAAAGGGCTTCTATGGTTTTAGGTAAATAATATGAATTGATCAGCAATGTTATTACTACTTATCCTCAAAGCTTTATATACCTAGTCACATAAGTAGAATACAAGATCTTTTGTTTCAAAGGATACAAATGTCTCTCAGAGAAAACATGTTAGAAAATAAGGCTGCAAAGCTGCCATGTCAGAGCCCGGTGACTGCCTCCACCAGAAACCTCACCAGACCTGACAGAGAACGCTGGCCGAGACCTAGTTACCGCTGTGCTATTTTTATTCTATTTTTTTTTAATTCTATTTTTAAAAGTGTTATGAGGATAAGAATTTCCTTCACTAGTGACAACTGGTAGATGATCTATTAATTTAATACTACACAAGAATGACTAAAATCTCTTATGAACAATTAGCACTTTTCATCTCAGGACCAGCAACATATTAACCCTTAAAACAAACCCTAAGAAGTAGGCAGAGGACAACTGAGTAACATGATCCCGGTTCTTCATTCTAGGGGGAAATCAGAGCTATGAAAAGGGATGGGCTGGGCCCACAGTCACCACCAAAATAAACAACAGCACAAGCTGAACTAGGGCAGTGAGGAAATCAAAACCCTCTGTTGAACATTTTAATCTAATGCCTATAAATTATGCCATGTATCAGAAGTGAGATAAAACAACTAATTTTTAAACCATTCTACTTTAAACGACAGTTTGTACTGAGATGTTTTAAAATTTTCAGCAAAAAACAATTTATCCCCAGAATCATATCTTAGATAGAT
>NW_017731408.1:3833607-3834637 GCF_001890085.2 Hipposideros armiger | reverse complement strand
ATGCACTGATTACAGAACTTGATGGGACTGAAGAGGAAATGTACACAGCCAGTATCCTATGGCCTGGAACTGTTAGCCTACTCTAACTACTTACTACTACCCGTCTTATTGTATCTACCAGTCTATAATGTACATTCTTTAAAACAGGCCCTGTGTTAAAATTTCTCTTTACAATAAAAACTTCCCACAAAAGCAGCGTGCTCCCTCAGAATTTGAAATCAGTGGGGTTTTATTATAAATTTAGCGGCTTCTGGAAAAATTTCTTTACCTAGAAGTGAAAATAATAAAAATTCATAAGCGAAAAAGCAGGCACCTAGAACCTTATAAAGTCACAATCTCCCTTCACACGCTTCTCTCTTCTTCCTTTTACAAAATCTCCTTTAAAAAGCTCCAGGAGGTACTTGTAAATTGAAAGCTTCATTCTCCCTCACTGCAGCTCTAATCTTTTGATGATCAGAAGGAAACGGAAGGAAGGACATCCAGATGACTAAGGAGGGACACACACCAGGAGACCACCGCCAACCCACCCCAGATGCTCTCCTAACACCATGGCTCTTTCACTCACGTAACTTTCCTTGTAACTCAGCAAAGCTCTTCATAAAACTGAACTGATATTCTGGGCGGCTCAATCAAGCAGGGCTTTCACACCTGAAACACTCCCTCACTTCCAGCCTTGAAACAAATTTGAAATTCTGTCTATTCAATGCAGTGATATTCTGCATTCAGGGAGTTTAACACGCTAAGTTACAAACTTGATCACAGCCAACGAGAGTCCTTCAACTAACTCCCCTTCCTTCTGCACAGCTTCACCCCTGTCTTCATCCCTCAACCTTCCCTTCATCTCACGGGTCTTCACACGATGTGATACACATAATTACAACTTAGACACTACTGTCTTCCCCACTTCACTTGTTTCCAGAGCCTTAATCATAATAACTAATGTCTCCACAGTGCAATTCTGAATCCCAAAGCATAGTGAGCAGTAAAAAAAGAGGAAATGAATCTAATGAAAAGAATTCAGAGGGCCGGC
>NW_017731408.1:3827827-3828576 GCF_001890085.2 Hipposideros armiger | reverse complement strand
CTCGCAACTCTTGGCAATTTAGTGAGGCCTGGCTACGCCGCAGCAGGCAGCCAGCTCAAGGAAGAGTCTCCCCCTCGAGATTATGCTCCAGGGAGCTGGACATGGCTCGGCCAAGCTAGCAAGCCAAGCTTAAAGATCAAGAAGAGTTCAAAGAGAGAAAAGGAGAAAACTACCTTTAAAAAAAAAGTCAGAAAAGACTTCCAAGAGGTGGACTGGGGAACGGGCCTCAACGAGCAGCTAACATGAATGGAAACTACATGGAGGGTCCTTTCAGCACAGCTAACAGGATGAGGGAAGACGCTAAGGCTTAGGCACGTACGGGCCGCATGAGGAGAACACCATCTGAACAAGGAAAACGCACTAGAATGCCAGCCTGTTCTCTGCGAGATAGAGTACAGAGCATCAATCAAGGGAGCGCGTGTGAGCAGTGAGGGCAGGAGAAAGCAGAGATGAGGGCAGCCCTGGGACCGCACTGCAGCCAACAAAGAAGGTTTAACCGGACTATGAGGACGGTGGAAGAGTGGGACGGTCAGGCACTCACCGTAAGGCTCCATGAAACGCGCCTTAGGTACCACGGCTCTGTGCAGACCCTACGCAGCAAGGTAAACCCAAGGTTTCACTAATTCCTAGCAAACACTGCGATGTTTTACAAGAGGGCCTGCAGAGGCCGGAGTCCTTTCAGAACAAGTGAGAAATAACTTCACCTTCTAATAGGGACCTGAGGAACAACAGCACCTACAGGGAGGGTG
>NW_017731408.1:3823730-3825052 GCF_001890085.2 Hipposideros armiger | reverse complement strand
TGTTTGTTTTCTGAGCCTGGTTCTTAAGGCTTCCTAGAGATTCTGTAAGCTGCCCAACAGCTTTTCAATAAATTCCTTCTCTGCTTAAACCAGCCAGACTTGGTTTCTGTGGTTTGACTGATTCATTTCCCAAGCCTGTGTATCTGTGGCCTGGACTCCTCTGCCCAGCTCGACTTGTGTTTCCATCTGAACCAGATGCCATCCCGCCGATGGCCCACAGGCACCTCCACATGGAATCTAAGATGGAGGCTAACATCCTGCGCAGTGTTTCATTCAGTGCTCAGAGCAGTATGACCCCCTTGGTGAGCGACAGCCTGCCTGTCCAGCTGGGAGGGAGCCCGGATGAGAGATGCCCTGACTCCTGCGCCTTTCTTAATGCTGCATGCAACCACACAGCAGGCTGGCTATCCTGGGATCTGACACATTTACACCACTCAAATCTCTCCCCTTCTTCTCGTTTCCCTAGCAGGGCCTTACATTAGAAAGGTATTACATTTGCATTTTATTTAAAGAATTTTACAATATAGCATTACATTTACACATTGAATCATACCACACTCCACGTGCTCTAAAGAACTCCTTTAGCTAAGTGGTTAAATACCTTTGGGGGGGAAAAAAAAAAAAACGATAAAAGAAAAGGCCAGTAATTAAGCTCATGTTTCCTAACTTCTGTTCCAACTTTCTCCTTACTGAAACGTATGGCTTCTCATCTATGGTTTAAAGATGCAACATCTTTTTCTAGACGCGACTATATGTTAAAATGATTAAATGTGATTTTTAAATCTGCCAAACACAAAACACACTGTGCACTCCCTTTCAGTTCAAGAACAACAAGTTCGCATGAAAAAGCAATTCCACATTAGACGTCTCCAGCAGTAACAGAGGCAGGCAGGCGCTCCGTGTCAGAAAGAGAAAGCAGAAATTCACCCAGGTGATGAGGGAACAGGGACGGTAGGGATGAAGGACTTCCCTCCTCCATCACAGGTAGACAACGCATGTGCATGCAGTACTGTAGCTCTTTTTAGAAAACCAACTTTGAGTTCTCAAAGTGTCCGTATATTCTTAGATATTCGTCTCTGAACCTGAACCAGCTATTTTTTTAAAAGCTCAACTGTAACGCTTAAGGCAACTCAGTAGCTACAAGAGATGTACTCAGATTATAAAAGCAACGATGCCAAGTCCCCCCACCGACATTCATTTCTTCACTCTACCTGCATTAAGACAGAGCCACAGCGAAGGCAGCTGGACACACGAATCCAAAGATGAATAAGCGGCTGCCTGACTTTTATGGGTTTATAGTCTCACCTACGATACAAGGGAGA
>NW_017731408.1:3818653-3821835 GCF_001890085.2 Hipposideros armiger | reverse complement strand
GATACAAGGGAGAGCACAGTCCACAGAGAAAAAGATGGGAGTGGAGCAGGTTGGGAAACGCATTCTGGAAGAGGTGGCGTGAGAGCAGGGCCTCGAAGGCTGGGCGTGCGGCCTCCAGGTGAAGATGTGGGAAGGCAGTCCAGACGAGGGGAAAGCGCAGAGGACGGCATCCAGACTGCAGAAAGGTTGGTAAGATGGAAACTAAAGTACACAAGGCAATTTCTTAAGAGTTTCTTGGTAGGACAAACGAATAATCCTACGGAACTTTACATCCCAGCACAATTTTAATTCAAACACAATGAATGGATTTTTTTTTTAATACCAATGTGAGCAAATATAGCAAAAACAATGTTCAACAATCAATCACAAAGACGATTAGCAATACTGTTCGAAAAATCGAATGACAAATTTCTAAGCTTCTTAACTATCCCTTGAAGGGCCAGCCTCGTGGTCTTCTTGGCACAGGCAGTGAAGGCGCCCCCGGCTTCAGTTTACTGGGAAGACTACACTGATGGTTAGTCCTGCGTAAGACCAACTCACGTACCAGGGGCATTCCTATTTCTCAGAATACTTGGACAACACTATTCAACAAGTTCAAGTCGTGTCCCTTTAAAACAAGAAGAAAATGAAAAGAAATCTACCCTCTGAATATTTTAGAAGTTCTTTTAATTGGGCTGTGAAGCTGTCCACTGAAAATACCAGTATATACCACACACTTGCCCACAGAGCCTAACTTACTAGTGCTAAGCTCATGTATGTGCTATAATCCCACTGTCAGAATGGCTTGGAGGCTGATTTTTCTCATGTGAAACCCAAGAAATACCAACACTGAAGAAACCAGTCTCAAGTGTGCCCAGAAAAACAAGTACTCCTTAACACAGGTCAGAGAGGTTGGGGGGGGGGGGAGGTCCGCCCACCCTCCACCCCCCAGGAGATAAGTTAAAAATGTGTTATGTCAAAAGCAATTTTCCCTTGAGTAATGATTTACTTTCCAGGGCTCTATGACAGAGGTTGTTCTTTGACACTTACTGTCCTTTCTNAACATGATTGTCTTAGTTTCTTCTACTATAGAAAGCCTCAGGCTTCAAGGTCAAAGCAAGAGGAGCCATACCAACAGTGGCCTGTCGGAGGCGCTATCAGCAAAAAAAATACAGGCTATCTGGGGTTTTAAGACACTTCAGCATGTTGATGGCCAAGCCTTCCTAAAGGCCAGGACAAAAGTCCTCCATGCTAGTCTGTCCCTTGAGTTGCTGACGGCCTTCTCTGCATTCCTACCACCCGCGGATGAGGTGTTCCTTCTCTCCAAGATTAACCCCTCCCACCCCTTTCTGGGTGGGTCCTGGGCTGATTCCAGGGCCTCACAGCCCCCATCCTGCCCTCTCCAGCATCTGCACCGTCTCCTTTCCTGCTCATCTTTCTCTTCCACTCCATGAGAGACTCATGGCCCTCTCACCTGAAAAGATCCCCGACGTTCCCCACCTGCTTTAAGCCCTCTTCTTCCCGTTGTAGTCACACTGCTGGTGAAAGTAACATTGACAACAAGGACATTTATTGAGCACTTACAGGGTTCCAAATGCTGCGCCCAGCCCTTTACTGTCCCATGTAATCCTAAGACCCCTGTGTGGACAGTATTATTATACCCTTTTCACACCCAAGGAAACAGACTCTTCCAGTGTTTAAACAACTTGCCCGAGCCCACTCTGCCGCTGGCTGGCTGGCTGGGAATCTGAAGGCACACACAGGGCCCCTGCACTCCACTGCCTGCCATCCCCTCTCTCTGGCATCGTGCACCCTCGCAACACCGAGACTGAGACAGAGACCCCTCTTGCTGAAGCCATCAATGACTACAAGCTGTGAACTCAAGCACTGAGCTCGCTTAATCGCTCCACTGGCTACTCTCTCTTGAAGTGCCCTCCCCTTGGTTTCTAGGAAATCTCACGCAGTCTTCCTCCTACCCCTACAGCTGCTCCTTTCTCATCTCCCTGTCAAGTTCCCCTCCCTCTGCTTCTCTCTCCCATGTTGCTCTTTTCTCAGCTCTTTTCAATTCTCACTCTTTTTGGCCAATCGTACCCATCCCCAAGGTTCACCTATCACCAATATGGGGCGGCGTTTCCTATACAGACATGTCTCATTCCTTTGGCTGTCCAACAGCTAAGCTTCCTTACTACACTCAGTGATTTCCCACTGTCTCCCCTTTCGGGATTGTGAAAGGGCCACTTACTGGTTTTTCTACCCTTCCTTGCAGCTAGATGCTAACATATGACCTACACTTGGCCAGTCGCTTGCCTGAGGCATCAGAAACTGAGGAAGGGAGGGAGGGTGGGGCGGAGGGAATCATTTTGGGGGCCATCCCAGGCACTATGCAGTGGGGTGACTGGCAGAGAAGCAGTGTCCTCAGCTGTGTACTTCCATGACACATTTTGGCTGTGGTTCTGGCTGCTAAGTCCCCTTTTGGCTTGTTTGTTTTCTGAGCCTGGTTCTTAAGGCTTCCTAGAGATTCTGTAAGCTGCCCAACAGCTTTTCAATAAATTCCTTCTCTGCTTAAACCAGCCAGACTTGGTTTCTGTGGTTTGACTGATTCATTTCCCAAGCCTGTGTATCTGTGGCCTGGACTCCTCTGCCCAGCTCGACTTGTGTTTCCATCTGAACCAGATGCCATCCCGCCGATGGCCCACAGGCACCTCCACATGGAATCTAAGATGGAGGCTAACATCCTGCGCAGTGTTTCATTCAGTGCTCAGAGCAGTATGACCCCCTTGGTGAGCGACAGCCTGCCTGTCCAGCTGGGAGGGAGCCCGGATGAGAGATGCCCTGACTCCTGCGCCTTTCTTAATGCTGCATGCAACCACACAGCAGGCTGGCTATCCTGGGATCTGACACATTTACACCACTCAAATCTCTCCCCTTCTTCTCGTTTCCCTAGCAGGGCCTTACATTAGAAAGGTATTACATTTGCATTTTATTTAAAGAATTTTACAATATAGCATTACATTTACACATTGAATCATACCACACTCCACGTGCTCTAAAGAACTCCTTTAGCTAAGTGGTTAAATACCTTTGGGGGGGAAAAAAAAAAAAACGATAAAAGAAAAGGCCAGTAATTAAGCTCATGTTTCCTAACTTCTGTTCCAACTTTCTCCTTACTGAAACGTATGGCTTCTCATCTATGGTTTAAAGAT
>NW_017731408.1:3811250-3814313 GCF_001890085.2 Hipposideros armiger | reverse complement strand
TATAAACCCCAGTTACACAAAAATAAGAGGCAAGCTGAGGTGAGGCCTGGCACCTACCCCTAAGCCTCACCTCTGCTACTGCAGCTGCACCCCTGGTTCAAGCACCAGGGGAGGGCAGGTGTGTACCCCACCCCCACATCTAGTCCACCAGCTATGAAGGGGCTAATGTGACCAACGTGGGGATAAAAGATGTGAGAGATGCAGAGAGAATCCCTAAATCCACTTATTCCTAACACTTAAGCTAATGGATTGGAATCTGTCACTTGAAACTGAAAAGGTCCCAACCAGTAGTTAGATGAACCCCATAACTAACTATTCGTGAGGTTGGGTCCAGGAAAGCAGGTAACCTTGGGAACATTACATTTTATGACCATGTATGAAAACAAATGCTTTCTGAAAAACAGGATGATTCTGCAAAAGGCCTATGAGAATCTGCATCCCACCAAAAAAAGGGGGGGGGCTCTTAAAAGTACAAACTACATCTTCTTTACATATATATATATATAAACAGCTCCTTTTAAGAGAGACAGAAATGTTCTAAAATTAGATTATGGCGACAGCTACACAACACTACAGATATACTTTCAAAAAAAATTGAAATGCACATTTTAAATGGGTGAAACGTATAGTGTGTGAATTATAGCTCCATAAAGCTGTGGTGGTAGTGGGGGAGCGGGAGAGGGAGGAGATGGAGAAGACCCAAAATCAGGCACCTATGCCGGTCTCCACATCGAAGCATTCTGTCAGAATTCCAAGTAGGAAAGGGGCGAGGAGGGAGGCCCCTTCTGCAGACGCGTCTTCTCAGATGTGCAGCCATACAAGCTCCACCAGCTCATTTCCTTTCTGTGCGCACAGACGCCTCTTACACGTAGTGACAACGCCATCCGCAGATGCCTTTCATTAGCGCCGTCCACACTTCCCATCATTATGCAGCACTTTGTAAGCTGCAGTTAATTCCTGCCTATTATCCAAGTGCAAAATCATTCTGCCTAATTTCAAGCAGCCGAGCAGCTGCAGAGGAAGAACAGCTCTGCCCTTCAGAGGGGGCCCATCTGACATATAACCCCTGCTGCTCCAAGGACTCCAATCATCGAGGGCTAACCAATTTCAATCAAGGAGGCACCAGGAGACCAGAGAAAGCTGGTGACTTTCCTGCTTCATCTGTTAGCACAGACCTTTAAGAAGCCAGCATGGGAAGGAAGACCAAAAGAAGGGCAGAAATCAGGACTAGTGTTTGGGGGTTTNGCCTGCCCTGGGGGAGGCAGGCTCCCCAGCGAGCCTTTCATGTGGTTCAGAACCAGAGCTTCCCAATAAATCAGGAGGGCTAAATGGCTAAAGCAATAAAAGGCGCTCAAACATAACCCAAACCTGATGGTGAAACAAAGAAGATTCTAAATAAAGGATGGTGCCTGCTGCCTTTCCCTAGAAAAAGCCATGGACAGTGGTGGTGGCCAATGGTGGCTGCTTTGGTCACAGGCGGTGCCGACTAAGCAATGTCTGTATTGGAACTGCCTTTAGGACCAGGCACACAGAAATCACCGTTCAGTTCAGAACCTTTTGTTATGCCTCATGCCTCGTGCAAGGCCAAGTCCCATGAAGGGGTGTGCAAGGACCTCGGTGACACTTCAGGGAACCCAGCCTGATGTGACCATGCTAGAAATAAAAGATGTGCTGTAAGGGACACAAAGGTGACGGTGTCCTCCACCTGGTCTTCCAGGAATAAAGTCCTAGGAAGAGCTTCCTTGAGAAGAACCCAATACCCTTAATACTGCAGTGAAGGCAAGGAGTCAAGATTACTTTTTAAAGACTGCTTGAAACTGTCTCAATTATTGAGACCCATTTCCTTCTTCCCCTACAGTGGAAAATAGCTACCTTCCCTCTCTATGTCAAGTCCATCGACACCGTCAAATGGCAGAGCTTTTGCAAAGCCAGAAGAGGAAAAATGGGAGAAGGCAGCATCCTGTTTCCTAGTCAGTTCTGGAAGAAAGGGATAAGAAGGTTACAGCAGTGGGAAAAATCTGCTCGAGTCCCAGGGCCAACAGTCACTGGGTCCCAATCGGAGACCAACTCACAAAGGCGGATTAACTAGAAAAATTAGCACAGGAGATCACTTCATGTTCTTGTGCTCAGAATCTCAGTTTCCACTCCTATAAAATTCAAGTAACACCCTTAGGTCCACAGGGAGGATTTAATGAAGGCTGTATTTAAAGAGCACTGCAGCGTGCCAAGCAATAAGGGAGGGAAGGAGAGGAATGTCAGTTGTAAGGTCAGAGGAAGAGCAAAATAGTAAGGATTCAAACTCCGAGTTCCATGAACTCTACAGACGCAAGTCAGGCTCCAGCAAGGCTAAAAGGTGTCTCCTTCAGAATTTAATTTACGAGGGGGAGATGGGGTGGGCAGACCGCCTCCAACTTAATTCAAGTGAGCTGACAGCTCCAGGCTGCACTCCGCTGGCACCACCGCAAAGGAGCAGGAGCCTCCCTTTCGATTCAGCCCAGGGAATTTAATTGTTCTTAATTATACAGACGCCACTCATATGCAAATAGTGCATGAAGGGTTTTCCTTTTACATTGTAATTTTCCTTTCAAATTCTTGAGGCACTGAAGTGTTACTGCTGAAGATGTCACTGCAGAAAGAGTGGCCCAGCGGTCACTCAGGCCCAGGAGAGAGGCCCGTCTTCACGGGCCTGCCCTCCCTTTGTCTAGCACTGCAGGCTGTTATTCTCCCACTGCCAGGCCTGCCCCGCTCTTGTTCTCCAGCCCAGGGCTTCTCTAACACCTTCCCCTCTCTTCCCAGCACTCTCCATCCCTGGACAAAGCACAGTGTGAATCAAGCACAGGCTCCAGGGCCCAGCACCAAAGGAAGGGGAAGCCAAGATCAGCTGGTTCCAACGCTGTTTTCTCCATTCAATCTTTACATCAATGACCACTGATTCCAAAAGTAGAGCTCTCCCATAGAAACTGTGTTTTGAAGCTAATAATAGCAACATGGAAAAAAAATGCTGCCAGCAAGTCAATAAAAGAGAAACTGTCACGTGCAACATGACTGCAATGAAAAAATACA
>NW_017731408.1:3805788-3807490 GCF_001890085.2 Hipposideros armiger | reverse complement strand
CATGCTCTCTCTATCCGTATATTAATCTTCATGGACGCGTGAGCCCTGATCTTTAAACCACCTGGCCTCCAGAGCTCAATGAACTCCGAAACTACTAAATTGTTCTGACTTTGCCAGTTCTCCAAATAATCCCTTGACTTCTCTTCTGAGGAGGCATTTCCGTATTTTAAATAGCTTCCATTGTGGTCTTCCTTTAAACAGAGATAAGGAAATATACTCACTGTACTTTATACAATGAAGCACACGGTGCTATACTGTGAAAGGTCATTTTATACAATAAAAAGCTGTATATAAAGTATTCAGGTGAATTTCTAACTCTCATTACAAACTCAACTTTTACTCTGTACTCGGTAACACTTTCGAAATATACGTCTTTCCTTTAGTAATAACACAAGAGGGAAATCTTGTACACCCCATGCTGGAAATTACTGCCCCATTCTGGTGGTAATTACAGAATTAATCCCTTTAAATTCAAGAAAAGGTAAATCCCCAGCAGTGGAATCTTTAAAAATGTGCAGCTTCCTCCCTTTCAAAAAGGATCATCATGAGCACCAGCTCAGAGAATCAAGAAATTATTTGGTCCACTGGTGATCCAGTCTGGCCACTTCTGCAAGATAACCAGGGGCGTTTTTTTAAAAACATGGAGCCCAGGACTCCACGAGTTCTTCCCAGTTCGTCATCTCTGCAGATAGAGCCTGGACACCTGCATTTTGCTGTCCTTGCTCCTGTTAGAAAAGCATCTGGGAACCAACCACAGGTGCATTCATCCATCTATGTGCTGCTCATTCCAGGGTCCTTCCAGTGCTTATCATGCGGCACCTTTCCGTTACAAAATTCTTCCGCCTCAGGGAACGTTAAGATGAGGAATTTGGTACTTCTGTGATCACTGAAAGGTTCAAGGGAGCAGGCTCTGTGGTGGGCCTCCAGGAAGGACTCCCAGACCACCAGGGAGCCGGCCTCCAAGGCCACTGGTGCCTCTGTCACCTTGGGAAGGTGGGGCGCCTCAGGAAGCCGCCCTGGAACTACTGAGTCAGGAACATCCTGTCAGCTGTGATCCCAGGACCTGGTTGCTGCCTGCGCCACCATCGCTGGTCCTGCGCCAGATATGCACTAAGCTGAATCATGGGAAGGATCCCTCACTCTTTGCTACACTCCAGAAACTAAACTCACATGAGTGAAATGTATTTCTGAGGCTACTGCACTGGAGTGGCCACCAGACCCAAGTCCAGCATGCCAGCCTACCCTCCGCAGAGGACCTCGACTCTAATGCAGGCTGAGGCAGCACTTGCTTTCGAGCAGTCTCTCCACCCCAGAGTCTCCCTCACCTAACGTTACTTCCTCTGGCCTTTCTTCCGTCCGTTTCCCCTTCCTGTGGGGGCAGCTGCTATTCGTACTGCACATAATGACACCTTTTGAATTTCTTCTTTGATTCCGCTCCTAACGCACCCTGCATAAATTTTTTAGGGTCCTGACTTTTTATCATCCAATAAACTGGCTCTTTGTCCCCAAATCCTGTCACTCACGAAATTAATGACACTTGAACAGATAGGATTGATACTAAATATACTAACACCACCGTTGCTGGAAACCTCTAACAATCACATTATCAAGATCTGCTCAAATGCCACGGACATTTCTGACACGGTATTTTCTGGACCGTGTGTCCCATACGGCATTAGGTGCTATGAACAGATAAAAGCCC
>NW_017731408.1:3799304-3802835 GCF_001890085.2 Hipposideros armiger | reverse complement strand
ATATAATTCCCATATAGCACATTTTATCTGCAAAGAGTGTCAGGCATTTAAAAAATCGGTATCTGCATGCTTGTTATTAGCAACCATTATTCTTTTTGGCCTTTTTTTAAATTAACAAAGTACTATGGGAGAAGACTTGGGCTGTCCATAGGCGTAGCCGTGGCCCGTGGCCATGCCCTCCTTCTGGTTAGAGACTCGGCCTCCCTGGGCACTGGGACATGCGTGTGACCCGAAGCACATCCATCAGAGCCCTTCTCCAGACCACGTGCCTGGAAAGGGCACTCTCCTGGGGCGAAGCTTAAAGGGCGATCTAGTGCTGCCAGTGGCCAAATTCCCCACCAGGCTTTCTGCAGGGGATACTGAAAAAAATCAAACAGAAGTGAAACGTGGGAAAGAGAGAACAGGCTGGCATAGCTACAAGGAGATGCGCTGGTAAGACAGCCTTCGTGGGGAGAGTGGGCTACTGATGGTTTCTGTCCTCTCTGCTCTTTTCTGAATGACCTCAGCTTGCTACAACAAACATGAATTTTGTAATGAGACATGTAATGAGAAAACTATGTCATGAAGTAAGGGCAGGGCTGACAGTCAACTGGAATGGACTCCCTTGCCTGGCTATCTAAGGCCTTCTCTGATTAGCTGGAACTGTAGGTATCGCCCTGAGCGTGGCATAAAAATAAACAATAAAATGTTCTGTTTTATTTTCATGAGGCTGGCTGCAGGGGATGAGGGTGAGAGCTTCTTTTCTGGACATCAGTTTTGTCTGAACAGCAGCTAACTGCAGATCCTTTTCCACAATCCTATCAATAATGATAAGTTACCTGTCATGTGAACACTCGGCAACAAAACCTGAGGCTAATGAGAAGCATCCGGCCTTCTTCCAGACCCCTCCCCTCAGCTCGCCCTGAGACTGTCAGCCAACCACCTCTGCAAATTTCAGCCTTTGCATTTCTAAAACCTTAATTCCTCTTCCTCAAACACTCCCCCTTCTTTTTACTTCAAGTCTTACCTTCCGACTTGCATCAGGTTTGGTTTCCTGCTACACGGTGCAAGGCCATTCCCTTCAGCTTTTCAATTTTTGTGTCTCGCATGTCTCTCCCCTCTCCACTTGAATCCTGAGCCAACCAAGCGTTCCCTTCTCTAGCTTCTCAGGCAAACCGCCTAACCTCATGTCTTATAGAAGGCATTTCATTCAACAGACAGCAGTGGAGACAAACATAGGAAATTCCTAAGTTTCACCGAGACTTCTACTTCAAAAGCAACATCTTTCTGGCGGTTTTAATGAACATGGTTTGCCAATGCCTGACATCACATTTGGGAATTATATTCACAGGAAACGATATTCCAGGTCTTATTTTGGCACACAAGGCAAAAGGCACGACGAATGCTGAAGGCAAACAATACAAGTAATCCTACAGTGCCACGGTCTTGATTAGGTATCTTTTGAGACCAAAGAAAACACCGTACCATCGAAATATTACACAATGGCTAAGTGAACAGATGAAGCCACAAAAACCTACTCATTCCTGAAGTCCTGTAACGTCTAACCACCAAGCATCTGAGTGGGCTAAGGGAAAGCCCAGGGGCCCTGCAGCCCTGGCAGAGGTGACGGGGATTTCCTCCACTGGGTTGAACTTACCAAAGGTAACTCGAGGCAGGACCTCAGGCAAACCCAGAGCAGAAAGTGGTCTGTGGGAAGCGGGAGGGGGACGATGGGGAGATCCTGGGGGGGAGGGGGGAGGTACAGAAACAGAGTGAAAGAAGGGGACAAGATGGGTGAGAATCAAAATGGGCAAAGCACAGAATGAGACATGGAAACGATTACCATCCGGGCAGGCTCTCCATTCATTCCAAGAACAATTTATTAAAGACCCTCTAGGGCTAGGGCACCAAGCTGAGTGCTGGGGCTACAAAAATGTAAAAACAACAGAAGGATGTTGCTCTTAAAGAACTCCATCTCACAGGGTGGAGACAAACTTGAGACTAAAGAATCAGGTGGGCAGCGCACCGAAGGTTCTGGTAGAAGGAGCACTGCAGCTAGGGGAGGAGGGGTCAGGCTTCCTGGAAGCTACACCCCAGGGGCTGAGTCTCAGGGGACCCAGAGAGCATTGCATTTACCTTCACTTCCACCCTGGGTCNCAGGAGTTGGTAGTCTCAGAGGGGCAGCAGAGGCCTAAGAACAAAGAACAGTGGAGGCAGCAAGAATTTTAGGTGCTGCAAGTAGAATATTTGACACCCATATAAACTATAAACCACTCCAATTTGAAATAATGATGTGTTGACTTGGTTTTTTTTTAAAGCACATGTGCGGTCTCATGAAATGAACATATGGTAACATCTTGTGTAACAGCCCACAGAGACCATTTTTGCAATTAGATCTTACTTAATACAACACACCGTGTGACTCCAAAACAACATGGGCATATGTCAAATACAGGAACTCGCCCAGCTACCTGGACAGGGTAGGGGAGTGAAGGGAGGTCTCTAAAGCAAATGAAATCATTCCTAATACAGGGAGTCAGGCCAGAGAATACGCCACAGGTGTGATCTAAGATGCACATGCACTTTTAATTTCTGAATTTATTTTCTCCTATGAGTAAACTATTTTTACTCCTGGATTTAACTTGGTATCTTAATCTGTGCATACATAAAGATTTATCTCCCCCCCTCATTCAGTTTTTTCTTTTCATTGGTTTTTCACCTTTGTCAACCCACTCCCTTCCAAAGCAGCAGCACCTGTTTCTAAGGAGTCCACACAGGCTCTTACTTTACATATTTATTTTCAGTAACTGGAAATACACCCAATGAATTTCTCTTCAGGTTAGGCTGAAGGTGAAAGGCACACCCACAACGGCTTGCTCATTTGTTTTAAGTGGAAATTTTACTTTCCCTTCTTTTGCAAAAGGATTCCATCTCACCTACCATGTTTTAGAAGCATGCTGTGTGCAATTACCTTAAATAGAAATTTCAAAATAGTCAACTGTTTCTTTTACTACTGCAAGCAATTACAACCAAGTCCGTATGGAACAGGACATTGCCATCTTCTAGAGATGAAAAAGTCAAAAATTCACAGACACTAGATTAAGAGTCATTTCTCATAAGCACCGAGATAAAATGAATCACAAAATATCCTGGAAATCACCAATGAGCGTGATGAGGGGCCTCTGGAGCTTTCTGGACAGTGGGGAGAAAAAGCACCTCTCAGGACCCTCCCTCCTTAATCCAGAGAATATAATCCTCCCAGACCAGACTAAGTACACAGTTTAGTGTATTTACTTCCTTTCTAGGGAGCAAAAATTCAATGCCTGGTGTGACCTACAACATAGATCATCAGATAAGAACCCACCGTGAACATTTCTCTTGAGATTCAAAGTGTACCCTATCTCTATCCCACACTCTCCAAGGGAGGGCAGGCTTCCCGAATCATCACCAAATGCCTTGTCCCCTTATGCTATTTCTATTAGTCTTGGAAACTCTATGACTGAGGTATACATTGTAACTGCTTTGCTGGATACAGCAACTTTGATACAAACA
>NW_017731408.1:3744656-3796409 GCF_001890085.2 Hipposideros armiger | reverse complement strand
TTTCCTCCACTGGGTTGAACTTACCAAAGGTAACTCGAGGCAGGACCTCAGGCAAACCCAGAGCAGAAAGTGGTCTGTGGGAAGCGGGAGGGGGAGGATGGGGAGATCCTGGGGGAGTGGGGGGAGAGGTACAGAAACAGAGTGAAAGAAGGGGACAAGATGGATGAGAATCAAAATGGGCAAAGCACAGAATGAGACATGGAAACGATTACCATCCGGGCAGGCTCTCCATTCATTCCAAGAACAATTTATTAAAGGCCGTCTAGGGCTAGGGCACCAAGCTGAGTGCTGGGGCTACAAAAATGTAAAAACAACAGAAGGATGTTGCTCTTAAAGAACTCCATCTCAAAGGGTGGAGACAAACTTGAGACTAAAGAATCAGGTGGGCAGCGCACGGAAGGTTCTGGTAGAAGGAGCATTGCAGCTAGGGGAGGGGTCAGGCTTCCTGGAAGCTACACCCCAGGGGCTGAGTCTCAGGGGACCCAGAGAGCATTGCATTTACCTTCACTTCCACCCTGGGTCGTCCCCCCGTCGTCCCCCCCCTTCCTTCCCCTGGTACAGCTTCCTTCCCAGCCCTCCCACCTTGGAAAAGGGACTACCCTTCTGAAGTCTAATATTTGCACATAATGAAAGCCAGAACACCTATTTACTACCAACTTATGAACTTAGAAAGTTGAAATTAAAGGGCACAAAACAGGAACTCAAAACCCACAAGCTCCAGCTTCAAAGGTGAGAATGTCCCATTTCATAAAAGGCGGTTAAGGGTTCCCACTTCACTGTTCCACTGTTCCTCCACCACCCACCCCTGGCTCCTTCATCACAGCCCCATACAGACTCACACTTGATTTCTCACTGTCTCCAAAACTTAATATTCAACAGTTTCCCTCACATCCAAAGAAGAAGCCAAAAGCCCCCTACCTAGTAAATGCAGGACTGTACTCCACACCATTCATTCCACTTTAAGATGCAGCCTCGGGCCGGCCGAGTGGCTCAGTTGGTTAAGAGTTAGCTTAAGAGCGCGAGCTCTGAGCAACAGGGCCGCCGGTTCGATTCCCACATGGGCCAGGGACGCTGCGCCCAAGCTGAGCTGCTGCTGAGCTGCCAACAGGTGACAGGATGGCTGAGCTGGTGAGAGCACGTGCTCCTAACAACAAGACTGCCTGTTTGATGGTGGGCTATGCCCGCCAGTAACTAAGACTGAACTCGGCACCTTGAGCTGAGCTGCTGCCTGGATGGCTCAGTGGATGGAGTGTGCGCCCTTTACAACACGGCTGCCGCGTTCGACAAACAAACAACAACAACAACAACAACAAAAGATGCAGCCTCTGCAAAAGCATATACACCAGAATAACAAGAGTTATGTTGGGTTAGAGAATTATGGAATGTTTTTACTATCTATATTGTTGAAAGACTGTAAACAAACATGTATTTCTCCTGTAATAAGACCAAGAAACAGAAAACAAAGAACCACAAAAAAACTCTTGCTACAACATGGATGAACCTTGAAGACATAATGCTAAGTGAAATAGGCCAGTCCCCAAAGGACAAATACTGTATGATTCCAGAGTAGTCACATCCATAGTGACAGAAAGGAGAAGGGTGGTTGTCAGGGGCTGGGGAAGGGGAGGGGGAGTAGGGTGTTATTGTTTAAAAAGCACAGAGTTTGCAGTTTTGCAAGATGAAAAGAGTCCTGTGGATAGATGGTGGCGACAGCTGCTCTACAACGTGAATGTATTTAATGCCTCTGAACTGTACCCTTAAAAATAATTAAAATGGTAAATTTTATGTTATACATATTTTACAATTAAAAACAACTAAGCCTTTAGAAAAAAACAGCCTTCAGGAATTTACTGTATCTAAACGAGGGTCTACCTGTATTTAACAACATGCATGGTTTTCTCGAGTAATGCACAAGGGTTCTACCTAGCAGTTATAATGGCGACGATCCAAATCCTAACCAGTAAAACAAGGATGGACACGTGTATGGAGAGGGTCCTGCCTGGAAGGCCAGGGCCCAGAGTTTTCCCTGGAGAAATAGCCAGACTCCCCCCTTCCCAATGACATTAGTGCAATTACCCTCAACACAGCTGCCGCGACTGTTAGCAGATCCCTAGCAGAGTCACCCGAGACTTGTTATCTCCATCCTTACAACCACCTTGAAGAGGGGTTGTCACCCCCCACTCTACACTGAAGAAACAAGGCCCCTGTTACACTCAGAGGTGGCTCAAGTCAGTACATCACCAACCTGTGGGTGGTGCTGCTCCCAATGTGGACTCACTCCCCGCTAAAGCCACACCCACAAACTAATGGCTTCCCAGGATGGACTGCAAATCACGTCACCCCTCATTCCTTCAACACGCACGCTGAACCCCTGCCCTACAACTTCAGGGCACTGTTTTCAGTGCTGGATCCAAAGACCTCTGAAAAAGCAGGAGCTACAACCACCCCTGTGAAAGGTTCTGCAGCGCCACTTATTAACTAACTCTAAAGAAAAAGTGCTGTGAGTAGTCCTCCAATTCTTTCCATTCAGGTTCAATCCGCCTCCGTCATTCACCTCTATCGCCTAGCCTGCTCAGTCACTGGGGAAAGGAGAGGAGACCCCACGGGGCTGGTCTTTCCTAATCGCTCATCAGTGCTTCTCAAACTTCCCCCCTAAACTCCCCTGACGGGAGAATGCACTGCACCACAGATCCAAGCCCTTCCCAGTTCTCTAAAGTGTGAAAAATATCTAAAGGCTAGTTGTCTGTTAAGATGGTTGCAAACTGAACACTCTACTCAACCTTTTGGGTTTCTTTTAACATCTTCCAAATCATTAAGTAAAATCTTCCTTCCAAATCATCAGTAAAATTGGCACTAAGAAACATGGTCCATGTACGTTCAAAGCTTTCAGAGATCCCCACACCCAAGATGGCTCAGAGGAGGAAGCAGGTATGGCTGTCCCAGGCATGCAGAGGCCCTCGTGGCCAGCCCCCAGATGAATTCCTGGCAAGATAGTCCTCGTAGCAAATGACTGCTGTTTGTATCATTCACTTGGCATTTAAGCACCGGGCTTTACCCTGGTGGTTTTGTTTTCAAGTGTTTCATGTGTAAACTCCCTGTGCTCAAGGACTGTCACACTTCCCTATTCCTCTAGGAGATCTATTCTCGTTTCTCACATACAACACAAACTTGGTATGGCAGGTTCTTCAAAAAGTCCTTCTGTGAGAGAGTAAGTGAGAAAGGAGCCAACAGGCCATCTTCTTAGAGACTCATGAATTTCTGTCTCAAAGCCTAATTAGCCTCACAGTCCTGATGGGGACAGCAGCAAGTCATCCTTGTGCCTGTCAGGCCATTTTTCCTTTGTTCCTGCCACTGAAATTGGCCAAATTATATATGTAATTAATTTATGTATTGGCTGTGAAGATACATTTGCCTGTTGCATCCTTCCTATTGAAGTTTAAAATTGCTCCTTCTCCATGTCCTAAAGACGTCGACAAAGAGTCAGACAGAAAAATATGGTCAAACTCCTTCCACAGCAATTTAAAGTCTCTCCATACTTTTCTGCCTGTTTTTCTCCTTCGGTGATGTTAAACCACCTAAAGTTTGAGTGAAACTTCACAATCTCTGTAGCAAGAAGAAAAAAAAAGTGAGACACCTATCCATTTGGAGTTGCGTACTGTTAAGTCCTCACGTAACCTCGTCAAGTGACCTGTAACAAAACCTATTTTACCCCTAGGCTAACTGATATAAACTAGAGTTAAGTTCCTATGGCATGTCATTGACGTTATAATGAAACAACGCTGAACGAGATGACATTATTCAAGGACCTGCTGTGCAAAGGACTTCGACTTCAAAACAAAAAGTATGCTAGGCCACCAGATAATTTTCTGTCACAGCTTTTGTCACTTCAGCAACTTTCACCGAAAGCTTGGCCCCAAGCCAGCAACTCAAAAAGATAATATTTACACATGACATCAGAACGGCTGTCGAAATCCCAGAGGACTTTTCCTACCAAATCTCTAAGCCAAGAACAAAAGGTACCCACACAGCGGCCACCTCTCCCCAGCACACGTTCAGCGTGCCCATAACTACTTCTCATTTTTCCTGAGGCTCTTTGATCATGTCACCGATTTAGCAAGTCCTTGACACAGAGAATTTTCCCCCCAGGAGGGCGGGGAGAAAAGTATTCCACATAAAGACTATCAACTGATCGCAGGAAATGTAAGAAAGGTATTCAGGAATTTAATACCCAGCAAGTAAACCACAGGTTAATGTCACTCAGTGGCAGTGTGGCCACAACAAGGATTGCCAGGTGGCTGCCCTGATATGGAGCAAACTGGAAAGAGGGGGCCCTATCAGTAAATTGCTAAGTGTGTCCCCTACAGTCACAGATTCCAGTAAAAAGCTGAAAACTGGCTCTGATACATCCTAGGGCTACTGAAAATAGTGCCTGAGCACCATGTCAGGCTATTGGTTTTTAGAATAAACATATACCAACATATCCTAGAATGCCAAAAAAAATGTACATACATTTTAAGAAGAGGAAAAACGATATTAAAATTGTAATACTCAATATATACCAACAACAAAAGATGAATACAAGTCATGTGTATACATTTTTTTTGGCACCCATGATATATACCAAAGCCAGTCATTATTTTTTGAAACTCTCATACATACTTTTAATCCATGGGAAATTTCTCAAGAACGTATCCAATTTTCCCTTCCCTCAGGGAAGGCTAGAGTGTCACTAGTCTACGCGCGCACGTGTTCCACACATTTTCTCTCCAGGACGATCTAAAGCTGAGACAAAAACTAATTTCTTCACTGGGTTTTCCAGCTTTTCTATTCCACTACCAGTTTCTCAGCCAATGACGTCTGCTTCTTCCTTTCACAGACCTCGCTCGACCCGGGGCTCAACCTCTTCTGTTCTAGTTTCTCTCTGCATTGGCCCTCGGGGGTCCTGCCTCACCCGGGCATGCCACGGCTTTCTAGCATACCAAAAACGCACCCCACGGTGCCATCCAAAAGTGCTCAGGAGATGGGGCGATATTTTTATGTGAAAGTGCCCAATCCCGCCATCACGGGGCACAGCACGTTCTAGGGACCCTGTGAGAACTGAACACCTGCTCACTAAGATCAGGTCTACACACGGACCTGGCTGCAGTCAAGTTAGAGGCCTGCAGGCTCATCCTGATGCTTCAGGTCTCCGCTCTCACTTAAAAGCAAGTCAGGAACATTCTGTCTGACAAAAAGGGTTGTTGGTTTTTTTTTCATCTTGTTATTAAACACACACTCATAGTATCTCCTAGGAGTTCTGGAAAACTAGTAAACAAATCACCTTGACTCCCCATCACTCAAGTCGGGCAAATTTTCAAGACATAAAAAATAGGGTTCCAAAAGACTCCTCCTCAGTGTAAAGGCTTTAAAAGACATGAGTCACAGAGGGCGTGAAGACAGAGGCTATCTGGGCACTGAGTGACTTGACTGGGTTATCACAGGAAATCAGGAATGTACCAAAATAGATTTTTGACTTCTGGTTAACAAGGTTTGGGAACACACGATTACATAAACACACATACTGCACACAAAATTAATCTTCACTCTTCAAAACCTTCAAAGAGTATTTCTCTGACTGCTACCATAGTTTTCATGAGCCTACTAGAAACCATGCCTCAGAGGAACAAAAGCCTCCTTGCCTAAATGCTAAAAAAGATAATGAGCATTAAATTTTGTGGGTTTCGTTCCATTCAATTGAACACCTAACATGTCCCAAGCAAGGGCAGAACCAGCTTTTGTGGGGCTTGACACTTATTGTGTGTGGGGGAGGGGGGTTAAGGGGGAAAAAAGGCCTAATATATTTTATTTCTGAAAATTCAATGGAAAGCATAATCATGTGAACACATTTCTAGGATCCCTCCCAGGGCCTTAGAAAAGACCTGCGCAGGAGAGAATGAGACAAAACGTTTTTGAGTCTGTGCAGGTAGGGGATGGAGTGGAAAAGCTTCCCAGATCAAGGGGTGTCCAGGCACAGGCCTATTTAAAGGAGGGCATCTCCAGGCTCAAAAAACTAGTCCAATGACAAGAAACAAAGAAAGACTTCAACCAACTTCATTAATAAATAAATGTACATAAGAAGAAGTACTTAATACCAATGGGGGCCTTTTATTGTAGATTAAAATTCAAAAGATTAACAAAAATACTGATACTCAGTGCTAGGAAGTTTGTGGGGAAACTGACAATTCTAACGAGAGTATAAACCAGAGCAACCTTTCTGAAGGGCAATCTGGGAATATTTCTCAAAGCTTTAAAACATGCCCACTTTTTGGCCCAGCAATTCCAGTTCTAGTAATATATTCTAAAGAAATGATTGCACGAGGGTTTTAAGATATAGATGCAGTGTGTGGGGCTTTTTGAGGTGTTTTTTTTTCCCTTTACATAAATCCCATACACAAAGAATTAGACTGTAAATGTGGAACATTCAAAAAATGTGCTACAAAGCAGTCATTAGAAGTAATGCAATTAGATATAGACATGTGATGCTCACAGCATATTAAGTTTCAAAACCAAGTTACACTAACTCAGAAAGATATCTGCACTCCCACATTCATAGCAACATTGCTTACAATAACAGACAAGGAAAAAACCTGTGTTCATTAATAGACAAATAAATAAAGAAGTTGTGATATACATTATACATACACAGACACACACACACACACACACACACACACACACACACACACCACACCACAACGGAATATTATTCAACCATTAAAAATGGGCAAAAGATTGAATAGACATTTCTCCAAAGAATATATACAAATGGCCAATGAGCACATGAAAAGATGCTCAACATGACGAGTCATCAGAGAAATGCAAATCCAAACCACAATGAGATACCACTTCATAACCACTAGCATGGCTATCATCAAAAAGTCGGCTAATAAGTGACGGTGAGGATGTGGAGAAACCAGAGCCCTCGTACGTTGCTGGTGGGAATGCAAAACGGTGCAGACACTTTGGAAAACAGTTTAGCAGTTCCTCAAAATGTAACACATAGAGTTACCATGTGAACCAGCAATTCCACTCTTAGATATATATACCCTACAAAATTGAAAACATATGTCCACACAAAAACCTGTACATCAATGTTCATAGCACCATTATTCATAAAAGCCCCAAATAGAAAACATCCCAAATGTATACCAGTTGACGGATGGAATGGCAAAACATGGCAGAGCCATACAGCAGCGAATTATTGGGTAATACAGAGGAATGCAGTACTGCTATATGCTGCGATGTGGGCAGACCTTGAAAACATTATGCCAAATGAAAGAAGCCAGTCACAAAAGACCCATATTGTATGATTCCATTTATATGAAATATTCAGAACAGGCAAATCTAAAGAGACAGAAAGTAGATTAGTGGTTGCTAGGGACTTAAGTGGAAGGATGGGAAGTGATTGCTAATAGGTGTGAGGTTTCTTATTAAGGTGATGAAAGTGTCCAAAAAATTAGCGGTGATTGTTGTACAACTGCTAATATACTAAAAACCACTGAATCGTCCATCTTAACAGGATGCATTTATGTGGGACTATGTGAAATATATCTCAATAAAGCTGCAATTTTTTTTAAAAAAGCAGTTTTCTAAAGAGGACATATAGATGGTCAATAGATATATGAAAAGATGTTCAACGTCACTAATCATCAGAGAAATGCAAAGTAAAACCACAATGAGATATCACCTCACACCTGTCAGAAGGGCTATCATCAATAAATCAACAAACGACAAGTTTTCACAAGGACGTGGAGAAAAGGGAATGCTTGTGCATAGTTGGTGGGAA
Source organism: Hipposideros armiger (assembly GCF_001890085.2). Lineage (NCBI taxonomy): Eukaryota > Metazoa > Chordata > Mammalia > Chiroptera > Hipposideridae > Hipposideros > Hipposideros armiger. The sequence goes on along the minus strand of NW_017731408.1, from coordinate 3,788,584 downwards.
TGCAAATTGGTGCAGCCACTATGGAAAACAGTACGGAGGTTCCACATAAAATTAAAATAGAACTACCTGACGACCCAGCAATTGCACTCCTGGGTATTTATTAGAAGAAATCCAAAACACTCATTTGAAAATAAATATGTATCCATATGTTCACTGCAGCATTATTTACAATAGTCAACATATGGAAGCAATCTAAGTGCCCATCAACAGATGACTAATAAAGAAATGGTGGTACATATATACAATGGACTACTATTCAGCCATTAAAAAAAAGAATGGAATCTATTTGTGATAACATGGAAAGTATTATGCTAAGTGAAATAAGTCAGATAGAGAAAAACAAAATGCCATGTGATCTCACTTATATGTGGAATCTAAAGAACAAAATAAATGAAAAAACAAAACAGAAAACAGACTCATAGATGCAGGCAACATGATGGCAAGGGGGCTGGAGGGACAGGCTGAAAAAGGTGAAGAGATTAAGAAGTACAAATTGGTAGTTATGAAATGGTCATTCGGATATAAAGTAAAGCATAAGGAATATAGTCAATAATATGGTAATATGTGTCGTGCCAGGTGGGTACTAGGTCAGGGGGATCAATCACTTTGTAAATTATATAAATGTCTAACCACTATGCTGTACACCTGAAACTAATATTTAAAAAAATTGAATGTCAAATATAATTTTAAAAATTTTAAAGGGGGGCTCATGGGTTCAAATTTCCAATTCTTAAACAAACAAGTCATGAGGATATAATATACAGCATGGGGAATATAGTCAATAATATTGTGATAGCATAGTACAGTGTCAGGTAGTTGCTGGACTTGTCATGGTGATCACTTCTTTAGGTATACAAATGTTGAATAACTATGGTGTACAGTGTATATCATAGCTATATTTTAATAAAAATCTTTTTAAAAATCAACAAAATTAAAAAATACAGCAGTTATTTCTGTACCTTACAGTGTTTTTAGTTTTCTTCTTTACATTTTATAGTATTTCCTAAGAAAAAAATGTTAACACCAGGTACTACACTTACCACTGGGCAAGCCAGAGTGAGTACTAACTTTGGTTTCCTATTATAAAATGGGGCCAGTAATGGTAGCCATCTTAACGGTATCTAGCTCAGTTTTATTTGAAGGGTTAAATGATATGCCACTTGTAGAGGGCTTTAGAAAGTATCTAGTATTAAGCAAGCACTCAAAAATGAGCTATTATGATTATAACCTTTAAAATAAACAATGCTATTTCCACTTCAAAAAGGGAAACATGACATCGCTACACATTGTTGACTTGTCTCTCAACATTTAAGAAGCAATCCTCATCTCAGCTGAGACAAATGTCAAGTGCAAAGCAATTGAGATGCAAAAGTAACATGGCAAATAATTAATGACCACCTCTGGTCCCGTGATGGAGCATTTGCTATTGTGTAGGCCACCCCCCCACCCACTATGTACTTTATGGGCACTCTGCTACTAAACTTTCTCCACAACACTGGGAGAGGTACCATTAGTCTTGTTTTATAAAGGAGGAAATCAAAGCTTGCACAGACTTATTTGGCCAAGGTTGCCTTTGGGATAGGGGCTGAGCCAGGACTCAAACCAGGTTTGTGCTTCCAAAGCCTGAGCTATGCCACATCCTAGGGAGAACCAAGACCTGAAAAAAAGCTGCTCCAAAAAGTCCACTTAAAATCTACAATGGTGAGAGAGTAGAAGAAACAAAGAGTGACTTATCTGGTACTTTACATCTGAAAAAAACAAAACTAAGTTATGAAAATAAGTGTTTTATATTTAATAAAGTTTGTTATTATCCCAACCATGCCCTAGTTTCAGTAGGAACAAAGAATGAGTCAAGAACTGAGAATTTGGACCGGCCGAGTGGTGCGTTGGTTAAGAGCTGGCTTGGGATGCCAGAGGGCCCCGGTTCGGATCCCACATATGAGGGCCAGTGACACTGCCCTCTACAGCTAAGATGCTGAACAACAGCTCAACCTGGAGCTGGGCTGCTGTGAGTCCCCTGTGACGGCGTAGGCTGCAGCCCCTGTGGCAGTGGGTTGCCATGGGCTACCATGTGTAGCCAGCGTGAGCGGCCAGCAGCCGCTGTGAGCGGCTGTCCAGAAGCCGGCGACTGATCTGCCTCGCCTGGGAAGAGCGCAATGATGGTGCCAGCTTGGGCCAGTGAAGCAACGTCCTCCACAACTAGACTGAAGAACAAAAACAACAGCAACTTGTCTGTTCCCCTTCCCCCAATTCCCTAGCGCTGTTCCCCTCCCCCAACTCCCCAATAAAATCTTTTTTAAAAAAAAGAACTGAAAATTTTTTTTAGCATAATTCTTTACAAATGCTAGCAAGATTTGACACAGAGGCAGTCACATAAAGGTAATTTTTGCTATAATATTTGAGGGCCCTATTAATTTTCACAAGGCCATCTCTTAATATGTTGACTTTTAAACAACCCTCTTTCGAGTATTCAAATACATCATCTTTGTCAATGTTTCTCTTCTTTAATTGCCAACACAAAGACACTGGTTACAGACCAGATGGGAAATGGCTGGAATAGAAGTTAGTATTAAGCAGGAAGTATTAAGTATTAAGACATGTTTGAATCGAGACCAATTCTACAAGTGTTACATTTATTACTACATATTTCTATGTTATGACAGCTTCTGTATTGCTATGAAACCTTAGTACTGGAACTCGGAGAATAAATAAGAACACAAGAATACCTACACTGTTTCCCCAATACCTCATCTGCTCACAAAATGTAAAAAGCAAACTGAACGCCTTCTGCCCTATTTCAATCTTCAGTGTACTTATCTGAAAAGTATCTTTTGGCGGCACCTTTTCAAAATTGTCCACTCAGAAGTGATAGAGTTGCGTTTCTATCCCACCCAGCGGAGACCCAGAACCCAACAGAAATAAGCTTTTCATAGTCAAGTCTCACCATTTTCTCTAGCAGGTACACAGATGTGCTCTGCGAAAAGCAGCAAGAAGGGTCCAAACACCAACCCTCACCCCTTAGGCTAACATAACTGTCTGTCAAGTATCTGTAAATCCAAACAGCTAGCTAGCAATAGAGTCTAAATTGGCCCAACAGAGGATCTGGACTCTTTCTCAGGGCTCCCTCTACTTCTTTACGCATTCCCAATCTCTCTAAGTAACTTGATCACTGAAAAATGCACATGCGCCAAGATGAAGGCATGCCTGAGTGTGACAAGCTGGCGAGTTAAAACCCATAGACATCTACTGAAAATGCAAGTGTCACAAAGAAGAGGTTCTTGAGCAAGAAGGCAGGAGGCAAGCTGTCAGGAATGGCATCGACAAAGGCTCAGAGAGGAGCAGCTTTTCTTCAGTGAAGCGACCTTAGAAAGAAAGAGTGTGCACTTTTGGACACCATATTAATGTCTGGCAGCTATCCTTTTTCTTGTTAAAATATTGCTGAAAGGCTTAAAAATAGCCACAATCCTATCATCTCTCCAGCTATTTTAACGAATGAAAAAAATAAATAACTGACCCTGTTTTCCTCATCATCCTTTGCCCCATAATAGGCCTTACCCAGAGTTCTTCATATTTTTGTTTCCATGATCCCAAAAAGGATTTGGAAAAACTATGTACGCCACACATTTTTAAGTTAACATTCAAAACTTCGCATTGTGATTTCTAAATATGTGCAAAAAAATGTAATTCTGGCATACTGTAACATTAAGTGTTAAATAAAACGATGACATCACTTTTAAATGTATCTGTTCTGGTCTAAATTCCACCACCATTTCCCACATACCAACATCCATTTAAAAAAATAAATGAATCAACTCTTTAAGAGTTGGAAATGGTACATCATTTCCCTTTCTCCTTGATCTCATCTTCCCACTCTACTTCCCCTAAAGTGTTCCATCCTAATATACTTTAATGCTTAAAAGTCTATCATGCCTCTCTACAACAAAAGGCTGTAAACAATTTGAGATTTATGGATTTAACCATAAAAATCAGTGTTAAAATTTCCTTCTAAATTGAGTTAAGTACAGTTACTACTGTAAGGACAAAACTGACCAAAAGAAACATTACAGATTTAATGTAAGTAAAATTTTATTGGTAATGTGTAGCTTAATGACGCGGATGGGACTTTCCCTCTCCTGCGAGTTCATTCTTTGTAGAAGATTATTAGTTATTACTGACACAGGATAAGATTCCACATGAAATCTATTATGCTTAGTTCTCATTGATGTCAACACTAAGAAAATGTGTTCACAAACAGATAGATGGAAATGGGAAAATATTTTTCTAGCAAAAAAAAATAATAATATGCATCCATAGGTGTAATATTTAATAATCTATCAGCTGACCATTCAGTTAAGTTTTCTTTCAATTTTATTGAAAGAATGGGAAATTTATTTGCAAAAGGACCCTTTACGCAGTGATTTGAGTCATTCACTTTCTCAGCAGCCACACCAACATTCTAATTATCCCTCTGCCTGGCACCCTGATGGTTACAGGTGAAAGGTGTGCCTTCCCTTTAAGGAATGGTAATTCTGAAAGGGGAAGTGTGAAAGGAGAACCAGCAGGCCACCTGGGTCACAGGCATTTTCTCAGGCAGGTCAATTTTATTGCTAATTACACTGAAGATCTAAGAATATGAAATTGATTCCCTTTGAAGTATAGGTGCCTGCATATCCCTTGAAAAGTCTTCAAAATATCCCCAGGTGTGCACCCTCTTGGCCACCACACCACTGCTCTAAAACTCAGGCATGGCTAGACCTCAAGTTCAAAGGCAGATGAGAAGGAAAGGGAAGCACAGGATCAAGATTAAGAAAAAATTATCCAAAGTCTGATTCTAATTTGGGCTGTTTCATACATATATTCTTTGACAAGTGAGAGCCACGTATCAAAATCTTAACATAAAAATGGGTGTTTTCATACCCTTTCAAATCATCAGATGGGCTTTCATTTTAAAATAAAAATTAGCCTTCTACAAAATGAAAACTGTCACCCCTTTCCTAACAGATCATCTTCCAGTTATCAAGATCAAAATAAGGGCACCATAAAAGCGGCTGCTGGCCTATTACAAAAACAATCTCCGTGCAGCAGTTTCCACTCTGGCTGCCCATAATCTCATTCAATTCCTGTAGTGTGGGGCCAGTAGCATCAGCATTTTCTTTTTAAAAACTCTCCAGGTGATTCTGAAGTGTGGCCAGGGTTGAGAACCACTGAACCAATTCATACCTAAATATTAAAATTCATTTTTAATTGTGGAGGGGTGATGAGCATTTTGAATTTGAAGATTAACCCAAGATTATAAACTATTTTAATTTTTAAGATATATTCATAATAATCTAAAAAGCATTACAGGCGGTAGAATTCTATGCAGATAAAAATGTACCTTCTTTTTAACGTCTTTAAAAGAGGCCATTTAAAGCAAACCCTAAATCACATCCCTTAATTCAAGGAAGCCTATGAGATATACATCATTAATCAATTTGTATTCAGCATCTATTTAGTGGATGACATTATCTGCAATGCCGATGTGAGAAGAAAGCATTAAATGAGAAAACATTTAAGGAATCTAGCACATTGCTTGGTACACAGCAGAAACTCAGTAATTGTGCTTTACGAGTTCTGAACTTAGGATTCAGATGGAAGATCTACATAAGTTTGTAACTTGACCAGGCCAGTCTTCATAGCCTTCCTTCGTGTGGCATATTATGACTTCTCAGATTAGGGAAAAAAATAACATGTTCAAACTCAGGTATAATACACATACCAAAATTTAATATTTGGACAGTTTTTCTAATCATCCTGGCTCAAACCTTAGGGGGGGTCTCTCTGTTTAAAATCGTGGGAAAACTATAAGCACATAGTAAACACAACATACAGTAGGGTATAAACTGAAAAGTATGCCTTGACCTATTACTCACATATACCCAAACATCCTTATGTCACCCCCAAAATATAACCCAGAGGTAATGCTGAATGTTTGATTTTTTTATCCCCTATCATTTCCTTATTCTAACGATCATTAAGTGTGATTCATTCCTTCTTTCATATATGCTCCTTACATACAACCTCACATTCTATTAAGTGCACCCTAGCTCGGGCTTTGCGAGTACCCACGTGGGCTGTGGTTAGTGGTCTTTTAACTAATCTCCCTGCCTCCAAGCTATTTCCCCCACAATCTACTCTAAGCATGTGTCATGTTCTTAGTTGCCAATCACAGAACCCACTCCACATGTTTTAAAGGCATTTATGGCAGCAGGGTCCTAGGTTAGACCCCGTTCCCAGGAGCTAGGCTGAATCACATTGCAGAACTGGTCTGGGGAGGAAGCAGCTCCCATCATCACCAGAACCACCCCAGCTGCACTATGATCAGGAAGTCGCCTCTGAGGCCACCAACACCATCAAAATGCATACTACACGCCTTGCCTGCTTCTTCACATTTCACTTGTGAATCCAAGTCTTGCTAAGGATCTCACTCAAATAGGCAGAACTCGCAGAACTTAAGTCATATGTCTGCACTCAAATAAGCAAGAGCGGCTGGGTAACACAGGTTGATGGGTTCTTATGTTTTGGGTTTTTTGCTGTGTATTCTCTGTTGGAAAATCAGGATGCACAATATAGAGAACCACCCAAATGTGGAGCGGATGTGCAAAAGATTCTGGGAAATCACTAAATAACAGAGGTATACAGCCATGAGAAGAAATGCATCTTTCTAAATTATCCCTTGGACCACTGTCTTCTACTAAAGAAAAAGCAAGTATGTCAGACATGGAGGTGTGCTACACAGACAGCTGTGGGTAGAGACGGCCTCCAGCAGTCAGCTCCTTCAAGGTGTGTTCAGCTCTGGGTAGTCAAAAACATGCCCTTTGAAAGGCAGTCCACATCCAGTGTACTGATGAAGCCCACTCATTTCAGCCCAAGACTGGACAGCTCTAATGGGCCATGAACACTCCAAAGCTCCCTGTGGTGCTGGTCAAGGCTTTGCAGGCCTATGTTGCAGCCTGACTTCTCCCTCTGCTCAGTCCTGCTTCTGCCCTCCACCCCATCCCACCCCACCCCACCCCACACAGGCGTTAATCCTTCATAAACATCCCGTACACCAAACTGTCTCAGCATCCGCTTCTAAGAACCCACACTACGACAGAAAACCACCTCAAAGAGCTTCCAATTACAGTTAAGGGGAAGGCTTATATCCTCCCATCCTTGTTTCTTACTCCATTTTAGTCTTAAGATCTGCAAACAAAATATGAAATGCTCAGGTTCAGTCACTTTGCAGAAGTTTCCAGCATAGTTTCTTGTTTAAATGAAGTTCATCCTCTAACAGGTTCCTCAACAAGGGCTCAAAGGTACAAAATTCCCTGAGTTTGTGTATGTTTAAAACTCTTTTTCTGGCTTTGATACCTGAAGGACAGTTTGGCTGGGTATAAATCTTTCTATAAAATGCTGCTCCTCGGTGGCCTTGCTTTGTATATCATTTAAGAAATGTGATTATGGTCAAATTCTTTTTGCCTTTGTGTATTATTTAATATTTTATCATGGAACCCTTGAGAATTTTTTCTTTTCTTTGAAGGCTAATGCTTTTTCTAGAATATATCTCCATGTTGATCATTTTGGGTTAAATTCCCCCAGATAATGGTTAGACTCTTCCAATGTATAGATTTAGATCTTCTTTCAGTTCCAGAAAGTTTCCCTGGCTTCTACATAGCAGTACCACTGCACGATTTTATTTTTCTTCTTCACAGTCCAATTACACATAAGTTGTGGTTTCTTTGCTATCATCTACTTCAAATACTTTTTCTCTGATCCTTTTTGTTTCATGGAAAAGTTTTAATTCCTCAGGCAAAAATTCAAGCTATCAAAATCTGGTATGACATATCTGTGAAACTAATGTTTGACACCCCCAAACAAGCCCTCTGCAACAGCCAGGCAGTCCCCTCACAGAATCCAGGCTAGCCCTACCCGCTTCCCATCTGATGTCTTTTGTTCCTCTCAAGTTCTCTCCTGCTACTACATGAGTCCCTCTCTCACCATTCTAACCCGAAATTAGTTCCCTTTTTGTGAATTCTAACTTTATTGTCCAACTCATTTTAGCAGTATAAGACATTTTAACTATGCAATTTACAGTACTATCTTATACCATTAATGTGTCATGGGCTTATAACTCATTTCCCAAACAGAATGACAACCTGAATACTGAGAAGCATGACTTAACATTTTTCTTTTCCTCTTCGGTGCCTAATATGCTTTCAAATTCTAATTCAAATGATACACAAACATGTATATGCTCACATTATAATTAAAAAATGAATTCACAGTTTTGGAGTTCATTACAGACTTGTATTACACTGCGAATACTATTTATGGACACAAAATACAAGTTGTCTTTATCCTCCCCCCAAGGTCCCCTGACATTTGCTCTATAACCCACCCCCACCCCCAGTTTGCACCTCGCCAACTCTATCCTCTCCTCCCACCTGCTCCCCTGGAACCCTAACCTCTGTTACTACACAGCAAGGCTGGTTGCTCTGGAAAAGGCAAACTGAGATTCAAGTGAACGCATCAATCCTTGACATTGGCATGTTGTCAGCAGTAAACGTGATGAAGAGGCAAAAAGTCAAGGATTCTGTTTTTCATTTATCCTGAATTCCATTAGTTGATGCAACGAGCCTTTGTAGAAGCAAATCTGATACCCTACTTAAAAGAATCCTAACATTTTGCTAGGTCTATGGGATAAATGAAAAAAAAAATCATTTATAAGAAAATGTATATTACAACTCAGGCTAAGCAACCAACAAAGTAATTATCATTCTAATAAGCCAATATCGCTCTTGCTTAGGATAAAATACAAAGAACCAATACATTTAGCATTCATTAAACATTTAATGAAATACCAGTATTTCATGTATGATATACTTTTAAATGTATAATGAAAGCTACACACACACACACACACACACACACACACACACACACACACACACACACACACACACACACACACACACACACANCACACACACACACACACCTATTTCCCCAAAAATAAAACCTAGCTGGAAAATAAGCCCTCGCATGATTTAAGGTGCCAAAATATGGCACCTTGGCATACTGAATATTCTAAGCTGAAGGAGTTTATGGAAAAGGCACCCTTCTCCCTGAAACAGGTCATAAAACCCTCATGTGAGGGGTGCGTGCCCTCGATATTCTAGAGGACTCATGCTAGGGCTTCTTCTCTGGCTAGGTCTTATTTTCCAGGAAACACGGTACATACATACATCCTTTCAATATATATCGAAATGAAATGAGTTTTCTGCTTTTTGTTTCCTTGTTAAAGATTTGCTTCTCATCCTCGCTGTGACTCTACCATAATATAACCTTACATTTCATGGCCCTTGATCATTTTCAAAGCACTTTCATAACCAGTATCTTATCATATTTTGCAATAAGGCTGCCAAGGCAGACATTAGCTATATTTTGTTTGTAGTGAAATAAACTCAAAAGTCTACTGATTTGCCCCAAATCACATCACTAGTAAGCTGTAGGATGCAGGTTCTCTGACTCCTTGTCTTGGTTCTGGCCACAAAACTGAATTAAGGCATTAATTTAATATATACCCAATGTTTTTCTTAACAATTAATATTTCAGTTTGTCCAACAGTATATCCTAATTGATTTTTCAGAGCTATATCCTAGTAGTTGCTTTAAATAGAACTGAGTATAAATAATGTCTGAATTTGAAAATGACAGTAACTCAATAGACAGAATTCATTTTGCTATATTTTAAACAGCTGCCTATTTGTACCAGTTACGTTCACCCCATTCTATCCTATCTAATATGGTTAATACCATCCCAGTTTATGTTTAAAAGCTGTGTTATGCTCCAAAGGGCAAGAAGGCATAATAACCAAATCCTTGAAACGTGAAAATTCCCTTGCATTCTAAAAATGAATAAGGGAAAAAGTGAATTTAATAAGAAGGTTATAGCAATGGAAACCATCGCATGAACATTTGCTAAGTGTTAAGATTCTTGAGAAATTTCCTAAGTGAGAAAGCACTCTGAGTGTGAGAAACTGAAATTACATCTTTGTTTTAAAGCACAATTTGTAGAGTTTAAGATTACCCTTTAGGCATCTCTGAGTTTTTCCAACTAAAAATAAATCTCAAGTATTTGGGTCAATAGAAATAAACCTGGTCAGGAAGACCTGGGGGGAAAAGGTCATCCAGCAAGACGAGGCTTTGCAGTAGCTGACTTTCTAGAAATTTCCTATCTAGGAATGGGGTCATGGACCCCACAGTTATTCTCTTGAAGGGAATAGTGTGAAAAATAAAGATGTAGGTTTCCTAGGCGTGACAAGAGAGAGAGGAATAGCACTCGCAGAGCAGAAAGAGCAAATAACAAGTTATGAACACTAAACGCGGTAAGCATCCTCTAATAGTCAGAGCAATCTACACAAATCGTCTCCACACCACAAGAATAAATGTATGACTAATACCAGCCTCACAAGACAGTCTCAGTAATTACCAGTTTTCTCTCCTTATCGGCAGATCTTTTCAAAAGTAATGTTAGGCTGAGCTTTTTCAGCAGAGTCCATTTAAATACATTTCAGCCATATTAAAAGCTTCTGTGGTTTTAATGCCTAGTTTAACACATAATAATTCATATGTCAACTAAAGTATACTATTTCAACGGACCTTTGTGTTAGCTCCCAAAGAGTTCAAACAAATCTTATATTCCAGGAGTTTAGGATCTAATGTATTGGTGAGTAAAGGCTTATTGTGACAGAAAGAATGCTAGCTGTTGACCCCAATAATTGCTTTCCCTACTTCCTTAAAAGAAATTCTTAACTAGGCACATGGCTGCAAAATAGATTTCTTTTCCTAGCCTACTATGCTTGGAACTGAGATGCAAATCATATGTCTAAGTACTAGAGATGAGATGTATGTTAAAATCTGGGGCTACTTCCAGAAAGTGACCTTAAACGGAAGTGGGGGGCCAAAGGCTACTGCAGCCTCTTCCTCCTTCCCTGAGGGCTATGAACCTAATCCTGCAGGTAAGCAGCCATTTTAGACTAGTAGACAGAAGGAGCCACAACCTGGATGGTCATGGAACTATCACATCAGCGCTGGCCTGCCCACTGCTCTCAAATAAGCAGTAACCTTCTATCTTGTTTAATCCACTTATATCTTGTTTACGCCACTGGGTTTTGTCTCATGAAGCTGATCCTAATCCTAACTGACATGCTTCTTCGCCAACACAATAGTAGCAGTAACGGTCAAGAGGAGCACTGACACCTGCACACACCTTAAGGGGTCTTACCATGTGCCAGAAAACACGTTAGGTGCTTTACATACCTTATTTAATATTTGCAACAACCATGTGAGGTGCACATTCTAAGTCCCACTCTCCGTTAGGCATCCAGTGCGGTCAATCGGAAATCCCAGAACTGCCGTGTCTTCATGAATGGCCTATTCCCTGCCAAACCCTGTCCACCTTTTCCCTAAAAAAACCTTTGAGAATCTTCTCTTTATCCTTGTCATGATACAATTTCACCGTATGCTCGGTGGGCCCTCTTAATCTCTCACGCTGTAGGCTTTCTTTTCTGTCTCCTGCATCAGTTAACCATCTCATCCATTTTCAACCTTTCAGAATTTTTTTGAAATTTCTTATCAATGGCAAGCTCCTCTCCCAAACATCTGCTCATGATGGGCTTTTTCTACCTTTTACATTTCTGTCCTGTCCTATTAAATGAGGTCTTGGGTGAGGCAGGGAACTAAGTCCTGTGGTCATTCTGGGATCAATTTTCACAATTAGGAAAAAAAGTGCACTGCACGCATGCATGCATTTCTGTGGTCTCAACAGGCTACGGTAGGTCCAAATCAACAAGATGAAACCTTAACATGACCAAACGTAAATACTTACACTTAAAAAATTTTAAAGGCAATTAACTAAGTGTATATTGGGGGGGGGGAAGAACTTAATAGCTCCTGGTAAAAACAGAAAAAGAAAACGAAAATAGAAAAAAAGAGGCTTAAGGTTTTTCGTGGGGTGTTTTCTGGGGGGTTTTTTTGGGCCCTAAAATCAATATGGTCCAAGCAGGAAGTGACTGATGGGGTCTAATGAAATCTTAGGCTTCATTAAAATAAGTCCAGAAAAAAAAGAAATGAATTTACCACATATGGTACCATTCAGATCTCAACTGAATCACTTCATCCACTTATGGCCAAACTTAAGCTTAAAAAAAACTCTGACCAAGTTAACATTAGAACTGGGGTGGGCAGGGGTGGGGGGTGGGGTTTAGCCTAGAGAAAATTTTAAAAAATAATTAGGAATATTCAAGCCAAACATGAGATTTGATAACTTTCTCCAAATCTGTGAAGATCTGTCTGTCCTGGGGCAGACAGAGGGGAATTGTCTGGCTTTGCTTCCGAAAGGCCGACTGGGATCAGCTGGTGGGAGGCCTAGGATGGCGAATGCGAAATCACAACCAGAGAACATCTCAACAAGAGACGCTCAAGATGGGAAGTCCGCTGTAGAGGCGGTGAGCTCCCATTACCCAGCGTTTACGCTGAAGCTGAAAAATCAACCATGTGTAAAGGCCATCATAAAGGGATCTAGTTCTTCAATGGCAGAGTTAGTCGATTCCTGTCAAGGTTGATATGCTAGTGGAGGGTGCACCACAGCCTTGGCCGTGGCCATGCTGCCTGATGTGCGGGTCAGGAACCATGGCAGATGAGAGCTGGGCATCTTCCAAACCTCCCAAGGAAGAGGCTGAGCTCTTAGTGCCTGAGCTCTGAGCATCACTAACTATTGGGAAAGGGACCGCCCTGAACCAGCACTCATAAGATATAAGGTGCAGTTTGGAGCCAAAACAGTGAGTTCAGTGACCCACCTGTAAACACGAATAGAAAGAAGAAAGAAAAACAAGGAGTTGTGCCTAGAACATGCCAGATAAAGGTTTCGGAAAATGAAAGGCAGCCCACGTACTCTGCATTCAGAGAAAAGGACAACAAAACCAGTCCAGGCTTACACGCCACATGCCTACACATGAGAGATGCAGAACCAGCTATGCTAAGCAGCATCAGGAGGCTTCTCTTAACTCCAGTGGGTTTTCTTTTTCCCAAGAAAGCTTTTGGCAAAAGCTTGAAGCTGATATAACTGCAAAGTTTGGAAAGAACTCTCTCTTGCATATGTTCTATAAACTTCTAAATGGCAACTTCTCAATTGCCAGCATCCAACTACTAGTTTCCAAAGTGACTGAAACCGAAAAAGATGAGGGTAATTAGGAAGCCCAGCCTTGCCCAGAAGGGCCACGGGGAAAAGCTCCTGGGGACCCGGAGGGCGGGCGATAGAAGCTCAGCTCCTCATTGTTCACACTCTGCATAAATACTAAGGAAGAAATCTCTTTGCATCTTGTGAAGACAGAGTTTAAAAAAACAAACAAACAAACAAAAAACCACCTGTATTTACCCTCTACCACCCTACCCACCTCCAAAAATACACAGTGCACACACACACTCTCTCATACACGCTCAGATAGTGCAGTTACCCATGTAGGTTGTACCAAAGAATGTGCAGCCTGTAGTCCAGAATCCTGCAAAAAAACATTTTTATGAACCAATTCACTAAAACACATGTTCCAGGATTTCAAATTGAACAGCGAGCCGGATATGAGTGGGAGAGCAGGGAAAGCTGGCCCCGGCCCTTCTTGGCTCGGCTGCTACAATCCGGGATTCTCGGCCCAAAGTGGACTTTTAGGAAAAGTTCCCAGTGCGGGAGGGCCCCTCACAGTCTCTTCATCCTTTTAGAGGGAAAAATACATCAAAAGGCCTTTAGGAAAGGGCTCCCGGCTCAGGACGCCTCAATAGCCCTGGTTCTGTCCAGGACCCCCTGAGCAATGTCTGTGAAGAAAGACGCTCGTTTTCCATCCTCCTACATCTTCTCCCACCCGCCTCTTCCAACTCACATAAACTGGAAACGGCAGGCAGACAGAAAAAGAGCTGTGCCTTAAACCTGACAAAACACCAAGACCAAGAAGGCAGCATAACGCTTTTCTTTATGTGGCCAAAAGCTTCAAAGTGCTTACACAATGGCCTCTGCTACCAAAAGCCTTAAAGATGTCAACAGACGCTGAATGTGGGAGATGTGTATCTGGGTGTTCATTGTAGAATTCTTTCACGTTGTCTTTATTTTTTAAATGTTCTTAAGAAAAAAAATAGGTATTTCTGTATTTTGTGATATATCTTTGGGAACACACATGAAATAGTAAAGGGTGGAAAAGAGTATATAGTCTGTGATTTAAAAAAAAAACAACCAAAACACCAGGCACTAATATTTGTCATCAATTTCTAATGTCAAGTCTGTTGAGTTCAGCATACAAATGACTTTTTCTTTTCTAGAATGGGACAAAACAGCAGCAACACACATGTGACACAATGTTAACATGGAAAATGCTTTCCCTGGAGTGTAGACTTCAAAAACATGCCTTTGAAAATACGAAGGATGTAAAATATAAGGCCTAGTTAAATCAAATTAACTCTCTAGGTAGATAACTCTGTGGAATAAAAAGTGTCTAACTGGGTTAGAGAGTCACAGGTTTCTGACAGGTTTAGCTCTGAGGAGAGATGCCTAAAACACAGGTGTTAACAGGATGTGCCCTCCCCTACCCCCAGCTTCAAGCAGCATGAGGCCTCACTCAAAACAAGGTAAATAAGACTATTTGACTCACATGACCTGAAGTCCCAGACGGTTCCAGGGCAGGCTGATCACATCCTCATTAGAGGTCAACGTTCTTTAGAGGCAAGAAACACGCCTCCAAATCTAAGCAACATTCCCTTCAAAACTGTCTTCATAAACATCCAATCCTCTACCATTCGCTGACAAAATCGAGGGGACAACCATGACATTGTTGTGGTCACACCACACACACATCTGTGCAGAGGGGACTGACTGAAGCTGAGATATATTTCTGGGGTTGGTCTTTCCTGCCGTGCGTGGCCACCCCAAGCAGAACAATACGATGGGGCAGATCCTGAAAGGCCTAAAATATCCCTTTGCCTCAGTGGACCTCCCCATCCTAGTGTAATAAATGAGCTTGTATTTATCTTTTGTATACCGGGCTTCTACTGAAAATTCTGTTGAACTATAACGATCAGATTTTAAATCTTTTCTTTTTTGAAGCTGTAGTTTAGGCCAAGCTTCTGGAGTAATGCCTAGGCAAGTACTATTTGATACCTTTCTAAAGAATTCCTAGCCATTCACTCCATAGCCTAATCTGTTTTGATCCTCTGACTCTGAATGGGATATTCTCTTCACCCAACTAACCTCTGATTTTCAGTTACACCACCTGGAGTGAGGCTGGCTTGCCATTCAAAGGCCTTGCTGGCACTCCAGGAATTCATCTTCACACTTCTTTTCTGGCCAGGGCTGACACCCACTCCCGAGGCACAGGTACAGCCACATCCGTCTTAACACGCTGGAATCGCTTCCTACTATGTTGGGTAAATAGCTACTACCGCTCCCCCAGGACACTCTCACACCTCCCCAGAACTGAGCAGACTAAAGGGGCAACCCGTAGCAGAGCAGGGGCGCCCCAGACCCACTGCACCCCTGTCTCAGAGCCAGTGTTTAGAGCATCAGCCTAATCAGCCGGACAATTCCTCTCCCAGCTCCGCCTCCACAATCCCGAACTCCTGTTAACTAAATAGCTCTTCACACTTTCGCTTTTCCCACGGCCTGGCCTCATAATCACTCCTCATTTGCAAGAAGACAGCTTTCCAGTCTCCAAGGGAGACAGCGTAAGCAAGGCCTACAGGTAAATGAAAAGCACCTTAGCAGGAAGGGCTTTCCCTGGCTCCCAGCACTCAGGTTGCATCAGGTATTATAGTTACATAACTATATAGCTTAGGTTTCCCTACGACAAGATGTCTTGTTTTTTAATGTACCTTATGGCATAATAAGCAAAACTAAAAATAACATTTCACTACTAAATGCAAACAATGAACACTTTCAAGTGTATTCTTCCGGGTGGCAGAATTTTGTTTGTGCAGTGTCATACAGGTAGCTCTGTGTTTTCAACAGCAGCCCTGGCAGCTGTTCTAAGGACAAAACACAGCAACATCCAGGGAACCTATCGCAGAACCTGGTACAAACCCACTTGGTCAACACTAGCACTGTCCCTTTAAGATAAATGATTTTTTTATTGTGGCATCACTGACATGTAACATTATATTAGTTTCAGGTGTACAACATAATGATTCAATATTTGTATATATTGTGAAATGTTCACCACAGTAACTTGTTAACATCTGTCCGTAATTTTTTTCTATAAAAACTTCAATATCGTGTCATCTTTCTCAAATATTTTACCAAATTATCTATATGGATGTACTGTTGGACATGTACGTTGTTTCTCACTTTTTCCCCCCAAAATAAACAGACTTCCTTTTAAGTACATCTCTGTAAGGTTATCCTACTGTTCTAACTCTTAAAAGTGTCATTTCTTTAATGCATACACACACTTTTCCTTCCATGTACCCCTTCAAGACTGTGAGGACACAATCTGGAGAGGAGGCACTATTATTGTCCCAGTTTTACAGATGAGAAGACTGAGGCTCAGGATCACACAGCTAGTAAGCCACAGAGACAAGATTCAAACCCTGAGCCTGGGGCCTCACTACCCACTCTAGTTCTGGCTTCTTAAATGCCACAATTCCTTTGGGGGCGGGGGGGGGGAAGGATTCTCCCCTGCAAGCCAGAAAAGGGTGTAGGCTGAATGAGAGCACCTTGATGTTCCCAGCACCCACCACTACCATGGCGACAGCCTTCGCAATCACACAGCAGGTCACAGCGGAGCACTGAACGCACAGCACTGTTCTAAAACGCCTTCCATGTACATACATAATTCTTACAACAAACTCTGTGATAGGCACTATTGATCAATCATACCCACATTTTAGGGAAGGGAGAACTATGGCACAGAGGATGTTGGCAACTCGCCAGAAGCCACCAGCTAATGAGCAGGAAGTCACATTCACACCCAGGTGCTCTGGCTCCGGGCACATCTCTTTGTCACTGAGCTACAACCCTAACTTAAGGTTGGCAAAAAGTACTCTGACTCAGGTAGTCATGACCATCTCCACCTGTGTCTCACCGGCTTATTCACAGTCCTGCCCATGACCCCCTGGGGTTCCTAACCTTGGCTCATTTCTTAACTTCCTGGCCCCTCCTCCTCCTCCTTACCAGCCGTCTCCTCCTCAACTCTGCCAGCTGCTCTCCTTCCCACCCGCTACTCTTCAGCCCACCCATCTCTGTCCCATTTTCTGTTCTGTTCTTTCCACCCACCCCTAGCCCTAACCCAACATTATACAAGCCAGAAAAGACAGAAGTAAAGGAACTAAATTAAAAACTCAGCTCATAAAGACACAATACCTCATGTGTCGCCAAAGTCACGTGTTCCTTCTCTTAAAACTATATACATTCCTTAAGAGCAGAGCCTGTATTTATAACCTACTAGTTTAACCAATATGCTCCAGGGCTTTCTAGTAACCAAGCAATGCTAGTTTCCTCTCACCAGCATATTGTCTTTCAATCACTGCTTACAGCACAATATTTGTTTTCCCCAGGTTCAACTTGGTACATTTGAGATATTATACTGGGGGGGGCAATAAAACATATACACGTGGACACTTTGGTCAACATTGCTCAAGCAGTAATTCGCCATAATCAAAAGTGTCTGGATGCTGATGGCAACCACTTTGCGCACCTCTTTTAATTGCAGAAGTCAAACGTGACTTGTATTCACCTTTTGTTATAAGTATATATTGAGTATTACAATTTTAATACAGTTTTCCTGTCTTAAAATGTGCACACATTTATTGGCACTCTCTGTACATGCATAATCTTGAGACTCAGTTAATGACTTATGCAGTTTTGTCCCTATTAATTCATGTAATACAGACTATTTCAAAATAGTCTTTGAAAATCTCTCCAGCTAAAGCATTATTAATTTGGAAAATGTAATGATCTGGATAAGGGTGAGTGAAAATTCAAAAGTTCAACAAGCGCCCTCCATTTTCAAACCAGGGAAAAGTATTTTAATACTAAGCATTTAGGGCCGGTCGAGTGGCACTTTGGTTAAGAGCTGGCTTGGGACGCCAGAGGGTCCCGGTTTGGATCCCACATATGAGGGCCAGTGACACTGCCCTCCACAGCTAAGATGCTGAACAACAGCTCAACCTAGAGCTGGGCTGCCATGAGTCGCCAGCGATGGGGTAGGCTGCAGCTCCTGTGGCAGTGGGTTGCCATGGGCTACCGTGTGTAGCCAGCAGCCAGCGTGAGCGGCCAGCAGCCGCAGTGAACAGCCGTCCAGAAGCCGGCGACTGATCTGCCTCGCCTGGGAAGAGCGCAATGATGGTGCCAACTTGGGCCAGTGAAGCAATGTCCTCCACAACTAGACTGAAGAACAAAAGGATAGCAACTTTTCTGTTCCCCTTGCCCCAATTCCCCAATAAAAATTTAAAAAAAAAAAATACTAAGCATTTAATTATAAGGATGATCTACAATCAAACCAATATGATAATTTTAAGTCACCATCATCATGGACGGTTTGATCAAAGCCCTTGAGCTAAATTATGTATTTAAAAAAAAATTGTTGTGTTACATAATCGTTAGGTCAAACTTCCCATAACTCAATATTGCATTTTCTCAGCTTTCATGAATTAACCCTACCAGACCTGAGGCCCTGAACCTAACTGTCCCCTATACCTGGGCTCCTGAGCGTTAAAGAGAAAAAACTAACATGATATAGAAAAATGTTAGTTACATGCAAACAAGTGGTTAGAATAAGATGGAACTTGGAGACATTGTAGAAAATAGGAGTGCTTTTCCATGCACACAACATAGATATGATTAGAAATTACCGAAAAATCACTACAGCGGTCTGGCAGGGTTAAAATAGAGGGGAACTAAAGAAAGAAATGAGACCAAGTGAGAATTTGCTAATCATTTCAATTGACATCATACCTGTAAATGTGAGACATTCAAAGTCTGGACTCCAGTCTCAGCTCTGACACTTCTCAGTTGTGACAAGAACTGAAACCTTGAGAGGCATGAGCCTCAACAAACACAGTAAAATGTAGCTAAGGGTCTTTTCTCTTGGCAGGTTCTATGAATTAAGTAAACTAATACTTGCTCCAAAAAAAAATGTTTGATGTTCTATACATGTTAGTTCTCTACATGCTGAATCTTGGTTTCATGATCTCTGTTTGCCAGATGAGATCTGTTTTGCGAGGTTATACAGACCAAATGAGAATGCACAGCCCTTCGCTTTAAACTAAAAAGTGTGATATGTCCGTAACTTCGCAGAAAAACCAGTATGCTAAAACAGTCTTCGTTTTAAAAATAGCAAGCACAGTCAAGTTCAGGACTTGCCCGTATGGTGCTTTTGTACAAATTTGAATAAGACGCCCCCTCTGGCAGGACACAGCTCCAAGAGCAAGGTCGGCCTGGCAACCCTGTGTGCAGTGCCATAAAGTAAGAGGCTCAAGTCAGCCTAGCCCCTCTCGCTGAAGGCCAGAACAGACTTAACTTTTCAGGGCTTCAATTTCCATAAAAAATGGTAGGGCTCCAATCTCCATAAAAACTAAAATCTAAATATTTATTTACTATAATAGATGTGTGCTAAAGCCTCTTGATCAGGTTTGCATTTTATAGTAGAAACAATATGTGCTTAGTGTTGCCAAATATATCCAAAACTAGTCATTACAAGAAAAATACTCCACAAGTTATATGTTTAAAAAACGTACATAGGGCCGGCCGAGTGGCTCGGTTAAGAGTTGGCTTAAGAGCACGAGCTCTGAGCAACAGGACCGCCGGTTCGATTCCCACATGGGCCAGTGATGCTGAGCCCAAGATGAGCTGTCGCTCAGCTGCCAACAGGTGGCAGGATGGCTCAGCTGGTGCAATAACAAGATTGCCTGTTCAATGGTGGGCTATGCCCACCTGCAACTAAGACTGAACACAGCACCTTGAGCTTAGAGGCCACGAGCTGCAGACAGGAAGCCAGATGGCGACTGGTGCCCTCCACAACAAAGATTGAAGAACAACAACTTGGCTGGTCCCCTTCCCCAATTCCCCAACACTGTTCCCCTCCCCCAATTCCCCAATAAAATCTCAAATAAATAAATAAATAAATAAATAAATAAATAAAACAAAAAACTAACATACTAGAATAGCCTAAGTAGCTTTTGAATAATCAAGTCTTTATCTGGGGAACCAAAAGAACCCTAAAAAAAAAAAAAGTTCAAAAAAAGTACTACCAAAAAGTAATCCACAGATTAATGATACTGAATGTGTATAGAGGGCATTTACAATGTTAAAAAAATAAATGCACAAATTGGAATACAATGACTAATGTGACAAAATATTTAAAGTTGTCCCCACACAGCCTTACAGGAATACAAGAGATTTTCATGAACCACCTGAATAATTACAGAGGAACAGAAAACTGACATCGGTCACTGAAAAAACAATAACACAAAGACTGGTGACTTCATTTCCTATGATTAACACCTATAATCACCATCTACCTGATCAAAATCCCTAAAGGGGGGTGTAGATTTAAAAAATTCCCACAAGCCAGACTCTCTAGATGCTTGTTTTCTCTTCTCCCTTTCTTTGCCAGCTTCCTCCTCCACTCACTGCCTGCCTCCTCGCCCTTCTCTCCTTTTATTAGTCAATATTACAGGTGTGCAGGTCTCCTGGAGTATCCTGCTCCTTCTCCAGTTTCCCCTTTTAGCCTCAATTCAAAAGCAGAAATAAAAAAGAAAATGTAGGGCCGGCCGAGTGGCGCGATGGTTAAGAACTCGCTTGGGATGCCAGAGGGCCCCGGTTCGGATCCCACATATGAGGACCAGTGACACTGCCCTCCACAGCTAAGATGCTGAACAACAGCTCAACCTGGAGCTGGGCTGCCATGGGTCACCGGCGACGGCGTGGGCTGCAGTCCCTGTGTCAGTGGGTTGCCATGGGCTACCGTGTGTGGCCAGCAGCCAGCGTGTGTGGCCAGCAGCCAGCGTGAGCGGCCAGCAGCCGCAGTGAGCGGCCGTCCAGAAGCCGGCGACTGATCTGCCTCGCCAGAGAAGAGCGCAATGATGGTGCCAACTTGGGCCAGTGAAGCAACGTCCTCCATAAGTAGATTGAAGAACAAAACGACAGCAACTTGTCTGTTCCCCTTTCCCCAACTCCCCAGCACTGTTCCCATCCCCCCAATTCCCCAATAAAAAAATCTTAAAAAAAAAAAAAGAAAATGTAAATAGTGTGTGTTTAAGTGACAGACAAGCCTTTAATGCAGCAAGGGACCAGGTTACTTGATATCTGTGTGGCCATCCATAAGCCCTATTCCATACGCCACAAATACATATCCAAAGGACAATACCCACGACACATCTCTGAACTGGGTTTTGTTTTTGTCGTGCTTGTTTTCTTTGGTTTTAGACTCTTTTTTTTCTTTTATTTTAGAAGGTCCGTTTCCAACGAGGGCAACATAACTTGAATGGACCCTTACTGTACCCACGATAACTTTAAGTTTAGGCGATTAGCGATAACCTTCCTCCCTTCATTATGGTCTAAATGTGGTGAATTAATGAAACCTCCTCCCAACAACCTAAACATACTTCCAAATTAAAATGAAGCCTGAATTTACAACCCAGGTTAAATGGATTAAAAGATTAAGGGGTACAGAGCAATTGCTTTCTCCATCTCACTCTCACATTTCAACCTCAAATTACCTTACCCCTCTAATGACTAGCATAGTCGCTGTGAAGGCGCCTAATTACCCACGAATTACGCCAACCATAACCAATTTCAAGATCACAGATCAGATTTTCCCAAAACATGAATCTGCTAATTAAGTTACATGAGAGTCCGACTAACAGGCAATTTGGATGTGACATTTATCCACCTGAAAGGAGACTTACAGGTGAAGTAGTAAAATTCACAGTGACAGCAGCTATTCCTTATGCTCAGCCCTAGTATACACCCGGACAATTGCAGTTAAAATATATGGAAGCAGAAAGTGACGAATCTTCTTGATTCAAAGCACTTCCAGGACACAACAAAAGGAATCTCCCACCAAACCAATAAATGGCTCCGGGGAGCTGCTTCAGCATGTGGGTCAATCCACAGGTCTTCATCTGCTAAGTTTAAAGTGTGAGTGAAACAAATTTAAGATACACAGATGCAACACAGCACACACAGAGCCTGGCAGCTGTTTCAGTAGTTGTATTTCTCTGAATTCTAATCCAAAGAATGTGGTTTGATTTCAAGGCTTTGCCTATTTGCTAAGCTTCAGTAAATATTGAAATATTCTTCAATCTACCCACCTATTTCCCACAAGAAGAAAAAAAAAATCACACACACAAAGATAATGGTCCCCAGCACTCGCGACTGTGTAAATAAAATGAAGACGTACCTTAAATATGCTCTTACAGATATGCAAATAAACAATTTAGAAATAAATGCCATTTGACCAAAAGGCCAAGTTCAATGAGTTGGTAAGGAAACTTGTGCGGCTCATAGCTGCCCCTGAACTCGGGCAATCCAAAGCAGTGTCAGATCCCTAAGTGCAGGTCTGAGAAGTGAAAATTCACAGCCAGTCACTTAACAGACCATGAGCCGAACACCAAAGTTATTTCCTAGGAGCCCCAGAGCTGGGGGAGGGCAGGGAAAGGAGGTGAGGGCCCCCTCACAAGGGCTTACAAAATGAGTCTGTAAATTATGGGTTGAATTATGTCCCCCTAAAATGATGTGCTGAAGTCCTAACCCCCAGTACCTCAGAATGTGGCCTTACTTGGAAATAGGGTCATTGAAGACATAGTGAGTTAAGATCACACTATACCAGTGTGGGGTGGGCCCTAATGTAACAGGACTGGTGTCCTTCTAAGACAGACATGTGAACACATGGGGACACACAGGGAGACGCCACGTGATGACAGAGACTGGAGGGATGAGAAGCTAAGACAAGGCAGGGAAGGAGGGAGTATGGCCCTGCCGAAACCTTGCTTTCAGTCTTCTAGCCTCTGGAACTGAAAGACAGTATCTATTGTGTTAAGCCACCCAGTTTGTGACACTTTGTTAGGGCAGCCCTAGGAAACTAATACACCACACTTGAACTTGGGCGTCTTCTTTTTGCCTTCCTCCATCCTGCCCGCTCCCAGCGAGCAAATGTTCCCACTGCACCAGGGAAGAGCCACAGGGAATCCCCAGTCTGTGGTTTGGTGGGGGAGGCCCTTCTCCCCACAAAGGGTCACATGACAGGCTCAGCTATCCTAGACCCATGTCCCAGTTTTATTCCTCCTGTTCGGCTCCCACCCTGCCCAGGGCCCAACCCTGCTCCTCTTGCAAGCATCCCTGACCGGAGGCCAGGGGTGCGGGGGTGTCAGGCAGGATGTGGAAGTTCCCTTCAGTGTGGGCTGTGCCTCTCTGCTGCTTCCGCCCACCCCAGTTTCTCATACAATTTTTAGAACACTTCTTTCAGTTTTTACTTAAGTAATATCCTTCCTCATGCCCCAACAACCCCCCCTACACACACACACACACACACACACACACACACACACACACACACACGGCCACGTGCCGAGGGAGCTAGGCCAGGAGACCGATCTGAGCACACACACCACCCTGTGCTGTCTGTGAGTGGCCACTCCCACCCAGTAACAGCCTTTTTGTTACTGGGCCAAGCTTTTCAGCCGGACTCACTTCCCTTAGAATGAATGGACTATCTCTGAGAAAGTTCCTCAGTTCTCCCCTGGAAGGGAACCTGCGGTGGCCTAACCCACCTGTTTACCAGGCATGCCAGGGCATGGTGGCCCCCGACAGGCAGACACTAAAACTCCACCTGAAGCCCCACTCCTACCCCTATCACCAGGTCAGAACTTTAGTAGAAAAATGAGATCAGCTGAAACTTGATAACCTAGGAAAAGAATACCTGTGTATTCTAGGTTTGCTAAAATCCTGGGCTAGTGAGCAGTGCTGAAAACCAACCTTCGTCTTTCAACTTCCACCCCATTGTTTTACCTACGACACCATTTCCCATTATTTAATCTTCAACCAAAAGTGTATTCTAAAATAAGCTTCCTTAGATAGATGCCTTACTCTGGGACCCATGGTTCTCAAACCTGAGCAGGCACCAGAATCACCCGGAGGGCTTGTTAAAACAGATCGCAAGCCCCTCCCCTAGAGCTTCTGATTCAGTAGCCCTTGGGTGGGGCCTGAGAACTGGCCTAACAGGTTCCCAGGTGGCACTGGTCCTGCGGATCCCAGGACTACACTTGGAGAAACACGGCCCTAGCCCTCTCAGTGCTCCAGTGCCAAGCTCACTAACAGGCACTGCTGCTGGTCTACACCCCCATCCATCCCCTTCTCCCACACGGGCACAGTCTCGCGGTCACCCCTGCCACAAAGCAAATCCCAGGGTCCCACCACTCCCTAAGTGGTTCCCTGTGAGTATGGACCCATTTTTGGCCTGTGACAAAGGTCCTTTTAACTTGCCTTTGGGTGTTCCAGGGGAAGGCTGCAAGGCTGTGAAGCCTGCAGCCCTCCTGCAACCTTGAGGGGAGCAGGCCAGCACACTGAGCCCACAGAGCAGACAGGTGGGAAGAACCTGGCTGCCCGGTGCTGCCGCTCACCTGCTGAGTAAACCAACCCAGAACCACCCTGTCTCCTGGCTTCTTGTGAGGTGACATAATACATTCTTTATTGTTTGAGCGGGTTGAGTCAGGGTTTTCTGTTACTTGAAGCTGACAGTATCTAATCCCAAAGCCAAAGCAAGCTAACAGGATCACACGTCCGCCCAAGGACTAAAGGCCGCCTCGCCTCTCGGCACATGTCACCATGGCATGTGGTCCACAGTAATCCTGAAATAAGACTTAAATTTTCCAGATCCTCTCAACAGCTATGCAACTGCACATCCGTGGATGAGCAACATTTGAAATAGTGTCAAACTAGAGAAACTAGCACACAACAAAGGGTTACTGAAAACCCAACTCTGGATTGCTCTTACAAGGGCCACGTTCATTTTCTTCAGGGGTTTGCTGGGAACCACATAATCCTAGAGCTTACTCAAGAATTCAATTGCTTCCACATATCAATCTTAGGCTGCATCTCCTACAGAGAGCAGATGAGCAGTATATCTAATTGGGAAAGTGGTTTTCCAACCTATTTCACTTTGGATACGAGGTAGATAGAGAGAAAACACCTCGGGTTATGGGCCCGTTCTCACTTCATAGCTCTGTAATCTTAAATTGTTTTCCCTTCATGAACTTGTTTCCACATCTATAAACTAGAAATGTGGACCTGGTTACCTAAGGACAATGCATGTGAAAGTACTTTGTAAACCATACAGTA
The DNA here is from genome assembly GCF_001890085.2 of Hipposideros armiger. Lineage (NCBI taxonomy): Eukaryota > Metazoa > Chordata > Mammalia > Chiroptera > Hipposideridae > Hipposideros > Hipposideros armiger. The sequence goes on along the minus strand of NW_017731408.1, from coordinate 3,763,189 downwards.
TAATACCAGGGCAATTACTTAAATCCATTTTTTAATAGATTAGTAGATTGGCATGGCCTGATTTTAAGAGATAAAGATTGATGGTCCCAGAAGAATTACTTCACCAAAAATTACCACTACACACATCTGCCATAACTATTCACTGGAACATTGGATTGTTCTTTAAATCCGACTTCATCTGTTATCAATAATTTGGTGGCAGCTAGAGGAACCAACATCCCCAAGATGGCAAGACCCTAAAGTCAACGTTGTAGAAGGCATGACATAACTGTGAATTACAGGTACATTTTCACAATAGCCAATGAGGGAGGCCACACCCAGCGTCTATGGTTTTCACTGAAGCTATTCTCTGGGAATTTCCTTCAAATATACCCGTGGGTTTCTCTGGCCATTTCACAAGTGGCAAATCATCTTTCCTACAGAAGTTGAGTTTTAGCCCAACAGCCACGTGTCCTTCAGAGCCATGTTTTCTGAATGAAATACTTCAACAAGCTGGGTAAAAACTAGAAATGGGCATGAGGGAAAAAACGAGTATAGCACTAAACCCGTGTTTCTCAAACTGGTATGTGTATCTGTGCAGTAGAGAAAAAGATGCCACGAGGCAGATATGACCATTTTCCTGAAACATGAATTTTACTAAAAGATTTTGAGAGAAAAAAAAAAAAAAAGAAACAACCAGTGAGTGCCTTTTCAATGATGGAAAATTCTCAAATTTTGAATTTTTTTTTTTAATTTCAAAGAATTTTCATGCGTATAGCAAACTTTTTTTTTTTTAAGATTTTTATTGGGGAATTAGGGAAGGGGAACAGACAAGTTGCTGTCCTTTTGTTCTTCAGTCTAGTTGCGGAGGACATCACCTCACTGGCCCATGTTGGTATTGTAATCATTGCGCTCTTTCCCAGCTGAGGCAGATAGGTTGCCAGCCATTGGATGGCCGCTCACAACGGCTCTTGGCAGCTCACGCTGGCTGCCAGCCACTCATAGTAGCTTACGGGAGCCCACTGCAGCAGGGTGTGCAGCTGACGCCGTCGCTGGCAACTCACGGCAGCCCAGCTCCAGGTTGAACTGTTGTTCACCATCTTAGCTGCAGAGGGCACAGCTTCACTGGCCCATATGGGAACCGAACCAGCGGCCCTGCTGCTCAGAGCTCTCAGTCCCAAGCCAACTCTTAACAACTGAGCTGGCCCTATAGCAGGTTTTTTGAAACTCTACCCCCACCACTTTGGGGGAAGAAAACATTGGGAAAGGCTACAATATGCAAACAAGACTTTTCCTTGTATTATTTATAAATTAGTAACAAAGGCAATCCTAAAACAATGGGCCCAAAACACAACTTTATTGACCACAACATCTGTGAAATACTACTGTCTGGACTACCACAGTAAATACCTGTCAAGTGGCAACATTCTTTTTTACATTTATTGGGGGGGAGGAATCACTATCACTCTGAAGCCAGATTTCATGTGTGAAAAACTCTAACAACAAACTACTAATTTGATGGCAATTCATTTAAAACTAAAGTAACAAGCCCCCAGGTGACCCCATTATCTTAGTATCGGTGTTCCCAGACAGAGAATACTACCTCGGGAAATTATATTTCTCCATTGAACCCTGAAATCCCAAACCCTGCCACCTTCTTAAGCAGTAAGAAGCTGGTATCACAACATATCCATAATACCTTTACAGAACCAATCGATGCTGTTGCCAATACCGGGGCTGCCACAAAAAATGTATACACATGACTTATATTTATCTTTTATTATTGGGGTGTGTGTGTGTGTGTGTGTGTGTGTGTGTATACACACATATATATTATTACAATTTTGACACAGTTTTTTCCTTTCTTAAAGTGTGTATACATTTTTTTTTTACACCCTCTGTATACTGGGATCCATCTAAAAAGTACTTGTTCTCCCTGATCCATCATGATGGGTAAAGAGCAAACCAAAGCACAATACTCACAGCATAAAAGAAGCCTACAGCAACCCAAATGTCAGCTCCTCTGATTATATAGCTATGAACTTTCCTGAAGATGGGAGCCTGGTTCCCAATGGTGAAAGACCCCTCCCTGTTGTTCACAGCAACGCCTTCACAAATCTGAAATACGCTGCTTCTCACAAGTGTCTCATGTCCTTTTCAATACCTGTGTGGTCATTTCCATGGGCACCTCTTCCTGGCCTGTTGAGTCTGCCTAAGCTATTTCTTCAGGATGCACGCCTGATTGAATGGATTCATGAAGGTACTTTGCTGTTAAAGACACTGTGGGGCCGGCCGAGTGGCGCAATGGTTAAGAACTGGCTTGGGATGCCAGAGGGCCCCGGTTCGGATCCCACATATGAGGGCCAGTGACACTGCCCTCTACAGCTAAGATGCTGAACAACAGCTCAACCTGGAGCTGGGCTGCCATGAGTCGCTGGCGACGGCGTAGGCTGCAGTCCCTGTGGCAGTGGGTTGCCATGGGCTACCGTGTGTAGCCAGCAGCCAGCGTGAGCGGCCAGCAGCCGCAGTTAGCAGCCGTCCAGAAGCCGGCGACTGATGTGCCTCACCCGGGAAGAGCGCAATGACGGTGCCAACTTGGGCCAGTGAAGCAACATCCTCCACAACTAGACTGAAGAACAAAACGACAGCAACTTGTCTGTTCCCCTTCCCCCAATTCCCCAGCACTGTTCCCATCCCCCCAATTCCCCAATAAAAATCTTAAAAAAAAAAAAAAAAAAGACACTGTGATGAGTAGCAATAAACAATCAGTCCAGCCACGGAGCGGCAGACTGAAAGAAGCCAGTTTAGAGTCAGACTTTTCCTGTCCAGTTAAGTAAGTCCCTTCGAAAGGGAACCCCTAGTTTTATGAACACTGTGGTTCTGGCACTGGATACACCACAGCTCTCCAGATTTCAATTCTACTTTTTTGGTTCAGAAATGTCAATATGAATAAGCTGTTGTGCCTATTTTTATTCTAGATTCACCCGTCAAAATACACCTGGAATTACTAAACTTGGTTAAACTATATTGTTCAATATAAAGATAAAAATTAGCACTCCGGTCTGTAAAAAGATACATCTAGGAGAAGTAAACATTTCAATGAAAATCAGAATTAGGATTCTGATCCTATTATGCTACTTTCCTAATTGATTCCAATTGAGGGCTGCATAATTATATAAATGTCAAAAACTTTGCTAAAAAGTTCACCACCTAAAAAAACCCAACAAGGTTTTTTTATGGCTCGAAAACAACTTTAATACATATCAAGAACCCTGTTTAAAAGCTTGTATTCTAAGAACAGCTAAATTATGAGATCTATTACAGTGAAAGAAAATTCACTTTACACGGTTATGGCCATGAAAACCATGACTGAATGCATCCATTGTGCAAACCCTCTCAGGGCCCACATAACCTGTAGGAGGTGCCAGGGGGCACACATAGATAGAGCAAAAACCCAATTAAAAAAACTGCAAAAACCCAATTAAAAAACCACAGCCCCTAACACTAATATCAGTACTGTGGTTTCAATGGCAAATATGGTTTGTGAGCTTGGATATGAAGAACACGTGAAACATTACAAGTAATCAATTTAAAAGGCTTAAATTTAAAAATAGAAGCTTGCGTGCCTTCATTTAGCAGCTCTTCACCTAGGCGTTAGGTGCTAGGGTAGAGGCTGGGGCAATCAGTTGACTGAGACTCAGGGAGGAACTTGGGTAGCCTGAGAAAGGCAATTTCAAAACAGAGGATTAAGTGCCCTGTGCTGAGGTGCTGCGTGGAGGCCTGATGGTGTCAGTCAGATGAGGAAGGGTTTAGCCACGGAAGAGAAGAGCGTTTTGGCAAAAAAAAAAAGAGGGGGGTTTGGGGAGGAATTCTACTTGTATGAATGAAGGGAAGTGAGAAGCAGGGGGAGGACGGCTGAGGAGGTGAGCAGGGCCCACATCACAAAAGGCCTTCTGTGCCGCGCTCAGGCATCTGCTCGTATCCTGCAGGTAAGAAGCTCCACAAAAGGCCGTTTGTAAGAGGAACCACAGGAAAGGATGTATGATTTAGATACATGACTCAAGGAGGAATGTGGAGAACAGACTTGGGTAGGTATAAAATGGAGGCAGGAGATCGTGTGAAGATCTCACCATTACCTGATGATCTACAGGGGGTGAGGAGTGTGAAAGGAGTCAGGAGGGCGTCCTGATTTGTCTTATGCAAATGAATGCACAGTGCTGCCATTCACTAAGAGGGGCTCGCCAGAGAAGGGACAGTGGGGGGAGGGCTGAGAGGGTGCTGAGCCCAACAGCTCAGTTCAGGACACACTAATTAGCAGCATCTGAAGGCTCAAGGGAGGTCTCTTTGGGCACCTGAACAGGTGAGACCCCACCACCATCCCCCAGGCAGAAGGTACAATCCTAGTTCAAGTTCCTCTTACAGAGTATATAAAAACCCGAGAGAACAGATGAGATCACCGAGGGAAATATCAGATGGGAAGAGAACCAGTGGAACCCTGGGGACGCATGTTCAGGTTCAAAACCTAGAATCCTACCCAGGTCAAGGATCTGGGGTTGTGCTGAAAACACAGCTTCAACTGCTGGATAAGAACAAAGAAAAGTGAATAGTAGTTCCAGGCCGCGTGGGGACTCTGAGATCCCCCATTGCCAAAAGGAAGTTACCCTAAAGATTAAGTCATTTTTGTCTGCAATTCTATCTTTCAGTGTGTTGCTGAAAGGTTAACAAGATTTTCTTCATGCTCTGACTCTTAGGATCTGCTTTTAACTCATGTAAATGGTTTTAGGAAGACACATTTTGCTGTCGTTACTAATCAGATCAAAGCACAGTTAAAAAACAAAAAAACCTTCTACAGACACTGTACCTAGCTAATCAGTATTTATTATTTTTATATAACCATTTTTAAAAGCGGAAATAATATATTATTCATACTTTGCCACTGCTTACACTCTTCACATTCTAACAAATACACCCTAAAAAGGCTTATCAGAGATATGCACAGAGCCAGCCAAGCTTCCCAGAGCATTCAGTTCTAGTAAGGACTGAAGTCAGCTCTCATTTGCTCTCTCATCACCAAATCCCCAAAAGCAATCTTTCTTTCTCAGCAAAGCAATAGCTTACTGCTGATATTTGAGAACACCCAGGAGAAAAATGGAGATGGAGAGGACAGAAGGAAGAAAGTTTTTCAAATATTGCTCCTCTGGCTTTCAACCAAATACAATTACACAGCATTCGCAGAAGATGAAGTCAAGATAATATAAACAAAATCTTCAGTGAGGCCAGTTACCCTGAAAGCTTTCTCAAACTGTGCTTGAGATCACAGGCTAACTTCTAGGACCCTCCACCCCAGAATGAACAGTAGTCTTCTTCCGGCCTCGCCTCAGGCAATCTAAGGGGTGAGACACACAGCCTCTTCACTATCTCGATTATCTCCAGTGACAGACGTCAGCTCCACGTAGCCTTTTCTTGGGACACATTGAGACTGTGTTCTATGGTCAAACCTACTTCTGGAGTCCCAAGGTAGAAACTGCTCCTCTATTGGGTTCTCTCAGAGACAATGCATTCACTTTCTGGAACTCATAAGTGTCAGCTCTATTGACTTCAAGTCCATCTTAATATCATGAAGAGTTGGCATTGTAGGGTAGTAATTAAAACGAAAATGTTGGAGAAATGTGTAAGGAGATGCCAGTGACTTCATAAACAAGATTAAGGATAAATGACATTACAATAGCAGGGCAAATCTAGTATTGGATTATAACTCAAAGTATAAAAAAAATATCTACGAGTCTATACCAACAAGTCACAAAATAAAAATAATAACAACTTAGGGAGAATAGAAAAATCTCTTATAGACAAAAGAATTCTAAATAATTTATGCAGATGGAACTTAATTCTGCTTAATGACTTGCCTCCAAAAAGTGTAGCATGAAATGAGGTGGGAAAAAAAAGTTACTTTACAGCAGAAAAATCTGACAAACAGTACCTCAGCCAAGTGATCAAGGTCAACATCAAAGTGATATGTCATGCTGATAGTAGATGTGTGATATGTGATCAGAATGGCAATTTATATGTGTGGTCTTCCTTCCCCAAAGCCAGAATCCCAATCTAACCATGAAGAAAAACATCAGACAGCCCCAAACTGAGGGACATTTTACAAAATACCTGACCGGTCCCCCTCAAAACTGTCAGGGTTTCAAAAACAAGGAAAGTCTGACAAACTGTGACAACCGAGATGATCCTCTAGGGGAAATGACAACTAAAAGGAAAGTGGTATCCTGGATAGGGTTCTGGGCAGAAAAAAAAGACATTAAGGAAAAACTAATGAAGTCCAAGTAAAGCGTGGGGTTTAGTTCATAGTAATGTGCCAATGTCGGTTTCTTAGTTGTGACATATACCACAGTCATATAGGAAGTTAGCACTGGGGTAAGCTGCCCAGTGAGGGGTATATGGGAACTCTCTGTACCATCTTTACAGCTTTCTGTACATCTAAATCTATCCTAAAGCAAAGGTTAATATTAAAAGTAGCAAGATATTATATGAGCTTTGGGGGTATTAAATTTTTCATTGAAAAAAAATTCCCAACTTCACAGTAAAGGTAAATGAACGGAAAGTATTTAGGTGACAAATCACCCATCACAAGACATTACATTTTCAGAGATAATTCTTTGGAGAAAACTCCAGAATCGATATGTTCAGAAAATGGACACAAACAGGGCGTCTAACAGCAGCATCAAACCTGTGTCACGATCTTGTCTTTACACATAAGAAACAAATCTCAACCAAAAGAAAACAAAGAGACTTGGAAGTCAAGTTGAAAGGAAAGCAACTGGGATAAAATAATAGCAAAATACTAGAATATTTGATATTCAAAAGACTAAAATGCTATATAAATCAAGGTTGATCACACTGTAAATCATGATTAAGGAGTTTTTAAATCAATGTGTAGTGGCAACCAGCATTTTTTTAAATAAAATGAAATAGAGAGGTTCTGTGGATGGATGGTGGTGAAGGTTGCAAGACGACGTGAATGCACTCGATGCCACAGAACCGTACACTTAAAAATGGTTAAAATGGTTAAATGTTTTGCATATTTTACCACCAAAAAAAAAACCAGAAAATAGAGTGTATCACAGATAGTAAGAGTAAGTACCATTTTATAAATAAATAAGCATGCGTGAACACAGTCATACATCCACAAATATATACCTGCGGGAAAGTAATCATGATGTAAAATGTCTCTCTCACGGTGAGTCACTGTCAAAATCTTTGAAAGCCACTGTTCTAAATCAATGACACAATTCTCCCTCACTCCACACCTCCACCCTGGTAATCTGCCAATGTGTCAAAAGACCAACAAGGATCAAGTCATACTAAACCTTTAAGAGGGACAGAAAATTGGTGAAAAGAAACGAGTTCTAACTAATGAGAAAGGAGAGATCTGCCTTTGCAAAAGAGACAAACTCAAAAACATATGCAACAAGGCTCTCTACAGGCCAGGCACACCCACCCCGGGAGATGCAGCCCAGGCCTTCCTAGCTCCACACTCACCTCATCACCTGCCTACCTGCCAGCTCTGCTCGGACATGTCATATCAAGTCTGAGATTCCTAGGAGACAATCAACCAGGCTTCCTGATTTCCCTCCCACTAAATCCTTTCCCATCACAGTCAACACCTCCCCAGATGCTCAAGCAAATACTAGAAGCCCTCCATGACGTCTCTTTCCCTCCCTCTCCACAACTGACTGAACAAGTAATGAATCTGTTCCATCCCAAAAATTCATCTCAGAATTTTCCATGTCCCTCCATCCCCACGACCGGCAGCCTAGGCTGACCCACCAGATTCCTCACCTTTTCTTGCTCCCAGGATCGTGAAAGACTCTGAACTCTGCCCTATATGCGTAAGTGAGCCCTCATTTAAAATCTGATGCTGAGTTTATATGGTGGCTAGGAAAGTAATGTTGTAAATATAGGCATTTTAAATAAAACTCACAATAACTTTTTAAAATAGATTCAATGGAATCCAAATACCACCGCAACAATATCCATCATCATCCATTTTTTAAAATATACAAATAGGCTTTCTTGTATTACTGGATATTCCCTCAAAGAATTTTAACCTAATATACCTTTATATTTAAAGCCTTTTGCAACAAAACTATGGATATAAATTAAAAGTTCAGGGTCGTTTTTTTTTTTTTAATTTCCTGTGACCATAGGAACTAAGTGTTAATTTTTTTTCTTCTGAATTGAGTCATCATTATAATTTTATTAGTCTGCAGTTGATCAAACCAACTAAAATTTAATAGGTAAATTAAACGTAAGTCAAATTGTATTGAAAATGCATCCTTTGGGCTGGCCGAGTGGTGCACTGGTTAACAGTTAGCTTGGGAGCGCAAGCTCTGAGCAGCAGGACTGCCGGTTTGGATCCCACATGGGCCAGTGACGCTGCGCCCTCTACAGCTAAGATAGTGAACAACAGTGCAACCTGGAACTGGGCTACTGTGACTCGCTGGCGACAGCACAGGCTGTGGTGAGTTACCATGAGTGGCTGGCAGCCAGCCACTGTGAATGTCCAGCAGCCAACGTGAGCTGCCATGAGCTGCAGTGAGCAGCCGTCCATTGGCTGGCAAGCAACTGCCTCCTCCGGGAAGAGCGCAATGATAATACCACCATGGGCCAGTGAAGCAACGTCCTCCACAACTAGACTGAAGAACAAAAGGACAGCAACTAGTCTGTTCCCCTTCTCCGATTCCCCAATGCTGTCCCCCTCCCCCAATTCCCCAATAAAATCTTAAAAAAAAAAAAGAAAGAAAGAAAGAAAATGCATCCTTTAATGAGATGAATGGAACTGACTTTTTCTTCCCTAATTGGTTCATGTGACTATTACCTAGGGCTAAAGTAAAATAGGGTTAGTAAGCATCAATTTAATCTTATTTTCCTCATCCTTTTTTTTTCAAACTAAGCACTGAAAATGTTTGTTCACGTAAACAGATATGAATGGACGGAGCTTTGTTATAGTACTGCCCATTTAGTCTCTAAATTCCCTCAATGTAAAAATCACAGTGATCAATCATTAAAAATAACTTCAGATGATCTATCAACTGCCAATTTGATTGGGTCCTCCTTCAACTTCGTTGAAAGTAAAGATTGGAAAACCACCAGAATTACAAATGACTTTGTCATCCAGTCAGAGTTAATCACTGTCTCCTAACCAATACCAGTATTTCAAGTTGTCCGTCTTTTTGCCCAAGATGAAGCACCCAGTAAAATCAAGGCTGGAAAACAGGTCTGCCTTTCTTTTGTAAACTGGAGAAGGATAACTTGCAACCTTAGACCAATCAATTTTAAGAGAATATGTGGATGTTGGGAATTTAGAAGCTGATTCCCTGAAAGTTATCCCTGGGCCTAGGAATCACTGAGCCTTCAAGTGCCTCCAAGGGACTAGATATCGCAATTTGACAACTGACTGATACTGCCCCACGACCAAAATATTCTCTTAAAAATGTAGTTTACCTCTTTTGATTTGCTAGCTCAGCAAATGCTTAAAAATCCTTTAGCAACTCACACCACACAATACTGTATTTTATTTTATTAAAAAAACAAAACTCAAACTTCTTACTGTCCAAGGTCCTACACCTCATCTTACTATCCCACAAACCACCCTGGCCTTCCCCAAGTTCCTGGATTGTGCCAGTGCTTCCTACCTCAGGGCCTTTGCACCTGCCGTGCCCTCTGCCCAGAGCATTGACCTTCTGCTTGCTGTGTGACTGCTCCGCTCAGCCTCCAGACCTCAGCTCAAATATTATCTCTTAAGAGCAGCCTCACCTGGCTGCCCCATCTACCTCACTAGTCTCTACCACAGCAATCTAATCCTTGATAGTTCTTTTAAAAGCAATTATTTTGTTTTGTTTGCAATAATGCCTGACTCCCCCACTACAAGCAATACAGGTCTTGTTCAGTGTTTTATGCATATATCCAGCACGGGGCCTGATGCTCAGTAGATGTTTGTGAACAAGATGGAGAGTGTAAGCATGCCACAGGAAAAGTGAAGTTGGGGGGGCGGGAGTGGGTATGTGTGGATATGTGTGTGTGGGAGTGTATTTAATAGCTTCCTGTACAGCCTTATTTTCAAACAGTCATATGATTAGAGAATATAGATACCCCAAATGCCGAGGAGAAAGGTCTATTACAGATAATAGTAAATACAAAAGCACAAACATACACAAGGCTTCCGGTAGCATCCAAGGCGGGCAGAAAGTTTAGCAAGCACACGGTCCCACGTTGTTACTTACCTCTGTTCTGGAGAATGTTCCTCCATGTCCTCTTCAGAATCACCCTATTGAAAAAGAACACGCTTTAACAGCTGTTTCAAAGGAACACAAACTCTCCAAAAGAAAGAGTTCTTTAAATCTCGCAGGAGAGGGGGTGACCAGTTAGCTCAGTTGGTTAGAGCGTGGTGCTGACAATACCAAGGCTGCCTGTTCGATCCCTGCATGGACCACTGTGAGCTGCGCCCTCCCTGAGAGTCAACTATGCCATTGTAGCATGAAAGCAACATGTAACCAATGACCATGGCTGTTCCCCAATAAAATAAAATTAAAAAAAAAATCTTGCAGGAGTGATGAATTTGTAATGAATGTCTAAAATACTGCCTCATACACAGCAGGCATTCAATAAATACTAAGAGAAAGAATGACACTAGCGGGCCGGCCGAGTGGCTCAGTTGGTTAAGAGCTCGCTCAAGAGTTTGAGCTCTGAGCAACCGCGGTTCGCGTCCAGCCCGAGCTGAGCAGCCGCTGAGCTGCCAACAGGTAGCAGGATGGCTCAGCTAAAAAAAAAAAAAAAAAAAAGAATGACACTAGTAATGACACTGCTAGAAGCCATACATTGCCTTAGATACTCATGGTTTAAAATCACTACCTAAACATAATCTCTGAATCAGTTTGGCATCACTTCTCTCCAAGAGCATTTTTTTAATGTTTAATCACACAAGGTAAAAGTTGAATGATAATGAAAATCCCCAAATATAGGAAACGTACTGTTTGGCTCGGAATCCCCTGAATGAATGCCTGACAGATTTTGACATCAACATAAAAAGGCTGATCAACACTATAAATGGCATAAATCATCACGCTCTAAAGTGATTCCAAAGTCTTCTTCCAGATTTTCCATGCCCGAATCAGCCCACATGTCATGCACCAGGAAGGTAAAAAGAAAGGGGTCTTGAAACAGAAACAGTACTCAATGGGCAGACCCCATTAAATACCACACTGTCATTGGCCTGATGAACGTGATCTTGACTCTTCTTTCTTGAAGCTCTTCACTGCTGGCTCCAGGCACACGGCCCCTTGCGGAACCTCCAGCTTCTCTCGGCCCTTTGGCTCGCTTGGTCACACGGCCTCACCGCTCCCTTCCTCCCGACACTGCCAGTCCACCTGGGCTCCACGTTAATTCCCTCCGGATGTGAACCCACACCTGTCACCATGGGGCCCAAATCCCCATCTCCAGCCCCAACTTCTCAATCGCACACGTAGGTACTCAATAAATGCCTATCTTTCCAGAAAAACTAAGACTCACATGGTTTTGGTCAGCATGGCACATGGTAGGTACTCCATCACATGTGTGGGATGAACTTATTCACAGCTCCAGCCCCAATGCCAAACACCGCCAGGACATACGCACCTTGTCTTCCCAGAAATAATCAGGGCCAACCCCAGACTTATCAAGGTCAGGGGTCCCTGCCAAGTGGCTTCTGTTCTAACCAGCCTCCTTCTGTCCAAGACACCGTCGTACTCCCTGACCCATGGGCAAACCTTAGGGTCATCTTACACCGCTCTCCTCTCTTCACCTCCAACCATTAAAGATCCACCCACAGGGCAGACCTGTCTTTTCTTCTCTGCCCCTTCTGCAGCAAACTGGCCCGCACCATCAGCACCCCAGGCCCTCACTACCACCACAGACAGGGCTTTCTGCTCTAAGACTTCAGCCTTCAGCCCATCCTGGGTGACACTGCCAGACCAATCTTCTTCCACATCAATCATTACTTACCACCCACATGGTATGGACCCAGCATTCAGCGCCATGGTGCTAATCTCTGCTCACATGGTTCCCTGACTGCTGGTCAGATATACTCCAGGGTCCTTCACCTGGAACTAAGCAATTGTCAGGTGACCTTGACATCCTAATCTCTACAACCAAGCTTCAACAGGGGCCCTGGGCTCCAATTCAAAACATCAGCATAAATACAATGAGCCTTCATCTGTGTGAGTGAGGCTCTAGGATAGGTCCCAGTCACAGGTCTGCTCAGGCAGACCTCTAGGAGGCCCCTCCAATCCACACTGCTTCCCCTCTCAGTTCCTACATTTATTTCAGCACTTGAATGTTATCTCAGGGTATTACCAGCCTTATCTCCCCAACACCACCACACTCTCAAAGGGCAAGGACGAAATCCTGTAATTCTCCCCCCAATGGGGGGAGGGGGGTGGCGGCAAAGTGAGTGAAGGTGGTCAAAGGTACAAACTTCCACTTCTAAGTAAATCGTGGGGATGTAACGTACTGCATGGTGGAGACAATTAATAATACTGCACTGCCTCTTAGAAAGTTGCTAAGAGAGTACATCTTAAAAGTTCTCCGGACAAGAAAAAAAATTTTTGTAACTATGTACTGTGACACGTTAACTAAACTGATTGTCGTGATCATCTCAGAATACAGACAAATATTGACTCATTCTGTTGTACACCTGAAACTAATATAAAGTTACATGTCAATTATACCTCCATAAAATGTTTTAATAAAGATAATTTTAAAATACTCGTGGATGTGACTATTTTTGAAAACTTCATTAAGCAAATTTTTCTAAATCAAAACACAATGTGAAAATTATTTCCCTTGGACACAGGAACCTTATCACTCCAGTGCTACTTTTCTGGCCCAACTGTGCTAAAACTCAATACAATAGTGACGTGGCCAAAAGCAAGGGCTCTGGAGCTAAACACCTCTTAGGACCAAATCCCACCACTGCCACTTTCTTAAGGCCTTGGGCAAGTTATTTAATGACTCCGTGCCTCAATTTCCTCCTCTGTAAAACCAGGTCATAATACTTCATAGGTTTTAGCATATTGACGTGTTAATACTCGCAAAGTGCTTAAACAACACCATTAGTATTCATCCCATGATGGTTACTATTTGTCTGTGTTGACAGTAGACGTGATTAAACCCAAAATAAATCGCTATGACAAAAAGATTTCCAAATACAAGTTAATGATTTACTGACTGGAGCAAGGTGCCATTACATAACACCGTGCCTGTGACAATTAAGAATCCTCATACTCAATACACCATTTCCTATTTCAGCTTCTAACAATTTCCGTTAGCTACTCTCTGGTTTTTAAGGGGGGTAAATTTAACAAGACATGAGATTTTTAAAGGCAGAGACCTTCTTACTCATCACTGTATCCCAGGCCGGGCCCATGCAAGGTGTTTGCTAAATGAACAAACAAGGAGCCTACCACACCAGACCAGGCCCATGAGAGTCTGCCCCAGGCAGCAGCTGCTCCTACTCAGCGTCCATGTCTGCATCCCAAACCTAACCGGGGCGTTAGGAGTGAAGCTTCTCAACTCAGCAACGTTTGAATGGATTAAAAGAACACATTCTAGATTGCCCTTCTAAGGGCCGGCCGAGTGGCTCAGTTGGTTAAGAGCTCGCTCAAGAGTTTGAGCGCTGAGCAACAGCGGTTCGAGTCCAGCCTGAGCTGAGCAGCCGCTGAGCTGCCAACAGGTAGCAGGATGGCTCAGCTTAAAAAAAAAAAAAAAAAACTAGACTGTCCTTCTAGCTGCTAGAACTGATACGAAAATGCGATTATTCCAGAGCAAGACAGACTCCTCGCTGATTTTCCTCTTATCAAACAACAATAGGAAACCAGTGCATAAGGCATTCAGCCTGCCATCTTTAGAACTGAATAACCTATAAACAGAGGAACTGGACAACACACTGACCACTGCCTCTCCTCCATCAGGAAGAACTCATGGACTAACTACTGAATGCCTCCTACATACAGAACTTTGTGGCCACAATAGGGCCACCGAGCTCGAGGCCTAAACCCTCTTAAGGGGAACAATAAGGCACATACAACAAAGAAAACCCATACACTCAAAAAACTCAAAGAGGGAGAAATGATGACAGTGCCACTCTGCCAAGTTAGGAGTCAGGAAAGACTGGCCTATACAAAAAGCAAGGCAATAGCATCTATTCTTTCATTCAACCTGCAAGTGTTGGGTCTGCTCAGCCAAGAGTCAGGCTAGAGCGAGCGTCCCAGACAACGGACCAGAGCAGCAGACAAGGTCAGAAAGCAAAGGATCGCAGGGCCAGAGAGGGTCAAGTGGATCACATGGAATCCCAGGTTTTTTACCTTGAAGGTGAACTAAGCAGGTGCACAAAGCGGGATCTTACACACACGCAATTACTTCTTGACAATAAGATAATGAAAACGTTTGGTTTCTACACCATCACCGCTATGGATTCAGTGGTGAAGTACAGTCACGTGAAACAGAATCAGAAGAAAGGAAAAACTCTAACTGTGAGCTCAAAACCACATGTTTTTTTTCTTCCTTTTCATTATCACCATGGGTAGTTTTTATGCTCCTACACCAAGCTATCATACAACATAAAAGACCATACAACAAAAAGATATGAATAACATAACTTATCTCTACAATTGGCCACATAATAGCCCCAACTTATCTGCCCTGGTTCAGCCCCTTCGAAGCAGGAAAGCTGTCCCATGCTCTCCAATGACCAAATTTAAAGGAACACTTGAGAGACTGTCAAAATAACAAGTAAGATATATTAAGTGCTTACTAAGTCCAATTCACTTAATCCTCACAAAATCCTCTATGATCAACACCATGATCAGCCCCATTGTGCAGATGAAGAACCTGAGAACAGAGAAGTGAAAAGGGATGGAGACAGGAGTCATCTCCTGAAAGTCTGGCCAGAGAGGGTCTGGCAGTTTACAAAAACTCAATTGTTATATTTGTTTTTACTAATGATGCATTACTCAAATTCTTGATCACTTAGAGACCCACTGGGGGGGGGGTCCAATCAACAGAAAACATTTCCCAAGTAGTTAACTATATAAATAATTAGTGTTGTCAAATGTTAGTATTCAATTTTTTTAATGCCACATCTTCTGATGTTATTTTACCTCTAACTGAAAAATCTTAGCTTGGAAAGGCATCTTTAAGTCTTCCTGAATGAAAGGAACCCAACCTACAAGTTAATTAAGCAGAAAACCCTCAAATTTAAATAACACCTATAAATATTCTCTTGTCAACGAACTCCATGACACACATGGGGGAACTTTTTCAGAAAAAAATTCAAATACTTTGAAAAGAATTCCCTAAAGATAACTTTCTTCAGAACTTTCTGTGGTTTTTGTGTATCTATAATATACATACTGTATGTGTGTGTATATGTAAGTGCAGTTTAAATAGACATATATGCATATATATAGCATGCAGTTCAGGTAGATAGATATGGATACATAGAGCCATATATATCCTCACCTCCACCCAGGTACATGCAGGGTAAAGTAAAATCGTCTCGAAAAGATACACATAGACATAGAGATGCAGTGTTTAGAAAATTACTTTGAATACCGGTTTCACTTTCATTACAGCTTTGATTAAAATAACTTAGCTATAAATGCCTCTATAGAGAGTATTCCAGGAAGACAGCTTCTAAATTCTGACATCTTTACCCAAAACAAACTGCATGACACATACAAACAAAAACAAAACCAGAAATTAAGAATTTTATAAAAGAACGTCAGAGCCTTTAAATAAAATCATGTCACAGGCCCTGACGTTTCCACCTCTGAGCACAGGAACTACACCTTCACCTAATGCTGTAACAAATGCGAGTCTATTAACTCCCTTTTGGCCTGGGTTGGCTTCCAACGCTAACCAGTAAGAGGTAGAGGCAACAGTTGAGTAAAAATGCAAATACATATTGATATAGATATACACCAGAGCTTCTCCATTGGGCAGTTTTGCTCCCCAGAGACTTCTGGCAATGTCTGAAGATATTTTTAGCTGTCACAACTGAGACGAGAGGGAGGAGTGAATGCCACTGGCATCTAGTGGGTAGTGGCGCAGATGCTCTGACTGCCTAATATCCTCCTGTGCCTAGGAAAGCCCCCCACAACAACAAACTCCCCAGCCCAAAATGTCACTAATGCCGCTGCAGAACAACTCTGATATACACAAATATAGCTATATTTTTAAAAAGTAAATACATCAAATGTTAAGTGTGGTTCTCTCAGGATTATGAACAGTTTCTATTTTGTTTGTTTTATCTTTCTGTATATTCCAAACTTTCAACAATACACATCTGTTATTTATAATTGGGAAAAACAATCCATTTGGGAATAAACTTTTAAGGGAAGGGCAGACTATTTGCTCCTGGTCTTATGCAGCCTGCTGGCCCTTCAGGGAAGGTCCAGGAAATTTTTCCTCCAAAAATCACCTCTCTGCCTTGAAGCTGTTATTTGTTAGCCCTGGTTAAAAATGAATATTTCAAATATCTCAAAACCAGCACTAAATGCTTCACACAGGAGGGAGAAAATTGAAATGTAAAACTGCACAGCCCCCTCAGTGAAGTTACAGCTAGACATCCTGTTTTTCTAAACAGCCACAAGAAACAGCATAGAATTAAGTGCTGCCACCAATGTGGGAAGTAATGAAGTTCTTAAAAATTACGGCACACACAAGCTGAATATTCCTTTGTAATTCAAACTACTCCCCATTCCCCAGAAAAGAAAAAAAAAATGCACCTGGGGTCACTACTGTTGCTGCTGAAAAACAATCAACAGTATTTACATGTGTACATTTTCAGTCAATGAGAATTTCTCCTAGAAGTTAAGCCTTAAACACAAAAGCATTGCAGTAGTGTGTCTACTGCTGCAGTAAACCCTGTATGACGCCACAGATTCCAATAAAATGTTAGGAATTATTTTTTCCACAGGCAATCATCATCATATAGAGTGGGGGGAGAAAACCCAAAACCGGAAATTCAGGATCTTAAAAGGGTGTATTCTAAAACGAATTAAAGAAACTTGGAAAAAATCCAAGATTACAATCCTTTAAAGTCTCATCTTCATCCCAAAGCTACTTAACGCTAATGGCAAGTACCACTCACTAACATTTCTGAAATCAATATTCCTGTTGTCCTCCGGCACACAGCACCAGCTTACTTAGAGCACTGGGCACATGTCCCTAGCCCACCCAGGGCCACAGCGGGCCTATAGGGGCCCGCCCTTTCCCTCGCACGGCAGCCGCTGGCCTCGGCCCTGCTGAGGTGGCCTCAGCTCCCACCTCCTGAACTTGGGGCAGGCGTGACTCACGCCGTCACATGGCGCGGGAGGAGGCCTGGAAGGCCACTGTTGCCAGGTGTTTAGGCTTGGCCCGACCGTTTATTTGCCTTGCAAAGTGGCCCGAGCGCCTGTGCCGCTGGGGGGCCGGCGGCCTCCCGGCCTCTCCTCCCTCGCACACCCACCCCCGCCCTGTCACCTGGTTGTCCTCACCTGAGTGGGCAACAGGAGTTCCCCTTCTTCTGCCTGCCACAGCTCCACCACGTTCGGCAACGGCTCAATAGCTGCAAGGACACCAAAAAACACACCGCGTTTTTAATGCACGGAAAAGGCTTCCTGTTTCCCTATCGTCACCCATGCACCCGCTTCACCAAAACAAGTCTCCCTTTCCTTCTAGAAGCGGAGGGCACCAGAGGAACGAGCTGAGGATAAAAACACAATGGACGGGGTGTAAGCCGGCGGCCCCTCTGAGAGGCGGCGGCGTGCAGCAGGGTCGGGGGGTCTCGTGCTGGAGGTCGGACTGGGGAAAGCCACCCCGCGAGGCACTCTGCGCTCGCATCCCGCTGCATCTGGGGCGGGCATCTGCAGGATGGGTCCTAGGCGGCCAGACTCCGGGAACAAAGCTGCAGGAAGCCGGGCTGCGGCGGGGCCCCAGCGCGCGCCACACAAAGCGGGGGCTGCGCCCGGGGCGCCGGGGGCCCGCGCACAAAGGCTCCGGGGCGCGCGCGGCTAGCGGTCCGCGCCACGGTCCCCAAGCCCCGGGACTTTTCCAGCTTTCTGCTTGCATGGGGGGAGGCGGGGGGGGGCGCGGGAGGAGACGCCGCGGTTAGAAAATGTTATCAGCCGAGAATTGTAACCGCTTTCCTTCCTTCTCCTACCCCTTTCCCTTTCCTCCCCTCGCCCTCTAATAGATTTCAGCAGTTCCCTAAAAGAAAGACAAGGCGGGGTGGGGGGCAGGGTGGAGAGGGAAAGCCAGCAGCGCGGCGCAGGGCTGACCTTGTCCCTGAGCCCCTCCCGGGCGACAGCAGGGCAGGAGGACCTGGAAGACACCCAGCAGGAGGTTCACGGCCGCGGCGGTGCGGCAGTAGCAGCCCGGCAGCGGGCGTCGGAGCCCCGCCATGCTGCTGCTCGCGCTCCTCTCGGTGCTCGCCGCGCTCGCCGCTAGCTTGCTGGCGCCCGGGCTGCCTC